>NC_141903.1:1818181-2121212 GCF_057802395.1 Ceratotherium simum simum
AGATCATATACCAAGATAGATTGCATCCTGTGTCATAAAACAAACCTCAACAAATGTAAAATCACTGAAATCATAGAGAGTGTGTTCTCCAACCATACTGGAATCAAACTAGAAATCAGTAACAGAAAAATAATAGGAAAATCTCCAGACACTTGGAAACCAAACAACACACTTCTAAATAATCCACAGATCAAAGAAGAAATCTTAATGGGAAAAAAATACATTGAAAATGAAAATATAACATAAAAATTTGTGGAATGCAGTTAAAGCAGTGCTGAAAAGGAAATTTATAGCCCTAAATGCTTACATTAGAAAAGAGAGGGGCCGGCCATGGCTATGGCGTAGCGGTTAAGTACGTGTGCTCCACTGCTGGTGGCCTGGGTTCGGATCCTGGGCGCGAACTGACGCAGCGCTTCTCAAGCTATGCTGTGGCGGCATCCCACATGAAGTGGAGGAAGATGGGCATGGATGTTAGCCCAGGGCCGGTCTTCCTCAGCAAAAAGAGGAGGATTGGCATGGATGTTAGCCCAGGGCTGATCTTCCTCACCAAAAAAAAAAAAAAAAAAGAAAAGAAAAGAGAGACAATCTAAAATCAATAATCTAAGTTGTCACTCAAGAACCTAGAAAAAGAAGAGAAAAATAAATCTGAAGCAAGCAGAAGGAAGGAAATAATAAAGACAAGATCTGAAATTAATGAAATTGAAAACAAAAATAATAGAGAAAAATCAATGAAACAAAAAACTAGTTCTTTGATCAATAAATGATCATAAAATTGACAAAGAATTGTCAAGGCTGACAAAGAAAAAAGGGAGAAGACACAGATTACTAATATCGGGAATAAAACAGACCCTGCAGACATCAAAATGATAGAAAGGGAATACTATGAACAACTCTACATTCATACATTTGACAAATTAGATGAAATGGGCCAATTCCTTGAAAACACAAATTCCACAACTCATCCAATATGAAATAGTTAATTTAAATAGCCCTATCGTTATTAAGGAAATTGAATTCATAATTTAACAACTCCCTCCAAATGAATCTCCAGGGCCAGATGATTTCAGCGCTGAATTCCATTAAACATTTAAAGAAGAATTAATACCAATTTTATACAATCTCTTCCAGAAAATAGAAGAGAGAACACTTCCCAACTCATTTAATGAAGCCAGTGTTACCCTGATACCAAAACCAGACAAAGACAGTGCAAAAAAATGACAAAAAAATCCCCCAAAACTACAGATTAATGTATATATCCCTCATGTATACAGGATTAATGTATATATCTCTCCTGCATAGAGATGAAAACATTTTTTCCTGCTAATTTCATTTTTCAGCTTTATTTAGGTAAAATTGACATATAAAATTGTAAGGTATCTCAAAAAACTCTTAACAGAAGTAGCAAATAGAATTCAGCAATATATAAAAATAATTATACACCATGACCATGTGGAGTTTGTTTCAGGGATGCAAGGTTGGTTCAACATTCAAAAATCAATCTCTGTAACCTGCCATATTGACAAACTAAAGAAGGAAAAAATCACATGATCATATCAATTGACATAGAAAAAGCACTTGATATATTTCAACATCTATTCATGATAAAAACTCCCAGGTAACTAGGAATGGAGGAGAAATTCTTCAACTTGATAAAGAGCATCTAAAAAAAAATCTGTAGTTAACATCATACTTAATGACGCAAGATTGGATGCTTTCCCCCTAAGATCAGAAACAAGGCAAAGAAGTCTGTTCTCACCACTGCTATTCAACATAGTACCAGAAGTTCTAGCTAGTGCAATAAGTCAAGAAAAAGTATACCACTGGAAAGGAAGAAATAAAACTGTTTCTATTTGTAAATGACACGTAGGGTCTGCATAGAAAATCCCAAGTAGTCTACAAAAACTTCCTATAACTAATAAGTGAGTTCAGCAAAGTTACAGCATACAAAATCAATTGTGTTTCTATATACTAGCAGTGAACACATGGACACTGAAATTAAAATTCAGTACCACTTATAACCACTTAAAAAAAAAGAAATACTTAGGTGTAAATCTAACAAAACACATGCAGGATTTATATGCTGAAAACTACAAAGTGCTGATGAAAGACATCAAAGAGAATCTAAATAAATGGAAACACATACCCTGTTCATGGATTAGGAGATTCAACATAGTAAAGATGTCAATTCTCCCCAAATTGATGTACGAGTTTAACACAATTGCTATCAAAATCTCAGCAAGATTTTTTTTAGATATAGATAAGATTATTCCCAAATTTACATGGCAAGGAAAAGGAACTAGAATAGCTAAAACAGTTTTGAAAAAGAAGAATAAAGTAGGAGGAATCACTCTACCCGATTCCAAGACTTATTATGTGAGTACAATAATCAAGACTGTGTGGTATTGGTGGAGGGGTCAATGGAACAGAATACAGAATCCTCAAATAGCCCCAAACAAGTATGGCCAACTGATTTCTGACAAAAGTGCAAAAGCAATTAGATGGAGGAAGGATAGTCTTTCCAACAAATGGTGCTGGAACAACTGGACGTCCATAGGCAAAAAAATGTTCCTTGACCTAAATCTTACACTCTACACAAAAACTAACTCAAGATGGATTACAGATTTAAGTGTAAAATGTAAAACTATAAAATTTTTAGAAGATAACATGAGAAAATCTTAAGGACCTAGTTCTTGGTGAAGATTTCTTAGACATGACACTAAAAGTACAATCCATTAAAAAAATTGATAAATTGGACTTCATCAAAACTAAAAACTTTGATCTGTGAAAGACCCTGTTAAGATCAAAGGACGAATTATAGACCGGGAGAAAATGTTTGTAAACCATATACTTGACAAAGGATTCATATCTAGAGTATATAAAGTACTCTCAAAGTTCAACAGTGAAAAATTCAATTAGAAAATGGGCAAAAGACTTCATGAGACACTTCACCAAAGAGGGCAAATAAGCACACGAAAAGATGTTCAACATCACTAGACAATAGGGAAATGCAAATGAGGAACACAATGAGATATCACTACACATCTATTAGAACAGCTAAAATAAAAAACAGTGACACTTCCAAATGTCGGTGAGGATGCAGAGAAACTTGATCACAGACATTGCTGGTGGGAATGCGAAAAGGTATAGCCACTCTGGAAAATAGTTTTGTAGTTTCTTATAAAACTAAACATATACTTACTACATGACCTAGAAATTACCCTCTTGGGCATGTTTCCCAGAGAAATGAAAACTTATGTTCACATAAAAACCTGTACATGATTGTTCATACCAGTTTTTTTTATAATAGCCAAATACTGGAAACAACCAAGTTGTCCCTCAGCAGGTGAATAGTTAAATAAACGATGGTATTCATACCATGGAATGGACGATTTCACAGAAAACAACCTGGAAAGATCTCCAGGGAATTACGCTGAGCTAAAAACGCCAATCTCAAAAGGCCATATACTGTGTGATTCCATTTATCTAACATCCTCAAAATGTCAAAATTATAGAGATTATATTAGTTTCCTAGGGCTGCCATAACAAATTACCACAAACTTGAAGACTTAAAACAACAGAAATCTATTCTCTCACAGTTCTGGAAGACAGAATCTGAAAGCAAGGTGTCAGCAGAGTTGGTTCCTTCTGAAAGCTCTGAGGGAGAATCTGTTCCATGCCTCTTTCTTAGCTTCTGGCGGTTGCCAGCAATCTTTGGCGTTCTCTGGCTTCTAGATGCCGTGCTCCAATCTCTGCCTCCATCTTGACATTGCCTTATCCTCTCTGTGATTCAAATGTCCCTCTGACTTCCTCTTACAAGGATACCCGCCATTGGATTTAGGGCTCACCTTAACTCCTGGATGACCTCAGCTTGAGATCCTTAATTACAGTTGCAAAGGCCTTTTTCCCCAATAAGGTTGTAGTCACAGATTCTGGGGGTTAGGAGTTGTACATAGCATTTTAGAGGCCACTCTTCAGGCTCCTGTAGGGATGGAAACAGATTAGTGGTTGCCAGGGGTTAGATATGGTGGGGAGAGGGTGGTGGGCATGACCATAAAGGAGAGGCTCTAGAGGGAGGCCCTTATGGGAATGGGCAAGTTCTGGGTCTTGATTGTGGTAGTGGTTACATGAATACATACACGAGATAAAATGACACACATTGTACCAATGCCAATTTTCCTGGTTTTGATATTATACTATGGTTATGTAAGATGTTATCACTGGGAGAAACTGGATGATAGGTACAAGAGGACTGCTCTGTACTATCCTCACAATTTCCTGTGATTCTATAATTGTTTCAAAATAAAAAGTTAAAAAACCCTATACACACACACAAAGTCAAAAGGCAAATGAGAAATTGGCAAAAATATTTCTAACTAATTTCACAAAGGTATGATCTACCTGATGTAGATGTAGACGGCAGATGGTCTTGAAAGATGGCTGCCAGCAATTCTTTCCTTCCCTGTGCCCCACACCACTTCTCTCACTCAGAGGCAGAGTCTATTTCCCATCTAGTGAATCCAGCCTGCTCTGTGACTTTCAACGACCAACAGAATGCAGCAATGATGTTCTGTGACTTCTGAATGCAGGTCTTAAGAGGACTGGCAGCTTCTGTTTCCTCCCTCTTGAAAGGCAGCCACCATGAGAAGGCTGACTTCCCTGAGACTACCGTACTAAGAAGCCCAAGCTAGCCACTTGAAGAGGCCTCTGAGGGAGTACTAAGGCACTGGACAAGTGAGTGAAGTTTTGGACTGGCCAGCTGCGTCAAGCTGCCAGCAGAATGCAGCTGAGTAAGCCTAGCTTGTGGCAGTTGGAGAAGAACCACCCAGCTGAGCCCATTCAACCCACAGAATCCTGAGGAATAATAAATCATTGTTGTTTTAAGCCACTACGTTTTGGAGTGGTTTGTTACACAGTAAAGAGTTCTGGTCACCAACTCCAATGTGGGTATTTTTTCCCCACACACCAAGCAAGCAATTCTCCGACACCAGCTGGGTGTCCTACAATCCAACTCAATTCTGACACTATCTATCTGGAGGTAGCATCAGATCCCACAGGTTAAGGGCTCAGTCCCACAGGACTGCAAGCCACCCTCCACTTCAGACACCAATCGCACGTCCAGGTTGTCACCTGTGCTTCTGACTGACTGACAGAGGTTCCAATGACCCGCAATGACCCTCCAAATTGGAGGTTCCAATGACCCCCTCCTTGGGTTCGATTAATTTGCTAGAGAGGCTCATAGAACACAAAGAAATATTTTACTTTCCAGACTCCTGGTTTATTATAAAAGGATATAACTCAGAAACAGCCAGATGGAAGAGATGCGTAGGGCAAGGGATGGGGAAAGGGCATGGAGCTTTCATGCCCTCTCCAGGTGCACCACTCTCCCAGCACCTCCACGTGTTCACCCATCCAGCAGCTCCCTGAACCCAGTCCTTTTGGGTTTTTATGGAGGCTTCATAACATAGGCATGACTGAACAAATCATTGGCCATTGGAGATTGATTCAATCTTCAGGCCCTCCCCCCTCCCCCAGAGGTCAGGGGATGGGACTGAAAGTTCCAACCCTCTGATGACATGGTTGAGTCCCCTGGCAACCAGCCCTCATTCTTTACATACTTCTAATTAACATAACAAAAGACACCTTTGTCACTCTCAGCACTTAGGAAATTCCAAGGGTTTTAGGAGCTCTGAGTCAGAAATGGGGATGAAGACCAAATATATGTATTGCTTATTATAAATCTCAATGTCACACATAGCAATAGATAATTTACGTAGAGCTTTTTCTTTTGTATGAAAACAACAAAGAACTCAATAGAAAAATGGGCAAAGGAAAGAAATGGTTCCTAGAGAAAGAAATACAAATGGTCCTTAAACATCAAGAGATGCTCAACCTCACTCATAGGAGAAATGCAAATTAAACTACACTTAGGCACCATTTCTCACAAATCAGATTGGCAAAAATCCAAAATTTGATAGGATATAGTTGGTGTGGCTGTAAGGAAATAGGTTTGGTGGTGGAGAATGCAAAATTGTACAACTCTCTGAAGAGCAGTTTGGCATTGCTTATAAAAAATTCAAATGCATTTATCCTTTGACCCAGCAATCCCACTTCTGAGAATCTATTCTACAGATAGCTATGCACAGGTGTGACATGACCTGTGAACCAGGTTATACTCTACAGCATTGTTTGTAATGGCAAAAGGCTGGAAAGAAGCCAAGGGTCTGTAAAGAGGGAACTGCTTAAATAAACACGAGCCACCACTGGAAGAAAGAATGAGGATGTGCTGTAGGATACAGTAAGTAAAAAAGGAAGGTGTAGAACAGTGTGTAAATTAACTTATCTTTCTGTAAGAAAAGGATGGAAAACAGGAATAAATATATTTTCATTTCTTTGTATTTGCATAAAGAAATACACAAAAAATAAACAGAAAACTAATGAAAATGGTTACCTATAGGAGTTAGAATTCTCTGTATATTTTTATACCTATTCTATACCTTTTAATGTCATTTTGACTTTTGAACCAGTGTAAACATACAACATGTTAAGCCAGTTCAGGTGGTAAGGGGGGCATGGGAATGGAGAATGACTGTTGATGTGGATGGGGTTTCTTTTAGGGATGTTGGAAATGTTCTAAAATTAGATAGTGGTGATGGTTGCACAACTCTGTGAATAAGCTAAAAACCACTGAACCGTACACTGAACCGTACACTTTAAATGGTGAATTTTGTGGTATGAAATATATCTCAATAAAGCTGAAAAAAAAGAAGGCACACATACACACAAAAAATTTCAGGAATGAAAAGAAGATATACTCAAGATACAGCAAAGATTAAATTAATAGTAGGAAAATCATATGGATGACTTGATGCCCTTAAATCCAAAACTTTCTAAAAACATCTAGAAAATACAATTAAACAAAATTGGCTCAAAGAGAAATAAGAAACCTGAATGAATAGTCCAATAATATTTAAAGAAACTAAATCATTAGTAAACAAGCTCTCATAAAGGAAACAACAGACTGAGGTAAGTTTAAGAAAACTTTAAAGGAGAAGATCTTTTCAGTCTTACATGAAGTCTTCTGGAAAAAAAGAGGAAATACTCTCCAATTAATTTCACAATACTACAATGACCTAGATACTAAGGCTAGACAAGAAAACTAGGAGAAAAGTAAATTACAAGCCAATCCACTCCTGAACTTGGATGCACAAACCTTCTAAGTAAAACATTGGCAAACTGAATCCAAGCCATATATATGAAAATATAAACAGTTCATGTCAAGGTTGTAATATTCCAGAAACTCAATGTTGACTTAACTTTGGAAAGTCTACTAGTGAATTCAACACATTAATAGGCAGAGGGAGAAAACAGCAGATGATATTCTCAATAGATGCAGAAGAATATTTTGATACAATTCAAAAGCCACTCATGATTGAAAAGAAAACCAAACCAAACTTTGGCAAAAGTAGGAACAGAAGGGGGTATTATCTACGTAGATCTAACAATCTACGGCAAACGTTACACTGGAGGGTGAAATGCTAGAGGCAGTCCTTAGCCAATCAGGGATAAGATCGGATACCCAGTGTACTGTTTCCATCTAATTTTGTCCCAGAGGTCGCAGACACTGCAAAGAAGAAAAAGAAATCCAATGTGTAAAGATTAGAAAAAAGGAAACCAAATTGTCATTATTGTCCAATGATATACTTATATAAATGGAAACCACCTCCCCCCAAATTTACAGATAGGTGAATGGAATTAATAAGGTAGTTTAATAAGTTGCTGGATATATAATCAATAAACAAAAATCAATTGCCTTTCTATGCTCCAAAAAACAATGAAAAAAAATCAATTTACCAAAGCAACAGAAAATATGAGGTGCTTAACAATAAAGCCAGCAAATATTTCGCAAAGGACTTGTAAATGTGATGATTCCAACAGCCTGGGTTCAATGCCAAGATGGCAATGGAGGAGAGAAAAGATGGAGCCTTCTTCTGCGGGACTTCCCTGTATCAGCCTCCAGGACAGAGTCCGAGTGTCTTGAGTTAAAGAGAATATTAAGTAGAGGGTGTAGGAATCCCCCAGCAGGGACCGCCCTAGAAGCTGAGCCCCTTCATCCTGCCCTCCCTGAGCTACAGCTGGCGGCCTTGACCCAGCTGGGGCATCTCCGACCACACCTGGACAGGTCACCCTCACCGGACATGCCTGCCGCGTCCCAGGGCCATAACAGGGGTTGGCAGCCAGCTTAGGACGTTCCCATCTCACACTTCCACACATATTTTTAAGATGCATTTTATTTTGTGAATAGGTAATAAAGTTGTGTTGTTAACTAAACAAAACAAAGCAAAACAAAGAACCTTGGTGGCAGGTGACAGATGGGACCCAGGGCGTGGAGTGGGAGCAGCTTGATTGGACTGAGCATCGCCGAATCTCAATCCCCTGTCCCAGCATCCCTCTCCTGCAGTTACCTCCTGCCCCATTCCTGGGCCTGCCCTTACTCTCCCCTTTGTCCTTTGACTCTCTGCAAAAACTGTGTTCTCTGGCAATCTCCTAGAGGAAGTAAAAAGAACGAAGACAGCGTTTTCTTGAGCAGCCTCTCCACCTGAAGACCACCTCAGCTCCTTGTGTCCTCTGGGCCCTAGGGGCCAAGAAGCCCGTGGTGGGTCTCCGTAGCCTCCAGGGGGATTCTCCCCTTGCACTGCCATCCTCAGCCCCACCCCCGTGAACCAACAGTGCCTTCCCTCCACGTGGGACAGCAATGGCAGACCACGGGAGCACAGCTACCCAGTCAGGGCTGTCTGCACCAGGGGACCCCCGCAAGGAGGTTGGGGCACAGGGGAGAGTAGACACCAGGAGGGGTGCAGTCCTGGTCTGGGGCAGATGGGGAGGGGCATTTTGATCTAATAGCAGCACCTGCAAAGGCATGAAGGGAAGCATGTTTGGGGCCCACATTTCAGACACCCTTCAAAGCCACCCTGCTCTGGAATGCACGGCCTGGGCCTCCGCAGACATTAGAGCCCTGCGGCACCTACCAAGCATTTCACCCACCGTGGGTGCTCTCTCCTGGGGACCTGGGAGGGGATGGGGAGGGTCTTTGGGAACTTCTTCTTGTTTGGGTGGCTGAAAGCTCAGGGTCCCAGAACGGGGATGCCTGGGAGCAGCGATCCGGCAGCAAGGCAGGAGCCTCCCCACTCGCCTTGGGCTCTTGGGTCCTGTTCAGAGACCTTCGGACCCTGGCAGAGATGGTGGCTGGTTGCCACTGTGGGCTTGGGGCTGAGCCTGGAGCAGGGCTGGGGGCTCTGCTCACCCGGTCTTCCGAACTTGTGTGGTCCCGTGCATTCCTGAACTATATGCTGTGCAGATGCCAACTGGCCCGTAACACCATCCCAAATTGTCCAGAGCCAAAAGGTGGCTTATTGTTATCACAGCCTCAAATTTCAGGAGTGGGCAGTGGCCTTGGGTTGATGACTTGTCACCCCAAGGACAGGGAGAGGGCTGTTCCTCTGGGTGCTGAAGGATTAATGACAATCCTTAGGAATTGGGGTGTCCTTGCCCTTCAGATCAAGCCCCAACATAGAACTTAGCATTTTCATTCTGATTGGAATTTGCGGCTTATTGCTGCTACTAGCACCATCCCGGAGAGTGTGGCTTAAATGTCAAGATCTATTTTTCGGGTGCATAAGACACCAAAGACCACAGCTGTCTGGAGGAGTGAATTTCAATTAGCAAAGGGATCCCGTAAAACCACCCTAGCCCTGATGAAACAGCCTCCAGGCTTTGTTCAGCCCTGGGTGTTTATTACAGATTCAGATGGCTGGTGATAGTGTCCAGGGGACCTGGGGATTGTGTTAGTGGGAACTGGTTTTAACTTTCAAACCTTATCTGTCAAGTCCCTAACGCCGAATACCCCTGGAGAAAGGAGGAGGCCTACAGAAAGGCACGTTAGGAACAGCTGATAGTATAGTGCTGCCCCAGAGCCTTGCATGCACTGTGCTTCCTTAGCACTTAATGACACGGTCTGGAAAGAATTTATTACTCCATAGGAGGGCTTGGAGGCCCTTACTAGTTCTCACCTCACTTTCCCTCATGCCAGCTTTCTCTGCCCCGTAGGCACTGCTCCCACTCTGCCCCATAGGCACTGCCAGAGAAAGCCAAGGACACTCTTTCTTTGTTGCCAGCAGACTCATCCAGTTCAGTGATGGTCCAGCCAGCCCTGCCCTGGTGGCTGGACATTCAGAGATGAGTGGGGACGTCTGGACCTTCGAAGAGCTGACAGCCTCCTGACATAGAAGCAAGCCGATTGTGACATGGAGAGATGGGGTGGTGACTGAGGTAGGCAGTGAACACAGACGAACACTTGAGGAAGATGTGTGAGTGTGTGTGTTGGGAAGGTGGAGATTATAAGGGAATACTACGAACACCTGTTTGCCAATTAATTAGATAAGTTAGGTGAAATGAACAAACTTCTAGGAGACACACTGCTGAAACCGACTCAAGAGGAAATAGAAAATTTGAATAGACCTAAAGCACGTAAACCAATTGACACCAAGAGCACAGGCAGTAAAAGGAAAAAGATAAATTGGAATTTGTCAAAATTAAGAACTTTTGTATTGTGAAGGACACCATCAAAAATGTAAACATATTTGCATATCTGATAAGGGACATAGAATATATAAAGAACTCAGATCTCATTAAGAAAAGACAAGTAACCCAATTAAAAAAATGTTCAAGTGATTGGAATACACTTTTTTTTCAAAGAGTATATACAAATTGGCTAATAAACACGTAAAAAGACGTTCAACATCATTAGCTATCATGGAAATGTAAATTAAAACCCCAATAAGAACCACCTCACACTCAGTAGCACGGCTAGAATAAAAAAGTCAGACAGTGGGCTGGCCCCATGGCTTAGCGGTTAAGTGTGCAAACTCCGCTACTGGTGGCCTGGGTTAGGATCCCGGGCGCACGGATGCACCGCTTCTCCGGCCATGCTGAGGCCGCGTCCCACATACAGCAACTAGAAGGATGTGCAGCTATGACATACAACTATCTACTGGGGCTTTGGGGAAACAAAAAGGAGGAGGATTGGCAATAGATGTTAGCTCAGAGCCGGTCTTCCTCAGCAAAAAGAGGAGGATTAGCATGGATGTTAGCTCAGGGCTGATCTTCCTCACACACACACAAAAAAGTCAGACAGCAACAAGTGTTGGTGAGAATGTGGCGTAACTGGAAGCCTCATCCTCTGCTGGTGGGAATGTGGACGGGGCGCAGCCATTTGAGAAGACAGTCTGGCAGAGCCTTGAAAGGTTAAACATGGAGTTACCAGAGGACCCAACAATTCCACTCCTAGGTATATAGCCAACAAAAATAAAAACATACATTCATACAAAGACTTATACATGAATGCTCGTAACAGCATTATTCGTAATAGCCCCAAAATAGAAAACCCCCAAATCCATCAACTGACAAATGGAACAAAACGGTGGTACATTCATGCAATAAAATATTTGGCAATGAAAATGCATGGGACGGCAAGGGTAAACCTTGAAAACATGATGTGGAGTGAAAGACCAGTGATACGACTCCATTTATATGACATATCCAGAAGAGGCAAATTCACAGAGACAGAAAGTAGATTAGTGGTCGCCTAGGGCTGGGGGGAAAGGAGGTGAAGGCTAACGGATATGGGGTTTTTGGGGAGGTAATGAAAATATTCTAAAATTGATTGTGGTGATGGTTGCACAACTCTGTGAATATACTAAAAACTAGTGAACTGCACACTTTAAGAGGGTGAATTTTATAGTATGTGAATTATATCTTAATAAAGTTGTTATTAAAAAGAGGCAGTGGGAAGGGCACACTGGCTGTGGAACAGCGTTGTGAAGGGGCATGTTTGGTAACTTGGAATTTTCCTGTGACGGCAGCAGCGGCGGGATGTGGAGGGGCACGGAATGCAGAGAGGAGAGCAGTGGGCATGGGCTGGAGCGCACAGGCGGTGGAGCCTGGGTTTTCTTTGAAGGCTGTGGTGAGCCAGTGAAAAGCATGAACTGGAGAGTGGCAAGAAGAAAGATCGCTCCAGGACTGAGAGCGTTTGGCTGAAGCCGGGGGGGGGCTGAACCAGGGCGGGGGCATGGGCGTGGGGAAGAGGACTGGATTCCAGAGCCGTGGAGAAGGGCTACTCAATGTGGCTGGTGGGGAGAAGGCCCGGGAGAGACTCTGGGGACCCTGGGGAAGAGGGAGGTCCTGCAATGAGAATGACCTCTGTCCCCACGCCCCTACTGGTGTTAATTACCTAATCAATGAATCCAGCCAGTGTGGCCTGACTGTCTGCCACAGCCAGGCCCCATGCCTCACGGGTGCTGGGATGCAGGGACCAGGAGGACTCCCACCACAGCCGGGGTGGGCATGTGGGGCACAGGGCATGGACTGGGTGGCGGGAGGGAAACCTAGAGACGGAGTCAGGCGCTAATCTTTTCACAGATGTCTTATTGACTTTAATTAGAAAAGAATATGGAAAAACTCAAAATGGAATATGAAAACAAACCAACACATGAAAAGCCTCTGAGCAGTCCCCACGGCTTCAGTGGCTGCTTTTCCTGTTCCTTCCACAGCTGTGGCTCGGCCACGGTCCAGCTGCTGCACTTCTTGATGCTCCGTGTCCTCACCTCCAAATGTACCTCCTTCAGAGCCACGGCAAACACTGAATGTGATGACGTGCGTAAGGCCTTGAGCACCGGCCGAGTAGAGGCGGGGCCGAATCCAGACCAGCCAGAGGTCCAGCCTTGCTCACACGTGTGGCTGCTTCTTATGTACGTGGGAGGACGAGATGGGTCTCATCTGAGCCCTTCTTTCCCTTCACTGGGTGTCACCTGTGTTTTTTCACGTTGCTGCTGTGTGTGTGTGTGCTGTGTGTGTGTGTTGATAACATCGAGGAGGCTTTCTTTTTTGTGGGAAGATGCACAAAAGCAGTTATTTGCTTTAAGCTTTTATTTATTTTTATTTGTTTAGTTATCCCTATTTTGTCTCCCTGCACTGTCATAGAAAAGAGATGTGAACTTAAGCCTTTAATATTAATGTGTCTATTATTCTTTATATCTTCTGTAATTTTTGCTTTATGAAAATTGATGCTGTTATTTATTATATAGATATCAATATCTATGTTGAGAATTGCACCTTTGACTGGAACAACGGGCCATTCTTTGTATTAATTAATGTATTTTACCATGAGTCCAATCTCCTCTATATTCTTTTTGCTGCGTTTCCCTGATGTAAGGTTGTTCACACCTCCCTGTTTTATCTGTGTGAGTTGCTCTGTTTCAGCTGTGTCTCTTGCACATGGCCTGGAGTGGGATGCTGCTTTTTGAAACAGTTCTTTTTTTTTTTAATTTTATTTATTTATTTTTCCCCCAAAACCCCAGTAGATAGTGGTATGTCATAGCTGCACATCCTTCCAGTTGCTGTATGTGGGCCGCGGCTTCAGCATGGCCAGAGAAGCAGTGCATCTGTGCGCACCCGGGATCCGAACCCGGGCCGCCAGCAGCGGAGCACACGCACTTAACCGCTAAGCCACGGGGCCGGCCCTTTTTGAAACAGTTTTGATTGTGTTTATTCATGTACTAGTCACGTAACAGGGGTGTTTTATCTTTATTATTCTGTCACATAATTTAGTTTTTAGGGCTGTAAAAAACTCCCTATGTGATCTGTTTTATTCATTTTGTCCTTTTATGTGTATTTCTTCTGATGATTAGAAAAAAATTTTTATTATTATTTTGATTGCGATATAACTGACATATTGCATTGTATGAGTTTCAGGTGTGCAACGTAACGATTGATATAGGTGCGACTGAGTCTTTATATCATTCTGAGGCCACACCCATTCAGCTGTGCTGATGTGCCATCACTGTGTTGTAGTCTCTCCTGGATGGTGAGCTGAGATTGTGTCTGATTTTGCAAAGGTGCTCTCAGCATCTCAGCCTCAGTCCTTGCTTCAGTCAGGACGCTTTGGTTGCAAGCGACAGAGGTGACTTGAGGAGCTGAGGGAATTGGTCCCTAGGCCTCCTGGGGGAAGGGCTGCGCCCAGTAGCTGTGTGTGTGTGTGTGTGTGTGTGTGTGTGTGTGTGTATGCGAGTATGCAGATTTCATTGTGCCCTTGCCAAGCAGTGTCATTTAACTTTCCTATTCTTTGCTGAATTAATGGGTCTAAAACGGAACTTCAGTGTTACTTTAATTTTAATAACAAAGGATGAAGATGTCGATGGATTTGTTTGGAGCAGGCTTTTTCCATGGCGATGACTATTTATTCCTTAGCTCACTGCCCATGGAGCTGCTTCCAGACTCTTCCGGAGAACTGGGACACAGGGCCTGGCCTCCACGCAGTCTTCCCATTTCTCATGAACACACAGAGCACATCTCCAACCGTGCAGCAAAGGCCAGTGTGTTCTGCTCCCGCCACAGGGCTGGCTCTGTTTTTGCAGGCTGCCCAAGAGGGGCCAAGGAAGTGATAGGTGAAAATCCATCACAGCTTCTGGACCCAGCTCAAAGGACACATGGGGCTGCTGGAACACCAGCAGGACTCGGCCCAACTCAGCGATGTTACAGGAGAATGATTCCATTTCAGCAGACGCTGCCTGGTGGGGGAAGGTCTTTGGAGGATGACTTACAAAGAACCTAAGAACCATCTGAAAGGTATTTGTGGGGGAGGAGGGAAGGAGAAGGGAATTTGGGTTTTGCCCGAATCTGATGTCCTTCATGCCCCTCTTTTGTGGGGTGTCTATGCAGTGGCTGCACCCCCAATTGCTTATTTCCCCCTTGTGGACAGAGCCGTGAGCACAGCATGGCAGGTGGTCCATGGCGTGGAGGAATAGAATCAGTGAGCTTCACACTGGTTTACCTAGTGTCTTACACAAGGTCGTGTATGTCCTATACATCGGTTTACTCCAGTAGAAGTCTTTGCATTTCAGGAATTCCTGAGTTTGCTTCAGTGTTCTAAAATCTTTGCCATTGGAGGATGGTTTAAAAGATGAATGGAAAATCTTGTCTGATCAGTAATATTTTTCATTGTTAGAATGTTGGGTTTCATCTCTGAGAGTCCTTCCAAGTGTAACCGTGCAGGCAAACTCCCCGGTCGCAGGCATGTTTGGGTGTCGGGGGTTCCTTTGCAAGAAGCACCAGGGAGGTTTGGTGAGAAAAATAAATCCTCACCCCAAAATGAAACTTCCTCTGCTCTGGTTTCTCTCATATATCGGATCTCATTTTTGCTTTCTATTTTCGAGAAATTCCTTAAAATATATTGTCCACCAAGAGCATCCTTCTTGTTTCCCCATACTGTTGGGGGACCTTACACATTCGAAAATGCTGTTTTCTCCTGCCATTTCTTGGCTCTTTCGGGAGAAGGGGATATAATATGAATATGGCTCACCATCTTGAACTAGACATCTCTGTTTGAATCATTGAGCTTTAAAAATTTGATCTATCAGGACTTTATTTTAGTGGAAGGAGTATGGCTGTGACCTGGCATTAATGTTTGTTCGTATTATTTTTAACTGATCAGCTTTCCAGTTGTCTCAGTGTCTTTTCTTGAATGATCTGTGTTTGCCCGCTGACTCGATGGCTCTCCTCCATCCCATATTAAATCCTACGTGTACTTAGACTATTTCTGAACGTCCTCATCTGCCCCGGCCTCGCCTTCTTGGCTGTGGTGCCACCTGGGTTCATCACATTTGGGACAGAGTTCTGGTCCTGCTTTGTTACTTTTGATTTTCAGAAATTTCCTGCTTATGACTTTATTCTCATTCTGATAGATTGACTTTTAAACCTCTTCCTCTTCCCTAAAAATGAGAAGCAAAAATAGAACAAAATACTATCCTAAACAACAAAAGAATTAAGTAAAAAAAATAAAAATTGCCAAACCAATCCCATAGGATTTTGAATAGGATTGAATTAAGGTCATAGTTAATATGGGGAGAGTTGACATCTGTATTAGTTCCCCAGGACAGCAATAACCAATTACCACAAACTACGTGGTTTAGAACAACAGAAATTTATTCTCTCAGTTCTGGAGGCAAGAAGTCCAAAATCAAGATGTGGGCAGGCCATGCTCTCCCTGAAGACTCCAGGGGAGAATCTGTTCCATGTCTTTCTCTTCGCTTCTGGTGGTTATTGGAAATTCTGGACATTTCTTGACCTGTAGACGCATCACTCCATTCTCTGCTTCCGTCATCACATAATGTTCTCCCCAGGTGTCTGTCTCTTGTCCTCTTCTTACAAGGACACCCGTTGTTTCAGATTAAGGACCCACCCTACTCCAGCATGAACTCATATTAACTAATTATTGCTGCAGTGACCCTATTTCCAAATCAAGTCATATTCGGAGATATCAGGAAGGATATGAATTTTGGGGGGACATTATCAAACCCAGTAGAACATCTCTAAAATTTGTATCATTATTGTATTCAAGAACAGCATATGTCTATTTATTCAAGTCTTCTTTGATGTCATTTAGTAGAATTTTATAATTTTTTGGGGGGCTGGCCCTGTGGCTTAACGGTTGTGTGTGCACTCCGCTACTGGCGGCCTGGGTTCGGATCCCGGGCGCACACCAACGCACCACTTGTCCGGCCATGCCTAGGTGGCATCCCACATACAGCAACTAGAAGGATGTGCAGCTATGACATACAACTATCTACTGGGGCTTTGGGGAGAAAAAGGGAAAAAAAAAGGAAGAGGATTGGCAATAGATGTTAGCTCAGGGCCCATCTTCCTCAGCAAAAAGAGGAGGCTTGGCATGGATGTTAGCTCGGGGCTGATCTTCCTCACACACACACACACAAAAGGTATAATTTCTTCATATAGTTTATTCCTAGTTAAATTTTTTTGTCCTTTTTGTGAATGATATAGTTTCTTTTGTTACATAATCTAGCTGGTTTCTATTTCCTGTAATAATTTATAGGAAATCGATTTTGTTTTGGATATAAATTTTATAACTCACTGAATTACCTTACCATTTTCAATACCTTTCAGTCAGTTCTCTTGAGTTTTTCAGGTTTGTAATCATATCATCTACAAATAATGATACTATTGCCAACTCTTTTTGCATATTTAAACTTCGTATTTTGTTCTCATGTCTAATTACATGGTCTGGTAGTTCTAGAACAATGTTATGTGATGGTGATGATGGTGACCATCTTTCTTAGTCCTGACCTAATGGTTTCTGGTTTTGGGGGCTGGTGGAGAGTGGGGTCAGGAGAACCTGTAGGAAGCTGCATTGCAAATGAGGCTAGATTCTGGTTAGAGGGGATCTTTTGACATCTTGACCTTCTCACATTACTTCTCATCTGGATGGAGCCTGTGGTGGCGAAAGGACAGGTCGAGTTTTCTGGGCGAGGCAGGCTACTCCTCAGGTCAACCACTGTCAGCGCCGGGATCAACCAGTCTGCCTGGGAGCCATCCCTGCACCCCTGGCAAGCAGGCACCCTGGAGTGGACAGCTACTCATGCTTGCCCTGCACCTGTGGCCCCTACTTTGGTAACAGACCTGACTCCTCCTCCACCCAGTCCATGCAGTTCCAGTACTCCAGGTCTGGTCAGTCACTGGGAATGGCAATTGGTTCAGAGTGAGGTGGGTGTGGGGAAATTTGCACCGGATTCAAGCCAAGCCCAGCAAGCTAATTTTGGGACTCTTTTTAAGAGAAACTCTCTGATTTGTGGACTTGGGGTATGGAGAGAGTTGGCCTGAACCTGCTGGGGTGACACATGAATAACACCTGCCTGAGGCTCAAGCCAACAACAATGAGACAAAGTCGTGACAGCATCAGCTGCTCCTCTGGATCCAGACATGCCTGCAGCTGGTTATTCTTGGCTTTTTCAGTTACATGAGCCGACAAAGACAGTTTTTTGTGAAGTCATGTTGAGTTAGGTTTGCCACTTTTGACTAGATGACACTTGAAAAATACCCACCCTATTAATCTCCATCCTAAGTCCAGCTTGGCGAGTTAGTTAGGTGCAGAGCTGTACTCACCTGGCATTCATAAAAAGGGTGGTCATGGGGCACTGCGTGTTTACTCATTCAAATACTGTGTACGATATTGAAGATGTAATACCATGGGCAAGTGTGACGTAAGGCACTCGGGGGCACCAGGGATCAAATTAGACCACGACCCCTGCCCTCGTGGAGCTACCGTCTCAGTGGCGGAAAGCAGGTAATGAACATGAAGCATGATTAATGAGTAAATTATTGAATGTGCTAGAATACGCTCAGTGCTGCTGAAAGACAAAGAGGAGCAGGGTAGGAGGAGGAAGAGGCAGGTTTTGGCATTAAAATGGTAGTCAGATCAGGCCTCATTGAAAAGGTAAATTTTGGGCGAGGTAGGTGGGGACGTGAGGCCCATCCCACTCGGGGCAGGAGGAGGTGGTAGAGATGGGAGAAGCAGGTGGGTGTGCTGGGATAACTAGGAGCTGAAGCTGACAGGACAGCATGTGGGCAAGACACTGGGGAGGCAGGGAGGGAGGGTCTGAGAAGATCTCTGGTGGGGACGTTTGTCAGATGGGGCAGGGAGGCAGCAGGGGACTCCTGTCCTGGGGCAAGAGCAGAGCATGTTGAGTTGTGGGGTCTCGGAGACATCCTGGAGCTCTGGACAGCCCTGCCTCCCGTGGGGCTGGTCCCATGGACTGGGCCTTGGTGGTCCTTTCCCTGGCTCCTTGGCTGCTGGCTGGGTCTGGCCAGCATCCATCTATATAGGGGTCACTCGAGCTGCTGGAGCTGGCCTGGACAACTGTGGCCTGGCCTCCAGCGTGTCCAGCTCCTGGTGCACTCCCAGCCCACTTTCACCTCTGTGCCCCGCAGCAGGGCGGGCCAGGCCGGGCCAATACCCTTGTGTCTGGCCTTGGATGGGCCCTGGGGGCCTCAGTTTCCCTCCTGGGTGGCCTGGGAAGGCAAATCCAGAACGCTTGGGCTGAGAGTGCCCAGAGGCAGTGCTGGGGGGTCTCCCCAGCCTCCTCTCCCTCCTCTCTCGGCCAGTACCCACACAGTCCGTGCTCCTGTTCATGTTTTTTCTTCACATTTCTCTGATGGATTTATTTGCCCTCATTTGCATAAGAAAGACCACGCTCCCCACCCTAATGAGCAGGCCTATCTAGCAGTGCAGGCCTTCTTTCGGCTGAGAGCCACGTGGGCCAGGAGCTGTTATAACTAGGTTGCTCCCTTCCAGGATCGAGGAAGGACTGTCTGAGCAGGCCCTCGACATAGCCTGTGGACCAGAGCTCTCCGCAGCAGGCCAGAGCTGGCTGCCCGGGCGACCTGCCATCTCGTCTGTGTGCCCATCTGTGTGTGCTGTCTGGGCCGGGCCCGCCTCTCCTGAACTGTCCTTGGCCGGGCCGGGGCTTGGCCACCACTAAAGAAGGCATTTCATAGTAAAACGCTGCAAAATCAAGCTGGGAGCAGCCTCATGGCCACTCGGTTGAGCTTGTCCCGGGTTGGAAGGACTTGAATCCTGTGATATGGTGTCACGGAAGGCGTCCTCCGAATCTCAGCTCTGGGCAGTGCCTAGCTGGGCTACGTCAGGGGTAACACCCCAGAGAACATGCCCTCACCTCTCAGGTGTCACTCTGATGAGCCCCATACTAACCCTCACCCATCCACTGCCTCAACCCACAGTGGTTGCTCTGGGGAGTGGGGCCAGACCGCAGAGGCACTGCCATGTGGCAGATGTGACTGTCGGAAGAGGGCAGGTGTCGCCGGAGCCTGGCTGCAAGAGCACCTGTGCCGACTTGAGTGTGTCCTGCCCAGTCCAGCGCTGGGGCCTGTGCCCCAGGTCCCCTGCCTGTGTGCAGAGCACTAGTCCACTCTCCCCTGCCCCAGGCCACCTTTGCGTTTGGCTTAATTGTGGCTGTCCTGGCTCCACGCCTGCCCCCATGCTTACCCCAAGAGTAGTTCCCGTGTGCTTAGCGAGCACTTCTAGCCTCAAGAAGCCTCCTTTCCCGGAGGAGACTGCCCCTGCAAGTGTGCCTTTCATATGCAAACCAACAATCCAGAGCCCACACCCTCAACCCCTTCTGTATGGAACTCTCACACACCAAGCCAATATCCTCCTGCCCCGCGTCACCCCAGGGCCGGGTACCAGACAACAGAGACCACCCCATAGCCCAGAGCCTGCCAAAATTATTCGAACTAGCCAATCCTAAACTTGCTCAACTTGCCTCCCTGCCTTTTCCATTCCCGTCCCTCAGGCCCTGCGTCCTTCTGCCTCCTGACTGACACTGGTACTTCCCCGTGTTGCCCTGTGTAGCTTGGTGTACCCCCTTCTCTTGGGAATTGTAAGTACTAAACTTTTCTCTCAAAGTCTCTGTGCCCGTCACCTTACCGTATCTGATTAAAATAAAATCCCATTTCAAGATGGCCCTTCCGTCCCTTGCTGGTCTGCACACTCCGTCCCCAGAGGCACCACTGCTGTGATCTCTGTCGTAAGAGAACACCACCTGTCCTCGTACTTACATAATGGAATCGTTCAGTACTCCCCTCGCGTCTGGCTTCTTTCACACAGTGTAATGAGATTCGTCCATGTCGTTGAGAATATTGTGCGCGCGCTCTCTCTCTCTCCTTGGCGCAGTAAGTATTCTATTATATGCACAGGCCACAATTTATTTGCCCACTTCTTTGTTGATGGGTGTTTGGGTTTTTGACTATTTCACTGCTCAGCTGATTTCTCCTTCTTTGTGCCTTTCTCTCTTACATTTCATTGTCGTTAGACTCTTTTGCAACTGTGAAGCACATTGCAAATGTCTTATGAGTCACAGCTCTGTGCGTCTGTAGCTCTGTCTCTGGAGCCCGTGTCTAGCAGCAGCAGGTGTCTCCATCTACTTAGCAGATAGTTCTTGAGCCCTTACCATGTGCCAAGGCACTGTCCTCCTGCTGGACCACCTCCCACAGGGGGCTGTATTCTAGTGGTGATGGTGATGGGGGAAGGACAGAGAGTAAATAAGTAGGAAAATAAATGGTATGATTCCAAGAAATGATAGACATGAGGGAGAAAATAAAGCAGAGTGACAGCATACAATGCATTTGTGGGGCGGTTACTGTAGGCCAGGTGGTCAGGGCAGGGATCTCTGAGAAGGTGCTTTTTAAAATAGATACCTGAGTGCAGTGGGGGAGGAAGCCCTCTGGGGGAATGCATTCCGGGCAGAAGGGAACAGCATGTGCAAAGGCCCTGAGGCAGAAACATACTGTCTTAAGGTACAGCAAGAAACTCAAAGGGGCTAAAGAAGTAGAAGTGAGGGGGAGAGCAGTAAGGGTGTGATCATGCAGCCCTGGGCTAGTTATTTATCCACCTAAGTCTTAGTTTCCTCATCTATAAAATAGGGGCTGATAACAGCTCCTACCTAGCTTGTAAAGGGGATTGCATGACACAATTTTGTGTAGATCCCCAGGTAGCTACGTGTTCTCAGGAAAAGGAAGCTGTGATTCTCAGGCCCTTCTAGCTCTCTGCTCCTAGGGCCCTTTGTGGGTCCATTAGATAAGCATAGATTGTAATTATTTCTAAGTCTGGCTCTCCTTGTAGACCAGAAGTTGCAAACTGGCACCCATAACCTGAATCCAGCCTGTGGATATTTTGTTTAGCCCCCAAAGGTTTTTTTTTCCCCCCAAGAAAATTAGTTGCCAACTTTTAAAATTTTGGAAGTTCTGTAGAAAAATCATCTGGGTTTCTGGCTTTTCTTGATGAATTAGAAGATGTGGCCACACTGGGTCTGAGTGTCCACATGGCCACGACCGGCTGCCCACACCCATTTCTCCCACTTCTGTGCTTCTTGGTCCCTGAAGGCATCTAAGGTTTTGAATACCCCTGAAGACTGTGAATTCCTTGAGGGCAAAGACCGTGTCTTATTCTCTTGTGACTTTGTATCCCTAGAAGATCTTTCTCTAACATTTATGGGGCCTGGGGCAAGGGTGGAGATGGAGACGCAAGTTTCTAGTGTGTAGATCAACAGATCTTCAGGGGTGGTCTGTGGGCCTCTGGGGGTCTCATGACCCTTTCAGAGGGTCTGTGAAATTGAAGTTGTTTTCATATTAATAATAAGACATGATTTGCCATTTTCATCATGTTGGCATTTGCCGTGAGGGTACCAGACAATGGTGGGTGAAACTACTGGCCTGATCCAGATCAAGGCGGTGGCTCTGGTGTACACTTCCTCAGCGTCTTCTCTACCACTCGACACTCTCAGTCAAAAACAAAGTCACTTTCACTTAAGAATGTCCTTGATGAAGCAGTAAAAATTATTCATTTTATTAAATTTTGACCTTTGAGTGTGTCTTTTTATTTACTTATTTTTATTGAAATATACTTAGCATATAACATTGTGTAGGACGTGTGGATTTGGTACGTTGATATATTGTGATATGATTGCCGTTGCAGTGATAGTTAGCACCTCTGTCATGTCACATAGTTATCATTTCTTTTTTGTGGTGGGACGTATTAAGATCTAGTCTGTTGGAAGTTTGATGATTGTAATACCACCTTGTTGTCTATAATCACTATGCTGTGCACCAGCTCTCCAGGACTGATTTGTTTACTAGTTGCAAGTTTGTACCTTTAAACAACATCTCTCCTGTTCTGAGCACGTCTTTTCAGTGTTTTGTGTCATGAGGTGTCAGCTGTGTTTGGAAGCGTGATGGTTGTCTCCAGGAAAAGCATTCGTGCAATTGTTTGAGCTGCAAGCTGAACTAACCCTAACCACTTTTTTTCACAGAATACAATTCTTACTTGAAAGATCAACTGACAGATACACTATGGTTATTCAGACTTGGGTATATGGAAGACATTCTCGTGAAAATGAACAAGTGAGCCAGGCTCTTCAAGGAAAACACCTGATGGTATTCATGGCCAATGATAAGATTTGAACTTTCAAGCAAACACTACTGTGTGTTTAATAGCTTCTCAATACTTCAAGACTTCTGATGAGATTCATGATGATATTAATGAATGCAATTTTTAAATATTGTTTATAGAAATCTGTCAACATTTAGAAGATCTGCATGACTCAGTGAATCGATATTTTCCAAATAACCATGCACCATGTTTCTGTTGGGAAACACAATCCTGCTCTGTAGCTGTTTCCCACTCCTACAGGTCTTGCTGAGTGTGCCAAGAATGCAAGACCCTGACACTCTTTTTATCCAACCTGTTTTTCAGAAGTGTTTGTGCTGAGCAGCCTTGAGGGGTGAGGTACAGTCTCCCTCTGGGACAAAGAGCAGGCTTGCTTCCTGTGTGCTGTAAAGAGATGGATCCCCAGGATCAGAGTCCTTCAGTTGCAAAACAAACCTACTGTGTGCGTAGCATCTCTCTGGGCCCTCTGCATCATCTCTGTGGGACTTAGCGGGCAAAGCAGAGCCATGCAGAGAGGCTGATGCTCCCGTTGCTGTGGAAGCACACTGTGATTAATGAAGTCCTTTGTCTCCGACACAGGAACCTCGTGTCTTCTGCCAGCATCCATGGAAAGTAACAAGTTAATTCATCAGCTTGTAAGGAGGGTAAAATCAAATCCTAATACTGACAGTTACAGAATCATGCATGGGCAAAAGGCTCATTCAAAGTACAAGACACACGAATGAATTTTGATGGGATAGAGTACAAAAAGTTTATCACCATGGTTTCAGATTTCACACTGCCACCAGCAGGGCTGGTGTTAGGCGAAGGGGATGAAGCGCAGGCACCTGCACCCCCGAGAAGGCAAGCACCTCCTTGAGGGCCTCGCTTACCCTAGTTCGGGCCCTGGCAGCTAATCTTGAAGAAACTGCTGGCTGCCAAATTCTGGTGTAGTATCGGGTAAGAATATCTAAAATTATCAGAAAAGTCTGTTAAAATACTCCTACCTTTTCTAATTGCATCTCTGCAGGAGTCCAGAGTTTCTTCTGATGCTGTAACCAAACAACAGTCACAGCAGACTGAAGGCGGGAACAGCGATGAGAGCCCAGCTGTCTCTCTAATCCAGGCAGTAAAGGGACTTGCAAAACTGCCAGATAATGGCATGCTTTGCACTACAGTTTTTGCTTTGTCTTGGAAAACATAGTTAGTGTTTATAAAAAGTGTGTAATTTGTATAAGCATGCAATTGGCTTATTATTGTTATTAAAAATTTTTTTTTTCTTTTGGTGAGGAAGATTAGCCCTGAGCTAACATCTGTTGCCAATCCTCCTCTTTTTGCTGAGGAAGACTGGCCCTGAGCTAACATCTATGCCCATCTTTCTCTACTTTATATGTGGGACGCCGCCACAGCATGGCTTGACAAGTGGTGTGTAGGTCTGTGCCCGGGATCTGAACCTGCAAACCCCTGGCCACTGAAGTGGAGCGTGTGAACTTAACCAGTATGCCAGCGGGCTGGCCCCTCATTATTGTTATTTTTAAAATGAATTAATGAATGTTTTAGAAATGTCTCAGTTTAAAATTTTAATATGGTGAACATTGATGGACATAACTCACACAAACTCTTTGGGGTTCTCAATAATTTTTAAGAGTGTGAAGGGGTCTTGAGACCAAAAAGTTGGAGAACTGCTGGTCTGAATATTTAACAGTTATAAGTCAAGCCAACAAGTTGGTAAATAAAATATGTTCTGGTTCCAGCCTTGAAAAATATATCTTTAAATTGGCCTGGAAAGCTGGGTTCAAATTTGGAATTCATGGGATCCTCAGAGTTCTGTGCTGGAATGTGGTGGAGAGGGGAGCCATGGCCCGGCATCACCCTCTCTCCTCACCAGGCTCCAGGCACCCCTGGAAACAGAGGCTTCTTGGCCTCCCCTCGGGCCTGTTGTTGTGTGGTCCAGCCTCTGGGATAGGTCCATGCAAGGGGCCTGCACTGGGTCCTGACAGTGAGCTTGGGCTGTTGGGCAGGGACCTGGGGAGTCTGGGGACCCTGAGCATGGTCTGGAGAGTGAGGGAGTGGGTGCCGGGTGTCACGTCCCCTTGACCCTGTGGACACCCCATTCTCATGAAGAGAGGCATGGCTGGAAGCAGGTCTGGGAGGAGGGCACAGGGTAGGTTCTGACGAGAGGACTGCTCCCTACGGCTGTCACGGTACTTAGCACACAGTACCAAGGCTCGCTGACTGAGTGGAAGGGTGCCAGTCAGCACTGGAGCCTGTGGTCTCTACATCTGTCATTCAGGCCCTTAGTGATTCTGGGCAGGTCACTTCCTTTCTCCTGGTCTCCATGTTCTTGAGGGTTAAGACGAGGAGAGTGGATAGGAGTGCTCTCCTGGGGGTCACATTCGTTCCAAGAGTCTATGATTTCTGAATTGTTGTTGAGAATCTGAAAACCTATATGCCTCATGGATTTAACTGATTGGTTAGAGAAAAAGTGCTTTTTCTTTTTCTTTGAAAAATGAATAGAAATATTGATGAAAATTTCTTTCTTAAATTACATTGCTGTCTATTTAGCACAGAAGCCAAGGGAGATAGACTCACACTATTTAGTATGAGTCCTTATTTTCCTATTTAGGAAAATAAGACTATTTCTCTCCCGCTTAAACATCTTTCATAACGCTCAAAGGTTTTATATGTGTATATGTTTTTAATAAATTACATTCTCAAAGTATATTTTAAACAATACAATTATCTTACAGCAGCTTTCAGAAAATAGCTTGTAAATATAATTTTTGGGGCATGGCCATTTAAAATCACTCCTACTGATTTTACCAGATTTTCATAAGAATGTTACATGGTACGTACAGGTAGGATCTGAGGGCAATGTCCAGACACAGTCTGTTATAGTTAAGAAACACTTTGTGAAGCCTGTTTTGTGGAATTCACTGTGAGTGAAAACAAGGAAGTGAAATGCACAGACCTGTCTTCAAAAAGCTTACTGTGTCCTAAGGGAAATCCATCTGTTTATCTATCCCTCTGTCCATCAGTCCATCCATCCATCCACCCACCCATTCATTCACCCCTCCCTCCCTCCATTCACCCATTCATCCCTCCATCCCTCCCTCCTTCCCTCCATCCCTCAATCCTCCCATTTGTTCACACATTCATCTGTTTATCCACCTATTCCATCCGTCCATCCATCCATCCATCCATCTATCTATATATCTATGCCAGCCATGCAACTATCCATCCTTTCACCTATCCATTCATCCACAATCCATCCATTTATCTATTTATTCCATTCATCCATCCATCCATTTATCCATCCAGCAGATATTTGCATATTGGCTCCTGAGAGGAGCCAAGCCTAGTATAGGTCATGTGGAGACAAAGGTGGTGGAGTGATTAGAAACACAGGGGTGGGGGAACTGGCTCTGCCTTGGCCCTCTTCATTGGTAGTTAAGTGAAGGAAGTCACTGCAGCCTAACGCAGTAGGAGGAGGTATGTCAGCTCCCTTAGGCAAAGGAGCCACGTGGCTATTAGTTCACCAGGGAAAAATGTCAGAGTCACGTGACTAGGAGCAATATTAATTTCTCATATGGACCTGATAATGGAGAATGAATCTTCACTCTGCAACAAGGCTTGACTTTGGATATTTTTCAAGTGAGCAATCTGCATCCCAGAGAGGAAGACCCCATGACTCTCACCCTTTCTCCTGCCAACAGGCTCAGAACTACCCCTCACCCCAGAGCCAGCAGACCATGAGGCAAACACTTCTCTTTCTCTGCAGGTTGAGAATGCCCAAGGGTCGATGAGCTGGGTCTCTGCCACTCACAGGAGGGGGAGAGTTGAATGCAAGGGAGTGGGGTACACAAATGAGCCAAGCTTGAGACACAGCCCACCCTGGGGGCCAGGGAGGTGGGTTCTGTACCCCCAAATCCAAATGCCAGGGCAGACTCCCTGTGGAATGGTGGAGTGGCCATCCCAAAGAAAGGGAAGCTGGGAGAGGACAGTGCATGTTCCCTCCCTAGTTACCCATGGGCAGGGATCCCACCAGCAGCACCACCATCTGGGATCCACCCTTGGATCCCAGCCGCACCTCCACGACTCCCTGCTCCCTCCCAACTGCTAACAAGCAGTCACAGCTCGTTTCACATGTTGGGTGGATTTTTGTAGCAGCTGTCACCTCCCTACTTAGGTCACACCCCAGAGGCTGGGCTCTTTCCCTGTGCTGGGCCACCTCATGCAGCTGGAGAGAAGCCATGGCTTGCTCCTCCTGTCCCTGCAGGCAGGGGTCCTGTCAGACCCTCCATCCCCTCATCCCCACAGTGCCATGGCCTTGGGAGGGAGATGCGATCAATAGGTGCAGAGCGCTGGCTGCAGTTCTCCTGGACTGGGGCTCGCGCCGGCCCTCCCTGACTGCTTAGTATTTACTGAGTAAAAGTCATTGCCCTGGAGACGCAGGGTTTATTGACACTGAGAGATGAGCGCTGTCTGGTCTGCGGGTCTGCAGAGACAGCCTATTGTGTTTCTGGGCAGAGTCTCAGGGAGAAGGCGTCTGCAGGGGCCCAGAGGTTGGCAAAGGGGGCTGGGCCCCACCCTGGCCTGGAGGGGCCACTGGAGGCGGTCGGGGTGGCCTGAGCAGGGAGGCAGATGGGCGCAGCATTCGAGCCCTGAACGACTGACCTCTGGGTTGTGTGGGGGTGATGCTGCGTGCCCCGGGGGGCTGGTCCTGGTGTCAGGGCTGCCTTCCTCCTGTTTCCCTTTCATCTGAGGCCAGCCCTGCCCTGGTCCCTTTCCCATCCCCTGTGTTGGGCTCAGCCCTAGCTCCTGGGAGGGAGGGTGTAGGGATGTCCTGGTCCCATTGCTGGGGTCTCTGCAGTCAGGATTGCTTTAGACCTGGGTGGTTGGGGCCCTGTCCTGGGTTGCCTGGGCTCTCCACACTTTGGGGTACCTTTCTTGGAATTGTCCAAGTCCCCCTTCAGTGCTTGGGACCAGCCAGGGCTGGCCGTGGTGGGGCTCTCCAAGCCTGGACAGGGACCCAGGTGGGCCCTGGTCCCTGTTTCTCTCCATTGGGCACTGTCTGGCCCTGCACCCAGTGAGTGGAGTTGACTACACACCTCAAGGAATGCTGGGACTCAGGCTGATGGCCATTATCTGTGGGCCCTGTGGCTGGGCCCTGGTTCCAGGAAGGTGGCCTATCAAGCAGATGGTTCCTGCTGGCCGGTGTGGCCTTCCTTTTGCGGGGTCATGTGAGGTTGGGCTGCCAGAATGATGCTGATATGCTGATTTTGGGTGACCTGAATAGTTCACATACACAAAAGCCCCACAAAAGATATTTTCACGGGGTCTGCACACCCCAGGAGCAGCCTCGTCTGCAGCAACTCATGAGCCGTCTCCTTGGTATGGGTAAACACTGACACCCCATCACCTCCCCCATACCGACTCCGTCCTCTCCAGCACAGCCCCTGGGCAGAGTGTCGGCTGCTTGCTCAGCAGCGATTTCTCCCTTCCCATCTTATTTCTCGTAGCCGTCACCCCGATTTTGATCAGAGGAACCCTGGTGGGTTCCAGAAGGTTCACTTCTAACGTCCACTCCCCTGGGACGCCTTCCCTGGCTGCTCTCTGCTCCTCTCTTCTTTGTGCTCAGCCCAGAGGGACTGCAGGAATGGCCCACAGTGCTGTCTCCCTGTGTCCCTTGGGTATTTGCACCTGCTGCCTCACCAGGCCAGGCTGTGTCCTCCGGGCAGCCGCCGGGTCTAGGAATTCCCTGTCGCCGTGGCCAGCCTGCCCCAGACACTGGCTGTCACCTGTGAGGACAGGTCCCACGTGTGCAGGGGCCACGAGTAGAGGTTTCACATTGGTGACAGATGCTTCCTCCCAGACAGTAGATAAAGGTCGCTCCTAAATCCCAGAATAAAAGCATCCACTTCTTTGGAAAATGTCAGGGAGAAGAACGGCTGCCCTTTGTCAGGCTGAGCCTGCAGGGTGTGGCTCAGGGGAGCCTGCTGGGAGCTCAGGGAGGAGAGGACAATGAGTGCTCCCCACAAGCCCCCCCCGAGGCCCGAGATCATCTGGGCCTGGGCTGGGGAGGGGGTGTCAGGGAAGGTGGCAGCTGTGGTGGGAAGAGGCAGGGAACGTGCCAGACTGAGCCGGAAGAATTGACATCACTGCAGTGACAAATTGCTAAGGTTACATCAAAGCCTGGGTGTCCAGAGAGCCGCCCTGGCTGACCTCCGTCTGGCTCAGCTCAGGGACAGCGGTGGGGGGTGGGGGGGAGCCGCCCCCCCGGGAGGGCCTGGCGCTCTCCAGTTGCTCACAGCCCTGGGCCCGGCTGCCTCCCTCCCTGCTGGCCCGCCTGCCTCCAGGGGGCAGCTCAGCTGGGGGCCCGGTACTCAGCTGTGAGCCCTCCACCAGGCCGGGTGGCTCCAGGGCAGCCCACCCATCCTCACCTCCTTGCCTGTCTCTCTGGATGGCTCCCTTTCTGGACGCCCTGTCTTTTCCTCTCTGCCCCTCTCTTCACCTTTTAACACAGCTCTGCTTGGTCCCCAGGCTGGGGGGGCTCTTTCTTGCCCCATTGCAAGCTCCCTCTGGCATTTCTTTGTCTATGCATCTGGGCCCTGAGTCCGATTGTGCTGGAAGCCTCACCCATTCTGGGGTCTCCTACATCTCAGCAGAATCAGGAAAATGTAAAATGCCAAGCAGCCCCCTTCCTGCCCTACGCCCTGACTGCAGGCAGCGCCCAGGGTGGCAGATCCTTGTGACCAACTCCGGAGGCCCAGGCACGCCTTCCTCACAGCCCTCCTTGTGTGATCCGTTGGAGGGTGCTGGAAGCCCCTAGACCACGTTCTATGAGGGCCAGGCCTGCGTGCTGTGTAAGCCCTGTGCCTGGAAGAGTGTCAGGAACAGACAGGTGCCCAGCAAATGTTTGTGGGAGGAACTGCCACAGATAGAGTTCAAGTGTCTGCATCAGTCTGCTCTGGCTGGGGGCTTAAGCAATGGAAATTTATTTTTGTTTCTTAAGCAAAAGAAATTTAGTTCCTTTAGTTTCTTTAGTTCTTGGAAGTCCAAGATCAAGGTGCTGGCAGATTGATTTCTTCTGAGGCCTCTCTCCTCTGCTTGTAGGGGGCTGTCTTCTCCCTGTGTCTCCCCATTGTCTTCCCTCCACGAGTGTCTGTGTCTGAATCTCCTCTTCACAGAAGGACATTAGTCACATTGGATTAGGACCCACCCATATGACCTCATTTTGTCTTAATTACCTCTTTAAAGACCCTATCTCCAAATGCTGTCACATGCCAAGGCCCTGGAGGTTAGGATTCCATCATATGAATTGCGGTGGGGGGACACAATTCTCCCATAATATTTACTGAAAGCCAATCCTGAAGCCGGGTCGTCACCCTCATTCTTGCAGACGAGGACATAGAGGCTGAGAGAGGCAGAGTAACTTGTGGGAGGCCCTGGCTTGGCCCTGGGACGAGGCAGTGTGTTGACAGTGGTGAGCAGGCTCCCAAGCCGTCCTTCCTCAGGCTGGTCTCTGGGGTCAAGCCTTGCTGTAGACAGGGTTACTGATCCTGAGCCCTGGCAGCGATGCTGGGTGACCCCTCCTGGGGGTCTCCAAGCATGGAGACTTGGAGCATGGCTTGGGCACAGAGGTGGGGCCTGGCAGCTCATGGGCACAGCTCCAGCACCCACGGTGCCTGGAGGACTCGTGGTGCCCCGGCAGGAAACCAGGGAGCCTGCTGGAGCAGCAGCCCCTCCGACCTGCAGGGGGCTGCAGACGAGCGGCCATGCCGCAGGGGCCGAGACACCTGGCCACCTGGCTCACAGCCACAGCCTAGCCGACAGACTGCAGGTCTGGTCAGGACGTCCTGGGTGGTTGGAGTGGTGCAGACAGCTGGCTTGTTCATGAATCCCCACCCCAGGGAAGCTTGCAGGGGCTGGAGATGCTGCCTGAGCATGGAGTTCACCCTGATGATGCAACTCCACCGATGACCTTGCTGTGATGAGGTCCGGACATGCCCTTGTCAGCATTCTTGATGTGTGATTGGTGGTGTCTTGTCTCCACCATTTACCATTTCAAAACCCATGGACCTGTGTGGACATTTGTGGAGAAAATGTTAGACTCTATTCTCTTGGAATTCTAAATGAAGCTCTTTCACGAGAAAGATGCATTTTTGCCATCATATAAATTAACATGTATATGGACCTATTTCCCTCAGTAAAATTCAGACTGTTGCGGTGACATGAAATAGAAGTGTTTTTATAAAGGATAACATGACGCCAGATGCCCAGCCTGTATTCGGTGCTGGCCAGAGATGCTGCCTGTACGTTATTCCCCGAATGCTCAGAACAGCTTCATGAGGCGGATTGTGTTTCTGTTCCCATTTTACAGACAAGGACATTGGCCTGGCCCAGCGAGGCACCCTCCTGAGGTCACACATGTAAAAAGTTCCCAGGCGAGCGTCAGCCGCCCAGCTGTCCTCTGAAGGACGACAAGGACCAACAGGAGAGGCCGGGCAGGGGAGCCGCCACCACAACCACAGTTCCCAGCCACAGTTTTGGACTTCACGGCAGAGCTGCCTCCAAAGGTCTGAGCTCAAGTCCAGACCTGGATCCTCATCCAGGCTCCCGTGGGCTCTCCTGCTCGCTGGCTGTCACGCCCAAGTTCAAGCCAGCAGACAGAGTTGATTAGATTTGACTTATCCCTGGCTTTGAATTATTCATGCCTCTCCCCTAATTTCCCCAGGAATAATTTAATAATGCACAGCGGCAGGAGGGCGCCTGGGTGCGTGGCTCCGCGACGTGCTGGCCCAGGACTTCTGTGATGTCTGCCGGGCAGAGCCCCCCGAGGCCATCTTTCCGTGACAGCGAAGCCCTCTCCGAGCGCTCAGGACTCGGGAGCCCTGCCCAGGCAGCCTGGAGCTCAGGAAGCCCCCTCCTGCATCACAGCCGGCGCCTTCCGGCCCAAGCCCTGGGTCCTGTCTCCCACATCGCGCCCCTGGACTGCCTGACTATTTCCCTCGTCTCCCATCTCCCCACTGCCCCAGTGGGATCGAGTTCTCCAGACACAGTACTCTCCTGATCCAGACCCTTCCGGAGCCACCTACCTCTTTCTTTTGGTCAAAGGTCCAAGTTTGTTAGCTTGGTGTTCCAGCCCTGTAGCCCTGGCCAGCGGGGTCAGCCACGTTCCCCTCCTGCTCCCCGCTGTGTGGAGCTGCTTGAAGCGCTGGAATCCATGCTGCCCTCCCCCTGCGGCCTGGCGTGCGCTGCTCTCCTGCGGGCAGGTGGGCCCGCACACACGCCCTGACGGGCACACACCGCCTGCCTGGCCCCTGGGCACAGCTCCACGTGGGGAGAGTCTGGTGCCGCAGGGCCAGGCCCCTCAGCTGGCTGCACCCGCCCTGCCAGAGCACAGGGTGGAGGCCCGGAGGCCCCAGCGCCCAGGCAAACACGTCCTCTGTGTCATCCACTGGGGCTTCACCCATGTCCCTTCCTCGAGAGGAGCACAGAGCCCGACAGAGGACCACTGGCCCTGATGACAGAGCTGACCCCAGGCCTGGGCCATGGAGGGGTGGGCAAGCTGGCCCAGGAGCCCTGCAGCGCCCACCCCCTCAGGCCAGGGGAGATGCTGCCCCTGGGCCCCGGCAGCCAGGCATCTCATTCTCTGAGGGCTCACCTTACTGGGCCATGTCTCCCAACAGCTTGGGTACAGATCGATGGCCAGAGCTGGATTTAATGCTTTTCTGTGGCCGTCAGAGGGGGCAGAGAAAGGCTCAGGGAGTGAAGGGGACAGCAAGAGGAGCAAAGCCAGTGTCTTTTCAGTGATCGCCATTTTTTTGGGAACTATGGTGAAGGCTGTCCACGGATTATTCCATTGACTTGACAACCTACGAGGTGGGTACTGCTACCATCCCATTATACAGAGGGGGAAATTGAGACACAGAGTGGTTAAGTGACCCTCCCAGAGTCACACAGCAATGCAGCTAGAACCGTGGTATGTCTGATTTCAAAACCCAGCCTCTTGGTTGTTAGCTGGAGGAGGGGCCAGGAGGCAGAGATGACTTCAGCATTCTCACTGAAATGAAGAAGTGAAATTAGAGAGGGCTGGGCTGCATGGTTTCATTTACTCCATCCATCCATCCATCCATCGTTCCTTCCTTCCATCCATTTTTCCTTCCTCCTTTCCTTTCTTCCATCCATAATCCTTCCATCCTTCCTTCCTCACTCTCCCCCTTCCTTCCTTCCATTAATCTTTCATCCATCCATCCATCCATCCATCCATCCATCCATCCATCTGTCCGTCCTTAGCATTATTGAGCATTTACCACACACCAGGTCCCATGATGGGTATTGGGAACCCAGCCACGAATTGGGCCCAGCCTCTGCCCGCGGGACTCTCAGGATGGGCAGACACAGAGAACAGAGCCCCCTTGGAGCTGGGGAGTCCCCGAGGAGTGCCTGGGGGACACTGGGTGCAGTCTCCCAGGAGGAGGTGCAAGAGCAGGGTTGGCTCTGGTCCTTCACCCTGGGAGCGCCCTGGCGCGGCAGGGCCCGGCACGTCGTCCTTCCTCCTGCCCAGTCCTCCTTGCTGACCCCATATACACTCCCGTCCCTGTGCTTGTTGACAGGATGAGGTCTGCATCGGGAACACTGGTCTCTTTGGTCTCTTTGTTTTTCACGGCTACATTGAGATTCTCCAACAAGACCCCTGCCACCCTTTCTCCCAGGAACTGCCACCTGAGGTCACCCATTGTCTACGCTGGGGGCTCATTTGGAGGTGGTACATACTGGGCTCAGTTAAGTTCACCCTGTCACCAGGTCACCAACTTCCTGGGTCAGAATGAGCTCCCTAGATACTCTGACTGCCCATTTGGGTCCTTGACTGTGTGGGCTGGGCCTAGGGGCTATCGAAGAGTCCAGAAGGCTTGAGGGCTCCACATGAGCCCAGAGATCCTAAGGGTCATGCCAGAGCCTTGGCACTGGGAACGGCGAGTGCTAGGAAGCTCTTTGTTTTCAGGAGTCCCAGGGTAAGGGTCTGGGGACCATGGGCTCTCCTCACTGAGGTGGCCAATGTGCCATGGAGTTCACTCTGCCAGCCTCTCTCCAACCCAGGGTGACTCAATGGGAGCCCACAGCAGGCCCAGCTCCTGGGGGCTGGCAAAGGAGCAAAGTGGCTTGCAGAGGTTGGCCTGGGAGATATCTGGAGGCCAACCTGGCTGATGGAGAGGGTTATTGGATGATGGGTGTGGGGCACAGAGCTATCTCGAGTGGAGGAGAGTGCCTGGTGGTGAGACGCTATAGCAGGTCATGGGGGATCCAGGTTAGGGGGGTCAGCACAGGATGGGGTGGACACAGGGCCATGTGGCATCAATGTGGGGAAGACTGGCAGTCTTTGTAGCACAGGAGGCTTGTCCCAGGCTGCATAAAAATGGGCACTGACAGGTGATCAGGCATGAGGTCGGGGAGGGCACGGCAGGGACAGTGCCCCCCAGAGGGACAGGACTGTGGTGTGGGGGGGATGGCAGGGACAGTGCCCCCCAGAGGGACAGGACTGTGTTTTGGGGGTGACGGCAGGGACAGTGCCCCCAGAGGGACAGGACTGCATGTGGGGCAGACGGCAGGGACAGTGACCCCCAGAGGGACAGGACTGCGGTGTGGGGGGGTCGGCAGGGACAGTGACCCCCAGAGGGACAGGACTGCAGTGTGGGGTGGACGGCAGGGACAGTGCCCCCAGAGGGACAGGACTAGGGTGTGGGGGGGACGGCAGGGACAGTGACCCCCAGAGGGACCGGTCTGTGCTGTGGGGGGGGACGGCAGGGACAGTGTCCCCCAGAAGGACAGGCCTGCACTGTGGTGGGGATGGCAGGGACAGTGTCCCCCAGAGGGACAGGACTGTGCTGTGGGGGGGATGGCAGGGACAGTGCCCCCCAGAGGGACAGGACTCCGCTGTGGCGGGGACGGCAGGGACAGTGTCCCCCAGAGGGACAGGCCTGCACTGTGGTGGGGATGGCAGGGACAGTGTCCCCCAGAGGGACAGGACTGTGCTGTGGGGGGGATGGCAGGGACAGTGCCCCCCAGAGGCACAAGACTGCGGTGTGGGGGGGAGGGCAGGGACAGTGCCCCCCAGAGGGACAGGACTGTGCTGTGGGGGGGATGGCAGGGACAGTGTCCCCCAGAGGGACAGGACTGTGCTGTGGGGGGGACGGCAGTGACAGTGCCCCCCAGAGGGACAGGACTGTGGTGTTGGGGGGATGGCAGTGACAGTGCCCCCCAGAGGGACACGACTAGGGTGTGGGGTGGATGGCAGGGATAGTGTCCAGAGGAGCAGAGCAGTGTGGTGGGTAGAAGGCAGAGGCCCAGGGCGACTGTGGAGGCTGAATAATGGCACCCCCCCAAGATGTCCACGTCCTAATCCCTGGAACCTTTGAATGTCACCTTACATGGCAAAAGAGCCTTTGCAGATGTGATTAAATTAAGGCTCTGGAGATGGGGAGATTATCCTGGATTATCCAGATGGGCCCTAAGTGTAATTACCAAGTGCCCTTATAAGAGGGGGCAAAGGGAGATTTGACTACAGGAGAAGGAGATATGATGGGGGAAGCAGAGATTGGAGTGATGCACTCTGAAGACGGAGGAAGCCAAGGCAGCCGCTAGAAGCTGAACAAGGTAAGGAAACAGATTTTACCCTAGAGTCTCCAGAAGGAACCAGTCTACCAACACCTTGACTTTAGCCCAGTGAGAATGATTTTGGACTTCTGACCTCCAGAATTGTAAGAGGATAAACTTGTGTTGTTTTAAGCCACAGAATTTGTGGCAATTTGTTACAGTGGCAATAGGAAACAAATACAGTGACCATGCTCAGGGTAAACCAAAAGAGTGGCAAGGTCACATTATAAGAGGCAGAGAGCCAGTACAGTGGAGGGGATGATTCTCCTCTGTGCACTCCACTGAGACCTCAGTGTTTAGACATCAGTTCTGGACTCCACACTCTGAGAGGGACAGAGACAAATTGGAGGGGGATGGCCAATTTTTGGGGGCATTTGTTCAGTCCACCTCCTCTGAGAACTTCTCCCTATCCCTCCCAAGGATGGGCTATGACAGCTAAGTTTATGCCACACGATCCTGTTGCCTTGGCCACAATAGCTAGCTCAGCCAAGCAGATGCTCTCTCCTGGGAGTCTGTAATTGAGGCAGACTCTTGTTGAGTCTGGGCTGGTTGATGAACTGCAGTGAAGTGAACTCAGTTCCCTGGGACGCTGTCCTGCCTTATACACTCAGACAGGTGGCAGAAAGAAGGGACTGAAAGTCACGTGCTGTGAGCTGCCCGTTGCCTTCAAATGGATTGGCATAAAATTATTCGTGATAACCTCTTTTTTTGTGCAATATTTTTGAGACAAAATCCATATAACATAAAATTCACTGTTTTAAAGCATACAATTCAGTGGTTATTAGTATATTCACAATTTTGTGCAACCATCACCACCACCTAATTCCAGAACATTTTCATCATCCCCTAAAGAATCTCCATGCCCATTAGCAATCACTCTCCATTTCCCCTCGTCTTCCCCTAGCAATCACTCTTTTATTTTCTGTCTTTATAGCTTTGCCTAATCTGGACATTTTACATAAATGGAGTCATGCAATGTGTGGCCTTTTGTGTCTGGCTTCTTTCACTCAGCATGATGTTTTCAAGGTTCACTCATGTTGTAGCAGGTATCGGTGCTGCATTCCTTTTTAAGGCTGAATAACATAGATATATTCTATATATAAAGAGCATTCCTAACTGTAGAAATAACTGAAAACATAACAGAAACAAGATAACAGTTACAATAGCCACAGGATCTAGGAAATGCCTAGGAGGGAATCTGACAAGACACAGAAGGATTCAAAAAGAATCGTAAACCCTTGCTGGAGAGCATCCCGGGAAGTCTCAGTCCACGGTGAGGAGGGCCATCCCATACTGTGGAGACGTCATCCTCCGGAAATCAACGTAAGTTCAAAGACAATCCCAGTCAAAATCTCAGTAGGGAGGATTTTTCAAGAAACTCGTCAAACTGATCTCAAAATTCACATGGAGACAAGATGGGCAAGAAGAGTAAAATGTTTTTGAAAAAAGAATAACAATAAAACTCTGCCAGGCATCCTGAATGCTAGGTCTCTAGACCGTGGGGTAGTGTGGTGCTGCCACAGGAGACAGAGCTGCCCTGGGGTGAGGCGCGGGGCCAGAACCATCCCTGCACCCACAGCAATTTAGTGCAAGACAGACGTGGAGTCAATCACTGGGAAGAGCTTTTTTCTCTTCTTTTTAAGTAAATAGGGTAGGGACAATTAGCCCTTTGTACCTGTCAGGGCATACTCAGGAAAAGAGAGGGACATTTAAGATAGAGGGGTGGACGTAGAGAACTGATTACACAGGTGATGGAGGAGCTGAGAAGCCAACAGGGGCAGGAGAGGCAGCCAGGTCAGGCCTGCGTGGGAGGACAAAGTGGGTTAGGGTCAGCGGGCAGGGCTGGGAGCACAGTGGGCTTACGGGGCGTAGCTGGAGCCATGGAGCAGGTGAGGTTCTTCCCAGAGAGGCCACCTGGGCAGAGCGGGAGGGGCAGAAATGCCCTGGCCGTCCTTTCCCTCCACCCTCCCATCTCCTGTTGGTGCCTCCAGGGGCTGAGCCCAGCTGGAAGCCAGGGGGCCTGGTGGCCGGGGAAATGCAGCCCGTCAGGTCAGCTCCCCACAGGGCAGGGCCGAGCTGGGGAGGGGCTGGGACGGAGCTGGAGGCAAACAGGCCAAGACTGGTGACCTGTCCTCAGAGACAACAGAAAGTGAGATTCCTATTTCATGGCTTTCGACAAATAAATTCCAGATCAATCAAAGACCTAAAGATAAGAAACAGAAGAATTACAGTATTAAAGGAAGTCTAGGAGCATGTGGTCATAACCTAGGAGCATACAGTGCTTTAAGAACACACAAGTGAAAATAAACCATAAAAGAAAGGACGAATAGAGTTTGTAATAAGAAACTGAGAATCTTCTTTATGACAAAAGATGCCATAAAAATTGAGAAAAATGACAGACAAGGAGAAAATATTTGCAATATATAAAAAAGATAAAGGATTAATACTAGAATATGTAAGCAGTTCTACAAATTGATTATAAAAAGAGAAATCAACCCAAAAGGAAAACTAGCAATTCCAAGAAAAGAAAATTCAGGAAATTTTAAGATAGGAAACTATAAGTAGACAACACAAATGAAATGATAGCCAACTTCATCGTTATTGGGAAAACGCAAATTAAAACAACAGTGAGATACCATTCTTGGGAAACAGAAAGGATAGAGTAGTAATTGCTGGCCAGGGTGTGTGATGGAGACTGAAACACACACTCACTACCCACATCCCTTTAGTCAAGAGTGACCAGACCCACATTTTCAGCTGGACACAGGGCCGCCCAGAATAAAGCTGCATTTCAGTCTCCTTTGCAACTAGGTGTGGCTGTGAGATTAGGTTTCGGCAATGACGTGTAAGGAGAAGGGTAGAGGGGCAATTTTTGGAATCTTTGAAAGATAGCAAGTAGGTACCTTTTGCCCCTTCTTTGTCCTTTCCTCCTTCCTAATGCTGGGAATGCAGCTGTGATGGCTGGAACCGGAGCATCAATCAGGAAACCTAAGGAAGGGAGGCCAGGTGTGATGGAGCACAAGCCAGGTCCCTGGGACCTTTGGGAAGCAGAGCTGCTTGGCGGCCCGGGCCTGCCCCGTTTTGGGCTTTAATGTGCGAGGCCTCCACTGCCATCTCATTTGTTTTCAGTTCCTCTTACTCAGAGCCAAATCGATTCCTAGGCGCGGGGCAGAGATGAGCAGAGGCACAGTTAGGGGCTGACTGGTGTCCCCCCAAATTCCCGTTGAAGTCTTAACCCCCAGTACCTCAGAATGGGACTATTAAGTAGAAACGAGGTCATGTTAAGAGGGCCCTAATCCAATGTGACCCGTGTCCTCACAACAAGAGGAGATGAGGACACAGACAGGCACAGAGGGGCGACCACGTGAGGACACAAGAAGCCAGCCATCTACGAGCCGAGGAGAGAGGCCTCGGGAGGAGACAGCCCGGCCGGCACCTGCTCTCGGCCTTCCGGCCTCCAGAACCGGCGCAAGGAGGTTTCCGCAGTGGACGCCGCCCGGTCTGCGTGCCTCGTGGCAGCGCCGGCAGGCCGCCCCTGGGCGCGAAAGCGGCCCTGCTCCAAGGCGGTCGCTTGCCCGCGTGCGCGGGGCCTCAGGCGGCCCCCAAGCCGCGCCCCGCCCCGCTCGCGGCTCGCGCTGACTCGCCGGCAGCCACTCCAACGCGCGGCTCGCGCAGACGGCTCCCGACGCAGGAGCGGCCGCACGCGGGTGCGCACGCGCACAAACGTCCGGGTCTGCGCAGCCGCCCCGGCGCTCACCTCTGCGGACGGCCTCCTAGGCTCGGGCGGCTCACCGCTCTCGCTAGACCTGCGCGCCGATAGCTAGACAGGCATAGGTTTATCGGCAGTGTTTAAACTTTGGAACATCAAATAACTAAGCAGACTGCAACCTCTCTTTCCACTCAGAGGCAGCCGCCTCGCCAGCGGGCGGTGGCACAGCCCTGCCAGTCCCTGGCTCGCAGTGTCCTCTGGTGTCCTGAGCTGGGTTTGGGGCTCTGGCTGCTTGGCCAGAACTCAGACACCAGCTCTCCGTCAAGTACACATGCTTCAGAGGGGCGGGCGCCTTCTGATTGGGGCCCAGAGCGGGGAGTGAGATCCTCCGGGCAGGGACAGTTGTCTGCCCACTGCACTGGGCAGGGAGCTGCGGCCCGCTGTGCTGCTTGTGTGCCCCGTCGGCCCCATGGCCCGCAGGTCTGTCGTCCTCGCCTCTAGCAGTCGTGGAGTCTGTTCCTCCCACCTCCCGTCAGACTCTTCCATCCTGCCCTCGGTGGGCCTGTCTCCGAGCTGCCTGCCTGCCCCTCCAGCTGGAGCAGCTGGGTTCTGGCCCGGAGAGAGCGGCAGGAATGTCAGCGCATTCTAAGCGAGGTCTAAGGGCCAGGCTGCAGCTACGAGGAGCCGCCTGGACCACAGGCGGGGTTTCAAAGGGACTTGCTCAAGCCCCAGTCTTCCCTGACGCACGCTGGTGCCCACCTTCAGGAGTCCATGGCAAATGCTCACTCAGATTCAAACCCCAAAGGTGAGAATTAGAGCAGACAGGCGGCTTCCCAGGCCGGTCCTGTGATGGTTTGGGGGGCTGTGTCCACAAACGCCCCTGCCAGGCAGAGAGCATATGACTGGGGCGGTGGGCGGTGCTCCCAGTGTGGACAGCGGCGAGGACAGGCGCCTGTCACAGGCCAGGTGCTGTGACCATCTCTGCCTTGCTTACTTACTTCAGTGGGGACTTAAATTACGCTTAGCAGCTCACTTACACAAAGAAAATGGAAACAATGCTGAATCCCCTGCCAGCCACCAAAAAAAAAAAAAAAAAAAATGGATAAAACAACAAATGGATGCATCATTTCCTTTCTCCTGCGGGCCTGGGGGTCTGAGGACAGGAGGAAAGTGGATTGCTGGCTCCCTCTGTGCAGATGTCACTTTTCTCTGGGAGCCTCATCCTGCCCCCTTTACCCCCCGAAGCCGCAGGGAAGGAGAAAGGTCCTGTGCGGAGCAGGGGCCAGGCCCCAGGACGGCTCTGTGGGGTCCAGGGAGGCCAGGCTTGCTGAGCTGCAGGCCCTGATGGGTGCACCTCGAATCTGAGTCTGAGGCTGTGTAGCCAGGGAGGCAGGCCTGGTCTTTCCCAGCCTCTACTTTCCCATCTGCCGAGTGGGGACAGTAACATTTACCTCAGAACTGGTGCCATACTTCAATAAATTAAAGGCTGTAACATGCCCAGCCCTGGCCTGGGGCCCAGAATCCCCGACTGGCCTTTCAGCAGGTCCTGAGAGGAGCAGAGAAGGCGCAGGCCCAGGGCAGGTAATGGGTCAGAAATGAATTCTTCACAAGGACAATCCAGGTCCCACTCAGCCAGGTCCTTCCTGGCTCTTACCCTCCCGGTGACCAATAGCTGCGTGTGCTGCATGAGTGCTTCACTTACGGTCTCAGCCACTCCTCCTCCGCCCTGGGAAGGGGGGCTGGGATGCTCTCCATTTGTGGATGAGGCTCCACTCCCTGCCCTGGTCACGCTGTGGGGAGCACACAGGAGAATGTGGAGGCTGGCCCAGCCCCGAGCTCACAGAGACAGTGGAAACGCGGTCGGTCTGGGAGCTAAAGGCAGGGTGGCCAGGAGGAGCCCTTACCCAGGGAGGGCCAGGCTCACACGGTGTCCTGGGAGAAGGAGGAGGGGAGGGGAAAAGTGTGTCTGCGTGCGGGTTGGGGCTCCAGAGGTGACACGTGCGCTCTTCTAAAGCTTCTTTCCTCTCAGGGTCCCCAGAGAGGCTCAGAGATTGAAAGTGATATTTTTCCTTGAAAATAACTACTATTAGAAGAGTCAGAGATTTCGGGCTCATGGGGTGTTTGTGTCCCTGGGCGTGGAGTTCAGGCGTCTCTCCTGTTTCCCTGCTTGGCTCCTGTTTGGACAGGGAGCACAGGGAATCCTTCCCTCTTCCCTTGTGAGGGGCGCTCCCTTCCTGAGCCCAGGCACGGGGTGCTGACTCTGGGGAGCCCTGCATGGGGGTGGCCAGGTGCCCAGGGCGAGGCCAGAGTCCTGTAGGGGGAGCAGGGCAGGAGGGGGTGGGCTTGCGAATGAAAGGGCAGACGGAAAAGTCCTGCCCGTCCACTCCGTCCCTGGCCCACCGACCGACAGCCACCTTCATCAGCTCCCTGTGGGTCTGTCCAGGGTTTCTTGATGCGCAAATGCGCAGACGCTGCCCTCAGGTCTCCCTCTCCCTCCAGCTTCCGCCATCACAGGTAACTACTATGTGCTCTTACTTAATGTGCCCTGGAAGTCTTTCCAGATTGGTACTTAGAGTGTGTCCTCGTCCTTTTTATAAATAGCTGCAGCATCAGTCAGGGGCCTGGCAGGAAACAGATGGCTCACTCAAATAGGGCAATTTGAGGAGCGTTTACTAAAAGGGACTCTTTGCAGAGGTGTGGGCAGGACGGAAGTCACGAGGGGTGGCCCGCATCCTTATCGCCTGAGGGCTGAGGGGCCAGAGGAGAGGGGGAGAGATGGGCCAACAGGGCCGCCTGGCAGGAGCCGTGACCTTTGGTCAAGGGTGCAGCCGGCCTTAGGTGACCCTGCAGGAGGAAATAAATACCCCTGCCTCTCTCTCCTCTTGCCCTCCTCCCCATGGCCCGATGACCTGAAGTCAGAGGGCAGGGGAGCCGCTGTCTCAGTCACACAACAGCCTCCAGGGGCCCTGAGCAGGCGGGTGTGGGGGGGGTGAGGGGTGGACGGGGCATCGGACAGGCAAATGGGAAGACCCCTAGGGCTTCACAGGTCCTTCCCGGTGTTGCTATGCCACACACATTTTTTTTCTTAAACAAATGGCTTCGCTTCGATTTCCAATCCGTTGCTCTTACACGTGCTGGCAGAGCTAAAAGATGCATTTCCAGGAGTGAAATTGTAGGTCAAAGGGTGAATGTGTTTGCTGTTTGTTAGACGTTGTGGAGTTGCCTTCCCGGGGATGGTGCCTCTTCCCACACATTTTCACTAACAACGGTTGCTGCTGGGTTTTTGTTTCTGGTTTCTGCCGAGCTGACAGGGAGAAGCCACTGTAGGGCTGGTTTGCATTTCTCTTGTGATGAGTGAGTTGGCATCTCTGCACATGTCTGAAGGCCCTTTGTCATTTGCTATCTGTTCATGTCCTTCATCATTTTTTTCCTGTTGAATTATTGATCTTTTTCTTATTAGTTTCTAAGAGCTCTTTATATGTTAGGGCTATTAACCTTCTGACAGCGATCTGGGTTGCAAATATTTTTTCCCAGTTGATCTCTTGACTTTGCTTACAGTGGATTTTGCTCTGCCAAAGCTTTTGGTCTCTATGTAGTCTATCAGTATTTTATAGTTGTTAAATTTTGAGTCATAGTTCAAAAAGCCTTCCTCGATTCAGCTTGTAATGCTTGCTTCTCTCCATATTTCTTATTTATTTATTTATTTATTTTTTGTGAGGAAGATCAGCCCTGAGCTAACATCCATGCTAATCCTCCTCTTTTTGCTGAGGAAGACCGGTTCTGAGCTAACATCTATTGCCAATTCTCCTCCTTTTTTTTTTCCCCCAAAGCCCCAGTGGATAGTTGTATGTCATAGTTGCACATCCTTCTAGTTGCTGTATGTGGGACGCGGCCTCAGCACGGCTGGAGAAGTGGTGCGTTGGTGCGCGCCCGGGATCCAAACCCGGACCCCCTGTAGCGGAGCGCGCGCACTTAACCTCTAAGCCACGGGGCCGGCCCAGCTCCCCATACTTCTATGGTTTCATCTATACATTAAAACTTGATCCATTTAGAGATTATCCTGATGTATGGTGTGAGATATGGATCTAACCTGATCTTTTTCCAGAAGGTTGACAATTTATCCCAACATCATTTATTAAAAATTTCATCTTTACTAAATGAGATGCTGCCTTTATCAGTGACTAACCCCCTACATGTGTTTGCGTCTCTATCTGTTCTGTTGTGTCTGCACAGAACCGCACTGATTTGATATCAAGCTTTTATAGGGTTTTAATATCTGATAGGGTGATTTCCTCTCATTGCTTCTTTTCAGTGTTTCAGGTACTTTTAAAACTTGCATTTGCAAACTGCAGGTTGATTCGGCATGTAATTTCCACTTTCCTCATTTCCCTGGGCTGTGCCTCCCTTCCCTCCTCTAGGTGAATATGCCTTTAATTGGCAAGTTTATGTTATTTTTGAGCTGCTGTGTTCATAATTGGATAAGGAAGAAGAAAGTAATGTTTTTGGACACCGGTATTTGTGGTATAAGATGTAGGCCGGCCACACCCTCTCTGGCCCAGCTCTCCTGCGGCCTCTGCTCACTCACCCTGGCTCTCCTTGGATGCTGCAGACTCTCTAGCACCATCCCACACGAGACCCGTGTGCCTGCTGTTCCCGAGGCCTCCCCCAGCAGGCCTCAGCCTAGAAGCCCTTCTCTCAGAGGTCCTTTACCCAAGTGGTTATTAGACAGATGTCTGCCTCTCTGACTGTGGGCGTCTCTGGCCCAGGGTGTAGCTAGGAGCCGGCGCCCAGCAGGCCTGAGACGCATCCTCTGATAAATGAACACATCTTGTCTATTGGATTTCTCCATGGTCCACAGGCACCGGAAACTCAATGGGTGCGGACTGAGCCCACTGCCTTTCTTTCACACGCTGTGGCCAATCCCTACTGACTGCTCTTTGGCGGCCCTCTTTTCCCTGGGTGGCCCCTCCATTCCCAGTGGCTCACACGGCTGACACTGCCCTCTCATCACTCCCTGCCTGCTGCGCATTCCTTGCTCGGTCCTTTCAATTCCACCCTCAAATGCATCTTGTGTGGGACTCTCTCCCTTTGTTTGCGTGGCACTTCCCCCAACTGGCCACCTCCTCCTCCTTCCTGAATTGCAGTAGTGCTTCTCCCTGCTAGAGACCCTTCTGGTCTGCTGTCCAGAGCCTGTCAACATGATCTTTCTAGAATGCAAATCTATTAGTGTCATTTCCCTGACTGATGTTGCTCAAGGTCTCTCCATGGCTCTCAGGATGAAGTTCAAACTCAGTGGCTTGGCATCCTTGGCCTTTCGTGACCTGGCCTCAGTTTACCTCACCAGCACTCCAGCCCATCCTTACGATGCTCCCTCCCCTCACCTGACCTGCAGCCCCTCAGCCTTTAGGTCTCAGGGTTGTGTTCTCTAGGAAGATCCTGGCCTACAGGTCTGGGTTGGGGGCCTGCAGTCCCCCAAGCGTGCAGCACAACCATGGCCAGATCCATGCTGGATGCACTGGAGCCCAGTGCCTGGCACGTGGGAGAGCTTGTTCTTGCCTAAATTAAGAAATTAAAGCCCAGAAATCAGGACAGCAGCAGTTGATAGAGAAATATATTGTTTTTCAGGAACATCCCTGAATCTGTCCCTTGGTGCTGAAATGCTCTCCGTCTCAGAAGGGCTTAGGGAAGAGTGGGCGCCGAGCCAGCCCTGCAGACAACAGAAATGAGCCCAGGCAAACGCTTCCATAATGCATGTGCCGCGCCGCCAGTCCCCAGAGATCTATGAAAGGATGGATTATGTTTTCAGTAGGAAGAAAAGAAATTTATCATCTCCTCCAGTGTTGGGAGCCAAGGTCACCCTGACTGCGACGTTGCCTTCTTGATGACACCTGGAGTGTCTGTCGGGTGTTCGGAGAGCTGGGGCTGGGCTTGGGTCTCCGAGGCCAGCAGGGCAGGCGCTCCAGAGTGTTGCTGCCTGCGGGGGGAGAGGGGCACTTCCAGAGGGTCCCCATCATGATTGAGAAGGGGCCCAGGGCAGCCCCTCCCCTGGGGACCTCCTCCGCGTGCATGCCCCTCACTCACGGTGGTAGGATCTTCAGAGAACTGTGGCTCCCACCCACCTCAGCTCTTGGTGCAGCCGGGGTCTCCATTGCCCTCCCTGGGAACTGTGCTCCCCTCCCTCCTAGGGAGAGAGCCCCCCACTGTGGGTCAAAGCACAGCGACCAGAGAGCACAGCCTAAAATGGCCAGTGCTGGACAGTTACTGAACACGGTCAAAAAATATTGAGATCCATCCTTAAAGCCCCAACATTACTGTCCTCTTAAACTCCCTCGTCGTCCTCCTTCCTCGTCATCTGTCTTCTCCAGGAGCCTCACTCTCCTCCTCGCTCTGGCTCAGCTTCCTACAGGAAGCACTCTCAGCTGGGAGTTCCACCTTCCCTTGCAGCCCGGGGAAGACGCCGCTTGGTCTCTGAGGCTCAGGCTCCCCGTGCGAGCTGACGGCAGTCGGGGTACAAGCCTGGGCCCTGAGCCAGACACTCAAAGCAGCTGGCTGAGAGGAGGGGCCTTCGGGTAGGGACAGAAACTGATTTGGCCTGGGAGCCCTAACTGGGCAGTAGGTGCCCAATAAACGTGGTTGACCGGGGGTCCTTAGGTGGGGGACAGTGGCGGAGCCTTGGGCCCAAGGGATAAAGCTGTAAGCTGGAGCAGTCGGCGGGGTACAGGCGTGCAGATGGTGGCTATGAGCAAGACCAAAGCAGCAAGTGCCCCCAGCCAAGAGCATGAGAAGTTGGGGATGGCTGCCTGGCAGGAGGGCCAGGGCAGGGCAGTGACCTTGCAGGATGCGCAGGACCTTGACAGCTGTGGGTATGCAAGGAGGGACCATCAGGCCTGAGCAAAGAGGGCCAGCAGGAAGGTGCTGGGTGTGTTCAAAGTGAAAATGGGCAATAAACCCGTGAAAAAGGCTCAACCCAATTAATAATCAAAGGACACACGTTAAAGCAATACCGGATGATTTTCCTCCCAAGTATTAAGTAGGTAAAGATAAAACCACATTGGAATCAGGCTGGGAAGGGAGTTGGGAGATTGGCCCTCTCAGCGGGGTAAACTGGCCAGAGCAGCAGTGAGCACAGAAAGTTGGAGAATGTGTGGATGCGCTTTAACCTGAAGGGCTGCAGCCAAGATGTTTTCCTAAGAAGTAATGAAGGCCGGCCACCAAAACTGAGCTGCATTGATTTTCATCAAAGTGCTGTTTATGACATGAAAAAATCTCAATGTTTAATAGCAAATCAGTTGAATAAACTTTGGTCATTAAAAATCTTGCAGTAAAAGAACAGTTACTGACGTGAGAAAATGTCCCTGAGAAGCTGGTAAGAAGAAAAAGTAGGCTATAAAGCAGTGTGAACAGAAGGAAGCGAGTTCTGTAGAAATGGCGATAGGTATGTGTGTGTGCGAGCTTTTCTCCCGCTGCGGGGCCCCGTCACCCGGCAAGGGGCCCTCCTCCTCCTTCCATGCCCCGGGTGGGTGAACCTTCCTCCCTTGTTTTTCTCGAGCAGCCACAGGTGCCACCAAGCAGGGCAGCCTCTGTGACGGTCCTGCTGCCTTGCCTGTGCTCTGGAGCACTGGCATCCTGCCCGGGGGAACTGGGCACATATCCAGCTGGTAATAAAAGGGATGCTCCAATTTGCCACTTGTCACTGTCCCCTCCCCTTCCTACAGCTTCCTTGAAACCTCATGGGCAGAGAGGCTGCTGGACTCAGGTAAGGTTCAAGCATCCCCCAATCCCACCATAATTTCTGCTTGTCTATTTGAATATTTACTTTCTGTTTTGAAGTTCAAAAGGCACAAAAGGGTGTCAAGTGAAAACTACGATTTCTACCCATGTCCTCTAGCCCATCAGAGTGTGACCAGTCTCCCGGGTAGCCTTCCAGAGATGTTTTATTTTAGAAATTTTATGAATATTCAGACAACTGCGTGTGTGTGATCTCCCCCAAGCTGCTTTCACACAACTGGTAGTGATTGTACACACCGCTCTGCATCTTGCTTTTCACTTAATGATGTGACTTGATGACAATTGCATACCAGTCCACAGAGAGTGTGCTTTTCCATGGCTGCATAATATTCCACTATACGGAAGCACTGTTATTTATTTAACAATGGATGTTTAGGTTGTTTCCCATCTTTTACTATCACAATGAAGAAACTTTTGCACAGGTAAATTAGCACATGTGTGATGATAAGATCCTAGAAGTGGACAAAGCTTTGTATCCCGGCAATTTGGGTCAAAATCACCAAAGTATCCTCCACGGAGGAGGCACCAACTTACACCCCCCCAAGCACATAGGAGTGCCCATTTCTCCACCCTCTTGCCAAAACAATGAGTCCTCAGACGTTTTGATCTTTGAAAAATAGTTAAAAAAATTTTCACTTATCTTGTTATGAATGGGGTTGAGCATCTTTTAATATTCTTTTTTAAAAATGTGAAATATATCACAAATACCAAGAATTATAGAAAACATATTTGTACAGTAAAATGAATGATTATAAATGAAACTCTCAGGTAACCAACAAGTAGATCAGGAATTAAAGCATGACCAACATCCCAGGACCCCCTCCCACTGTGTGCGCCCTCCCCTGTCCTAACTCCTCCACCCCTGAATTCTGTGATCAGCCTGTCCTTTCAGTGGTCACCCTAGAGGCCACGACATGTCCTAACTTATCAAAGCCTGTGGTTAGTCAGTACCCTCGTTGTCCTCCCAGAGGACACACGCCTTTGAACACTTAAATGTCACTTACCCCACTCCCAACTTATATGTTATTGCTGTCATGTATTTAACTCTACCTCCTGCCTAGTGATTTCTAGGATCTTTCTTGCGTATTAGGAAATTAGCTCTTCTTTGGTGATATAAGTTGCAAATATTTTCCCTGGTTTGGGGTTTTTAAGTTTTATTTTGGCCATAGTGGTTTCGCCGTGCAGAATTTTCAAAAAAAAATACATATGTATTAATTAAACTAGACTGACAGGTTGCACACCAGGATGAGAGTAGCCTTAACCACAATAGATGGTGAAATTTTGGCTCAATTTTGTGTTTTTCCTTTGCATTTTTAAAGTTGTTTTTTGTATTGAAGATATATTACTTTTGTAATCAGAAAGAATTATAGCAGATGCTATAAAAGTAGAATTGTTCATCAGAAAGAATTATAGCAGATGCTATAAAAGTAGAATTGTTCATCCACAGCAGAGCTGTCCAGGGTCTCATGGGCCTGGGCACTGATGAAGTCACTTTGCATTGAGGCCCCAAGGGGCACGGGTCCTGCCTTCCTCCCACCCCAGTCACCGCAGACCCCCGGGCTTGGCCTCTCCCTGTCTCCCCAGGTGTTTTGGGGAGACCTGAGCGAGGCTCCATAGGCTCTTCACCTCTCAGTCCTTGATGCCCCATGCTGCTGGCCTCTGCAGCCTCGAACCTCTCTACTACGCTGCTCTTCAGCCGTGCCACCACTCCTATCCTCAGGGGACCCTCCTAAGACTCGAGTCTCGAGAGCTGGGCAGAGAGCTTCCCCTGCAAGCCCTCCTGAGTGGCTGAAATAGCTGCAGATAGCTTTTGTTGGGACTTTTTTCTTTTCCTCTATAGTCTACACCTCCAGGCTGTACCCAGTAGGTGCTCAGTAAGTGCTTGCAGACTGAAGGTATGAAGGAGGAAAGAGCTGGGGGTCCAGAGCAGGCGTGGATGGGACTGCAGGGTCCAGGGATGCCCTGAGGGGGGCCAGCTGGTGGTCCACTCCACCGAGAGGAGTGGCTCCTGGGACATAGTCATGGGGGGGCTCTCCCTGAGGGCGGAGTGCCATTCCGAGGGTGTGGGCAGGAGCAGGAAAGGCTGAGGTGCCACTCCAAGGGTGTGGCAGCTGTGGAGTCTCCTCACCGTCCAGGTGTTGGGAGCAGGGGAGCTAGAACCATCCCTGTCCCTGCCACTTGCCCGCCACCCCCGCTTCCAAGCCCACAGCCCGGCAAGAATGCCTATCGACGATCCCCACCTCTCATTGTCCTGCCTTGGGGTCCCTTGGGAGGCATTCCTGGGGTGCACACCCGGGACGTCTCCTGGGTAGCGGTATGTGCCTTTTAATGTACCAATCCCGGAGCTGCCAGCAGACAGGTTTGCTTTTTCCAGTGAGCTGCTAGAAAGCTTTGGGACACGTCTGTGGCTTGCCTGTAGCAAGCTTAGAGCTCACGTGTCCTTTGTTTTCAGAGCAGCCTCCTTCCTCGCTTCGCTTTGTGTCCCTACCCTTGTTTGTCTTTCTTTGTTGGCTCCCACATTTAATTTATGAATTCTTGTTATATATGTGTATCCTCGTAAGCACCTTAAATCCTTTCCAGAAACCTTGGGTAGAAATCATAAATACCATTTCTATCTTCATCTGGAGTCTGGAGGTGGGTAAACATCTCAGTGACAGCCAGTCTTGTTAACCCTTACCTGGGCAGGCAGGGATGCGGCTCCTGAGCAGGGTGGGCCTGTGCAGTCCAGAAGCTTCCCCTGCAAGTCCTCAGGGAGGTTCTGAGGAGGGGGCTGATGGAGGGGAGAATCCACCTTGGCTGAGAGTGGGTATGAGAGGGAGTGGGAGCCGGCCTGAGCACTGCTGGGAGCCCCTGGGAACCTGGGTTTCCATGGGGTGGCTCTCCAGCAGCCACAGCCCCCTGGGTATTTGAGAAAAGGCACATTTTTGCTGATCTCGGATAGGGTTTTTTCCAGGTTTGTTTGGCAGAGAATGGAAGGAAAATGTTGCTGTGGGTGCTGGTGGGAGAGTTGCTGAGGGGCTCAACCACGGGTTCCAGGCTGAGCGAGAAGGACAAGAGGTTGGGAGTGTTGACAAGATCTAGGCTGGGGGCGGGGCAGCTCATGGGGGCCAGGAGAGCCCTGGTGGGCTGAGGTGTGAAGTTCAAGATCACTCCTCAGAGGTGGTGCTGTCCTGGGTGATGGGAAGGTTTCAGGATGGCCGCGGGAGAGGCTGGCTGGAGTGATGTGGTGGGAAGGCCACCAGCCATGTGAACGGGTCACCCCCTGGATGCTGACCTCTCCTTGGGGGTGGCGGTGGCAGGATGGGTCAGTGAGGAGAGGTATAGGGTGGTAGAGCTGGATGGGACAGCCATCCTGGGCTGGTGGAAGGGCACTGTGGTCAGATCTGTGGACTCTGCCTGTCCAGCAGACATTCCCCCTTCTTCCAGGGACAGTGCTCAGATGCCTTCGGGAACCTGCCTCCCCTCCCACCTCCATTCTCAGACCATATGGCCTCAGGAGGGCTCCACCCCTTCTCCACAGCTGTAGTGTGAGACGAGATCTGGGCGCTGTATTGGTTCATGGTAGGCCTGTCCATCAAGTTGGTTCAGTTGGAGTGAATCCTGGGGCTTATGTGGGAACTTCTGGGAAGAGATGCTTTCTTTCTTTATGAACTTGAATCTGGGAAGATGAAGGCTTGGAACTACAGGCTGCCACACTGTCACCATGAGGAGGCTGAAAGCAAAACTATCTGGAGTAGATTGGAGAAAAGGAATAGAGAGAGATTAGGGACTAGAAATGTTATTTTGAATCCCTAAATCCAGCTGCACTTGAAGATAATTTATTGAGTCATATATCTAAAATCCTCAGGAGTAGTATGGACTTCTGGAGAGTCTCAATCAAGCATTCAATGGTAGCATGAGTGGCGTGTATCCCTCCTGCTTTTCACCTCCCATGGTGTTGGCATCATCCTCAGGCTCTCCTCTTGGTGGCACAGTGGCTGCCAGCAGCAACTAAGGTTAGGCTCTCTCTCACTGAGAGAGAACTTTTTTCCCAGAAGCTCCTATAGATTAGGGAAGCATCTTTTCTGGAAGACCCCAACAAACATCTCATCCTGTCTCACTGGCCTGCCTTAGATCATGTGTCTACCCCTGGACTAATCCCTGTGTCGGGGGGCTAAGATGCCCTGACTGACCAGCACAGTAGGGCCCAACTTGAAGCTGGAAATTTTGGGGTCCTGTTAGGAAGGGTAAGATATACGCTGGGGAGGCAGCCAATACCTGTGCACCTCATTCAACCTTGGGTGCTCAGCTTGGAGCAAACCTGGCTTCCTGTGAGGCCTGAGGTGACCGTTTGCTGGGTCGCTGGGCCATCAGCCCTCTCTTCCCTCAGGTCGGGCTCACGGCAGCAGAGCCGGCAAGTTCTGGGCTCTTCTCTGACTCCTGCCTCTGCCTCAGTGTCTTTGGGTCTGAATCCAGTTACAGGGGACAGTGGGGGCAATGCCAGGGCTGGTGGGCAGCTGGCAGGGGCCCCCCGTTCAGAGCGAGGCTTAGAGAGTGGTCAGGGTGCGTGAGGCGACAGTGTGGGGGAGCCTTCCTCCAGGAGTTGTGCTCAGTCTGGAGGCGGGAGCTGCGGGCGCTGCCTTATTTACTCCATGGATGAATCCCCACCCTGGTGCTGCGTGTATGGCTGGACTCCTCTGTTGAAACATGAATGATTCATCTCACTGAGGTTTGCACTTCTTGTTCTGATGTGATGAAATTAGTAACCATGGCTTAACCGATGTGGATCAAAATGTAACTCATCTGTCAAAGGTCCCTCGGCCCCATCAACTCTGAAGTCGCTGTGGCCACTGGCCGTGGCTGGGGAGGGTGGGGCTGAGACTCAGCTGCAGTGGCTGTCTCCTCCCAGAGTTGGCCTCCCCCCATGGCCAGTGCTGAGCCGCTTTCTGGGGAAGACGCCCTTGAACCCTGTGCGCATTTGAAACTGAGTTGTGTCTGCTAAGGGTCTCCTGCCTGAGCCCAGATAGCAGGGAGGGAGCATAGAGACCCTGGGGGTGAGCCCGGAGTGGAGGGAGGCGTTCTTGCCCTCAGGATCACAGCCAGGGTGGTCTGGGGGCTTCAAAGGTGTGCAGAGTAAGAAGCAGGGGCCTCACCACTGGGAGGCCCGCTCTGGAGTGGGGGTGTGCCTGCATTCCACCCCCACGCCCACCTTACCCCAGGTAGGGCTTTGCAATAGGACCTTGCTGCTCCCCTGTACAGCACCTCACAACCCCGCCTCCCACCTAGTCCCTGCTCTGTTCCGCTCAGCCAGGGCACCACTGCTTCTTTCGAGATGACTTGCCCTGTTAACCTCCTGACTTCTTCCTCTGAATGCTCATGTGGCTCTAGAGCCCCAGACCCAGCCTCAGCGTCTTTGGTGCTAGGCATGGGATGGGGGGGTCCACAGAGCAGACATGGTGCCTGCTTCCTGGAGCTGGCCCTCTGAGGGAGCAGAGACAGCATGACTGTCAGAGAGATGCTCTGAAGGGGACTAAAGCAGCCTGCCATGCTGCCAGGGAGGCGGGGGGCTGCGCTGAGGAGTCACAATGAGAAGGGCCGGGACCACGCAGCTCCGGGAAGCACGTTTCAGAGGCACATTGCTGGCCTGAGCTGGGGGCTGGAGGAGCTGCAGGACGGGAGAGCCCAGCGAGGTTGAGATTTTAGGTGTAATGTGAAGCCATGGAGGTTTTTCTAAGAAATCATCTTTGTTGAGGCATAATTTACAGATAGCAAAATGCACCAGTTTTTAAGTGTACAGGCTGATAAATTTTGATGAATGTCTGTAGTCATGTGACCACCATCCCAAACAAGATCTAGAATGTTTCGTCATCTCCAAAAGTTCCTGGCAGCTTTCAGTGAGTCCCTCCTCCCGGCCCAGCCCCGTCCTAGGCAACTGCTGCTCTGCTCAGTCACCTTAGACTAGTTTGCCTTTTCTAAAACTCAGTTCTCCATTGTGTCTGGCTTCTTTCACTCACCAAAATGCTTTTGAAATTCATCTGTGTTTTTACGTGTATTAGCAGCTTTTTTTTTTTTTTTTTAAAGATTTTATTTATTTATTTTTTCCCCCCAAAGCCCCAGTAGATAGTTGTGTGTCATAGCTGCACATCCTTCTGGTTGCTGTATGTGGGACGCGGCCTCAGCATGGCCGGAGAAGCAGCGCGTCGGTGCGAGCCCGGGATGCGAACCCGGGTCGCCAGCAGTGGAGCGCGCTCACTTAACCACCAAGCCATGGGGCCGGCCCCTATTAGCAGCTTTTTAAAATTGTTGAGTAGCATTCCATTTTATGAATGGAATTATCGGGGGCCAGCCCCGTGGCTTAGCAGTTAAGTGTGCGCGCTCTGCTACTGGCGGCCCGGGTTCGGATCCCGGGCACGCACTGACGCACTGCTTGTCTGGCCATGCTGAGGCCGCGTCCCATATACAGCAACTAGAAGGATGTGCAACTATGACATACAACTATCTAGTGGGACTTTGGGGAGAAAAAGGGGAAAAAAAAGGAGGAGGATTGGCAATAGGTGTTAGCTCAGGGCTGGTCTTCCTCAGCAAAAAGAGGAGGATTGGCATGGATGTTAGCTCAGGGCTGATCTTCCTCACACACACACACAAAAAAGCACCATTATCATGTTGTGGACGTTTGGATTATTTTCAGTTTTGGGCTTTTATGAATGAAGCTGCATTAAACATTCTTATGCAAGTCTTTTTTGTGGACTTGTTTTCATTTCTCTTGGGTAACTACCTAAGGGTAGAATTGTTGGCTCATAGGATAGGTATATGTCATGTAACAAAATGCCAAACGGGCGTCCAGAGTGCAGGCGCCAATTATACTGCTGTGAGTAATGCATGAGGGGTTCCATTGCTCCACATCCTCACCAACACTTGCTGTTGTCAGACTTTTTAGCCAATTTACTGAGTGTGAGGTGGTACTTCCTTGTGGTTTAAATTTGCATTTCCATGGAGGGCTTAAACATGAGAGTGGCATGCTCAGACAGGACATTTGACTGAGTCTCTATGCTAAGGATCCCCTGGGAGTAAATTGGACTCGTTGTCCCTCATCTTTCTCTTGAGATCTTGGCTCTCTTGACTCCAGCTTCCCTTTTCTCCCCTCCCCTCCTCACCTCCCAGGCCCTTTCAAAAGGATGTGCAGCTGCCCGCACCTGCAAGCTGGCCGACGGTGTCCGGTGAGAAATGGAGGCCAAGGCCTGTCCCCTTCTCAGGGACACAGCGCAGGGGTCCTAGGGACTCAGGGCCAGCCAAGTTCAGTAGTGTCAGCCCTCAGCCCTGGCTGACTCCAGCAGGAGGAGCTGAGACTTGTTTTCAGAGATGACTTCTCAGGGAGGCTTCTGCTGGTGCGTCCCCTCCACAGGAGAACCATTGTGGTCACTGTGGGGCCCTGGAGTCCCCCTGGCTACCAGATGTCACGCTTTCTCCTTGCCTTCTGCCTTCCTCTCTCTGAGGGACCCCTGGATCCTCAAGCCCCTCGTGCAGAGGCTTTTTTCCTTTCTTGGCCCACCCTCCATGTGGGTCTCAGCTTGGGCTCGGTTCAGAGGGCTGGTGGGAGCTGGTGAGTCCTGGCCCTGTCACTTGGTAACCAGGGTCACTGGGCAATGTGCTTGGCCTCTGTGCCTCAGTTTCCTTGCCTGTAAACTGGAATAACAACATGTCTTCCTTACGGGTTGGTGTGAGAATTAGAAGAGACCCTTACAACATAGAGAGTGCACACTGCTGGGGTGGTTCTCCTAAAAGCACAACCAGCCCAGCACAAAGGTGCTTTGTGGTCTAAGAGGTGGAGGCCAAACACCTGAGCCTGGCTCTCAAGGTGTCTCCACACTGTGGGCTGTGAGGGGCACCTTGTTTGGCCGCTCATGGTGACCTGCCTATATCCATCTCCATCCTGTGGTGTCCCTTGCAATCTCAGATCCATCTCCCCACCTCCCCAGTGTCCTCCTCCCTCACTCTCACTTCCTGACTTTTGCCTGTGCTCTTCCTACTACTTCCTCTTCTCCTCTCGTGTCTCACCTGTCACACCTGATGCCCCGTCTCACCTGACCCCCTGTCTCACCTGACCCCCCGTCTCACCTGACCCGCCTGTCTCACTGACCCCCCTGTCTCATCTGACCCCCTGTCTCACCTGACCTCCTTGTCTCACCTGACCCCCCCTTGACTCACCTGACCCCCTGTCTCACCTGACACATCTGTCTCACCTGAGCCCCCTGTCTCAACTGACCCCCCATCACTCCTGACCTACCTGTCTCATCTGACCCCCTGTCACACCTGACCCCCCGTCTCACCTGACCCACCTGTCTCACCTGACCCCCCTGTCTCACCTGATCCCCTGTCACACCTGACCTGTCTCACCTGGCCCAGCTCAACTGTGAAATTTCCACTTCCATGGCTCCCAGGCTGAGCTCAGTCCACTGTATCACAAGGGGTGCCAATACCTGGTGCATGGGTGGGGCGTAGTCTGGGTGTGTGCCCCCCCAATGGCTCAGGGGTGTCCTCTCCCCTGCCCATCCTCAGGTCCTAGTTCAGCGACAGTTAGGAGGTATGGTGCAGGGAGGCATCTGTGGGCCCCTGGAGAGGAGGGGAGGGAAGGGCAGTGCTGGGCCACAGTGCACCCACTTTTCACAATTCATGTCTTCTCTTCCCTTCCTTCACAGACTATCAGAGGACAGGGACCATGGAAGACAATGGAGTGCTTCATTGTTGGAGAATGGCCCCGGAATGTGCTGGAGGGAGCAGACCATAGGGGTCCTTCTGTGACCCCAGCCAAACATGCAGGCCCAGGCAGGCTCTACTCTGCTGGCCCCCCTCTGTGGGCCTCTGGGTTGGGCCTGGGGCTGGGCCCTCCTCAGTCCACCGCTTTTGGTTCTTCAGGGCAGAGGTATTGGGGGCTGGAGTGGGAATGGGGCTGAGTGGGTGTGGAGATGGGATGATGTGGGGCCGGGCCCTTTATTTGTTTGTATTTGTGTTTTGAAATCACACTTCAAGGCCGACTGAGAAGCCCAGCAGGGCAAGTCCGCTGTGGAAGTGACTTGCTGACCTAACTCTGAGTCCCACCCCCACTCCTGGGGCCGCAGAGACCAGGAGCCTAGGCAGTGGGTGCCAGGGCTGTGGGGCCAGCAGGAGGGTGCAGCAGACCTCACTGGGGGTGAGTGCCGCTCGGGAAGAGGGTGCTGAGGAGGGTGGGTAGTGTGTGGTGTGGTCTCAGGCACTGTTGTCCTGTTGGGGACACAGCTGTGCAGACCAACAGGTGGACAGGGCCCTGCCCACATGGTGCCACTGTCCAGTGGGGAAAGCAGACACCATCTGGCCCACCCAATGGCCAACATTCTAAAGTCATTGAGTGCATAGTGGGGGGACAGGAATCCTGGTGGCTCTGCCAGAGAACGGGGACAGGGACAGGGACGGGGATGGGGACAGCCCTCTGGAGAGCAAAGGGGTTCCAGCCACATGGAGCGTGGCGAGTGTCCCCACAGTGCCACCCCGGGTGCGGTTTGTCCTCGCTTTTGTGGGCATCCTTGGGGGCGGTGGGCCATCTGGAGCTCTGCCGCAGTGAGAAGCGGTGAGGCTCCGGACATGTGGTGCTGTGCTGGGCCTTCCCTCCGGGCTGCGTGGAAAACTTAGAAGTGGGTGGTTATTCCACAATGCGGGGTCAGTAAGAGGCCCACCCCGCAGGGCGCTCCCGTCTCACGGGATACGCAACGTGCAGAGACACCCAGCAAAGGCACCAGGTGCTGGCCGCGCATGAAAGGGGCCTTCAGTGGGACAGGAGTGGGGATGCAACGGGACGGAAGAATCCACAGAATGAGGCACAGGCCTGTGGACCCTCACGGGATGGAGGCCACGTTCTGAGGAATCTGAACTCTATCCCTTCCCTCTAAAGCCCAAACATGATAAACCAACAAGCCAGCCGTTGTAGATCTCACGAGTGCCGGGAGGAGAGCAATGGCAGGAGAAAGGCTGGGATGGGAGCATGTGAGGCGAGGCTGGGTCAGCGGGTAGTCAGGGAGGGGACTGGCATCCGCTGGGCGGAGGTGGAGGGCTTGGCGTTGGAGGCCCGGGAGAAGGCCAGGGGCTGGAAGGAAGTGTGTATGGGTGGAGCCGGGGCTGGTCGGGCCAGGCGGGCCCAGGGGCCGCCAAAGCTCTGTGGACTCAGGCCCGGTGGTGGCAGGCACCAAGGGCCCTTCCATTTGGAGCCTCTGTGGGTCACAGGTGGCCAGGATGGCTGGCTTCTCCCCATCCTGTGTGCACCTGCTCCTTCTCCAACTTGGGTTCCAAGTCGGAATTTTTATTTAATCCTCCCTGACTCCATGAACGGGGTGCGGGCCAGCACCAATGCCGTTTGTGCGTTTGGGTCCCAGGGCTGTTTTCTGTCAAGTTAGGGCAGGGCTTGGGCTGGGATTCAGCACCCAGGTGGTGGCTGCGTGCTGCAACTCTTCTCCCGGAGCTGAGGACACCTACCACGTTTTGGTGCTGGCCTCGCTGCTTTCCCAGTGCCGCCCTCCTGTCTGCTCCTGGGGGGTCCTTGGGTTTCAAGGTCATCAGGGGGGTCAAGGCCTCAGAGCTGTGCCAGACAATAGCTTTGGGGGTTGCCATGGCTTCTGATAACACCAGCAAGCAGAATAACACCTCCTGGAGTACTTCCATTTGTGCCATTGGGTTTGGTGCTCGTGCATAAGGTCCCTGTTTTACAGCTGAGGGAGCCGATGCTCAGAGGGGCAGGTCACTTGGGAAGGTCACCGAAGCCAAGGGGCAATGGTCAGACTGGGTGTGGGGCTCCTGCTGGTTCCCTCACTGATGGCTTGTCTGTCCCAGGCTCCAGGCATGGGGCCCGGCGGGAAGGCTGTCAGCTGCCAGCATCCCGGGAGTGGTGATGAGGCTGTGATGGAGCTGCGTCCCAGGCCCACTGTGCCCAGAGCCTCTAATTGCTGGGAGCCGGCCAACCCAAAGGACAGGACGGTTATTGCAGACCTGGCGGAGTGTCCTGTTCCTTTGGGTGTTGTTTTTTTCCATTGCAGTTGAAACAACTTCGCTCCTTCTTGCACGGCTGGAGCCAGTCTCTCCTGGCCTCAAGGAGCTGAGCTGGCCCCGGGAAACTCTGACTTGCTGGGGCTGCTGGAAATTGTGGTGCTGTCACATCTTCAGCAGCCGGCCCTGCCTGTGGCGGTGACCTCAGGGGTCAGCTCCGGCCAAGGCCTGAGCCCTGGGCAGGGGTCTGGGTCTGGTTCCCTGGTCCTGAATCTCCTGCCAGGGCCAGCTGTGGTCCCCCCGCCGCCCTGGGCCACCGAGGGAGAATGGCCAGCCTCTAGTGTCAACCTGATCTGGACTCCCACCCAGGCAAGGGAAACTGGCCCCAGGAAACTTCAGCCAGGGCCTGGCTGAAGCTGCTGGACCTGCCTGCTCTGTGCCCCTTTCCCTGTCCATCCTGGCTTTCATCAGCCCAAGCGGAAGGCAGCACCCCAACCCAGGAGGGTGGAGAGTAAGAGGTTCTGGCCCAGTCCAGGCCACGCTGTGTGGAGCAATCTCAGGCCAGGCTCCTGTTCCTGGACGTGGGACAGGTGGCATAGGGGGCATGAGCTCCCACTCCTGCCTGGCCCAGCTCGGAGGGGCTGTCTTGGCACCAATGAGGATCTGGCCTCCCACTTGCTCTTGGGTGCCACCTTGGAGGTCCCCATCCTTGGGCTCCCTGGAGAAAGCAGACCTGTGCCCAGCCTCAGCCACAGCAGGGCCCAGGAGTCTGGGGGATGATGGGAAGGGACGTCCACACGGCCCGCTTGGCTGGAGCTCTGCCACCCAGAGCCCAGGGAGAACCTGCAAAGACTACACCACACTCTGAGCCTGCCTCTGCCATCTCTGGGACGTTCCAAACCAGCTGACCCCTCAGGCCCTCACCAAGGGCCTATTGGAGTAGTCAGGGTTCACTCAGATTGAGCAAATGGAGGGAGGTGAATGAAGGCAATCATGGGGGTGCAGGGAACTTGGGGGCTACAAACATCTAGAGCAGTGGTGACCACCCCGGGCTCACAGGCTGAGAGGAGGCAGTGTTGACTGGGCACCTTGTAATGAAATCTACTTCCAGCAAGTTTGGATGAACGGTTTCTAGGGGGTACAGTAAAGAAGCAGCAAATTTGTGTGTGAGGGTGTGATTGTGTGAATGTGTCCGTGAGGCGTGAGTGTGTCCGCCTGGGACAGTCTCCCCTGCTCCCACTTATTCCACTAGCGCATGGCCTTGAAGACCTGGGTCCCTGTCCTCGGCTGTCCCCGCCTCTCTGCACCACCCCGTTAGTGCTGGATTCGGGGGCTGGGCCTGAGTCCTTTGAGTCCTCTGTGCCTTCCCGGGATCCTGCACAGAGTGCCTCATCTGAAAATGTCTGCGGAGTAAATGATTCCGTGAATAAATACATTAACAATTGCAGCAAAGAGGGGAAAGTGTTAGTTTGATATGTAAGGGAGAAAATAAAAGGGGAAAACCCCTTAAAAGCAGAAGAGAGAGATAACAAGGGCATTGTGATGTGGGGCTCGTCGGAGCAGGAGCAAGCAGCCTGCACAGTGCCAAGTACCCCCAGACGGCCTCGTGCACCATGGGTTGGTGGTCAGTTTGAAGCCTCATTCCGGCTCCCCCTTCTCTGCCTCTCCTGCCCCTTATTCTGGTTCCCAGACGCGTTCACGTCTTCCCTTGGTCTCAAACGTGCCAATAGTTTCATGTCACCTGGCGCTTGCTCATGCTGTTCCCTCTACGTGGACTATCCTGCCTTCTTGACCTTATAAATCCTCCGTCTTCAAGATCAAGTCAAATGCCTTCTCCTCTGTAAAATACAACCCCCCCATTCCTCCTCCCTGCCAGACCCCGCCGTGAGCTAACTACCTCGTTGCCCCTGCAGCAGCTCACTCGTACTTCCAGCATTCAGGCAGTTACCACAACTCGCTGCAATTGGCTGATTTTGCCCATGAGTTCCTCTGGGGCTGGGCCATCATCTCATTCTTCTTGTAGAAACTCAACAAGTTTGTTGAATCAAATTGAAGTTGGGTTTTTAAAGTCTCAAGTCTTCTGGAAATTTGGCGAGGGTGGGAGTCCTGCCTCAAGAGTCCAATATATTTGAAGTTTTCTTTGAAAGATTTAAGACGAAAGACACATAAAGGCAGGGAACTGGCTTAGCTCAGAGGACTTTGTCCAACAGTAGACCAAGATGCCTTATAGGAAAGAATTATTTTTCAATAGTAGAAACTTCTTGAACCGTTAAATTGGACGTACTGGAAGCCCAAGGCTACTCATGTCAATTTTGCTTTCTTCCTCTCTCATTCCCTTGCTTTAAAAAGAGTCATCCGTTATCATTTAATTTAAAATAGTTTCCAACCTTCACGTGGTTGAGTTCAGCCAGCATTTACTGAGCTTGTGGCCTGGGTCAAGGCCGCGCTGAGTGCTGAGCCTGGAGTGCGTGAGGCCCACTTCCTGCCACCAGCTGCTCACCCTCAGATGGGGAAGGCGGCAACTGCGGTAGGAGGGGAGGGGCGAGCACAGAGGCAAGTCTAGGGCGGCCCCCAAAGGCTGGGGTGCCTGGGCCAAGTCTGGGAGGCTGAGGATGGTTGCTGGCTGAAGGGGGCAGCACAGGCATGTGCGTGGCACAGAGCTCCGGACCCAGGGAGACCAGGGTTCAGTCCCAGCTTCACCGCTGCTGGCTGGTTGAGATGGCCACTCTCCTCTCTGTGCCTTGATGGCGTCATCTGTTACAAGGGTGAATGTGGTGGAGTACTTAGCACGGGCCCCTGCACCAGGCGGGACTCAGGACATGGGGCTGTGCTTATTATGAGGTTCTCTGGGATTATGTCACCGTGAAGAGGGAGGCACGGTGGCCTGAAGATAGAGGTTGCATGCTCAGCCTGACTCCACGACCCTGCTCAGTATCTCCGCCGCCCACCATCAAGTCCCTCTCCCACCTCCAAGCCTAGCCCCACTGCCTGGGCTCTGGGGCAGGGGCAAGCCTGGTGGGGTCCAGGGTTTCGCCCCAAGGTGAAGGGCCATCTCTGTGACACATCCATCTTTTGGGCTCTCCGGTGCTTGGCTTCAAGGGAGGCTGTGAGGGAATCCGAATAGGCCTTTGGGGAGAGTGAGGAAGAGGCCAGAGCTGGGGGAGTTTCCTGAGCCAGGCCCTGTGCCTGCCACTGGTGTGGCGAGGGGTGCGGCGGAGACTGACCCCACCGAGGAGCCGCCTGGAGCCTGGCGCTCCTGCCTCACTCCTGCCCACATCTGCTCACAGGCCCTGCCCATCCTCTCTCCTCCCCAGAGTCCACACAAAGCTTGGGCCCAGCAGAGGCCCTGCTGTCCCCTGCTGCCCCAGGGTCCCAGAATTCCCACGGGTGGACCCTTGGCCAGGCCGGCAACAAGGGCTGGGCTTCTTGGATCCAGCTGCCTTCCACGCTGGGGCTTTGGGGACCATGGCCTTCCCAATATAGGCCTCTGAGGGCATCTGTTAGTGATGAACCTTTTTTACAGATGGAAGCACTAATTAAGACATTTGAATGTCTTCCATATTCCTAATTCTTTGTTCTTTTCCTTTATGTAATAGAGAAGATCCTGCTTAGCTCATTACCAGCTGGTCTAGTAAACATCTAGAGACTATAAAGATATTTTATTTTAATTGCCTAAGCCTCAGGATTATGGAAACAAGATGGTAGGGGGAAGGGCTCTGAAACGAGCCTGGAAAGAAATGCTCTTGGAGAAGCGCTCACTTGGAAGTGAGCAGTCCGGTACTTTGATTGTCTGAGAGGTTCAGGGTTTTGACCTGGACCCAGGAAAGATTGAGACCAATTTGGAGGAACAGATGGGTGGAGCCTGAGTCGCTGCCCGTTTGACGGGAAGGCAGGTTTGAGCCAGTCAACTAAACACATTTCCCCTTAATAAACGTGGCAAAACTGCATAAAAATATGTCTTATTTTCTAAGTTGCATGAATCAAGGGCTGGCAAGAGGCCCGAGAGGCAAGAGCTCTTTGCTCTATGACAGACATGCACATGGACTCCCAATGCCGGCTCCGGGCTTCCCTCGCACAGGGAACACGGCCTGCTTTCCAGAACAGGGCTCCAGAGCCAGCGCAGGGCAGCAGGGGCGGGCGGTGGGCACTGACCTGCACGCTGGCGGGAGAAGGGCAGGGTGCTGGCGGCTGGGTTGGTGCCGCCTGCTGGGAGGAGCCGCAGATGAAGGGCCTCGGGCAGCTGCGGCCCCATCTCAGCAGAGTGGCCCCTACTAGGGTGAGGCCTTACGCGTGCCTGCCTTGGGCCCAGGGCTCACCCCACCAACGTGCCTGAGGGCCCCAGCTTTCCCAGCGCAGGCTGATGGGGGTGCGTAGGATCCCAGTGAGAGGGCTGAAGCCCAGCAGCTTCTGTCGTGGCCTCCTAGCAGGCTGCTTCCAGGCCTGACCCCTGGGCTGGAGGAGCAGTGCCTGGCGCTAGCCCGCTCTACTAACACCCAAGGGGGTGGGCAGACAAGGCCGTCCAGCTTTCCTGGGTCCAGTAGCAAGGCTCACCCTATGATCTGGCTCTTGGAAGGTTCTGGTGCCTCAGCCAGCAAGCCTGCCATGTTGTCTTGGAAGTGGGTGCCCCTGGGGATGTCACTGCCAAGAGAGGAGCCAGAGCAGTGTTTTCTGTGGCCCTCCATGGCATCCCCATCCCACCTGTTGTGAGCGCTCCCTGGAGACACTCTTGGGTCTCTCCGCCCCTCTGCGCCCAGCCCTGCAGCTCTAGGAGGGTGGCTGGCTGAGACTTCTGCCCACACAGCCCTGGGGTGGGGGCTGGCCGCCCTGGGAGCCAGGCTGGGAGCAGAGGTTGTATATGATGGGTGGGCTGTGGAAGCAGGACAGAGAGGATGCTGCCCATGTGGGAGAAGCCAGAGCTACGGCCTCCTGTCCCGCTCAACCCCCACCCCCTATGGTGGCAGTTCTCTCGGCTCAGCTGGAAGAGTGCCTGCTTGGCCTTATTAAAAACTGGGATCCACCATAAATGCTAATTCCGCACTGCTGACCCACAGTGTGTGCGTTCATGGTGGAGGAAAACTCATTAGGGCCGGCGCGCTTCCCAGGCTGAGGAAGTGCTGGGCTCATTAGGGAGGCCAAGTCCGTCCTGGTGGTTCTAATGAGCTGTGAAAACCACTCAGGGCCAGGAGAATTAGCAGAGAGGGTGTCTTCCAATTCACAGAGGAAAGTTTTCTGCCTAATTTTGGAGCCCGCAGGCCAAGGCATTTCATGGGATGGGGGCTAACAAATGGGGGCTTGTCTTTTTCGAATCTAAATTGAGTCTTGGGGACAAAATTCTCTCATGGAGGAGGTGCCACTGTTCTGAGTCTCCTCAACTTTTGGTTGAGGAAGGAAAGATGAGAGGGGTGGGACTAGGAGCCAGACTGGGGGCCACCAAGTCCTCAGAACAAGGTGAGGGGCTCAGGCATTGAGTCTGTGGTACTTGGGTAGGGACATGGACAGTGGCCACCAGGAGTCTAGATGGAGCCTGGCTGGTCAGACTGGGGCTCTGGCCAGCTCCTGGGTCAAGGAGGCGGGTCCAGCAGGGAGAGAGGTCGCCAGTGGAAGGATGTGAGGCCTATGTCAGTTTATCCTCAGAGACCCATCCTTAATGGGCTTAAGGGGGAAAATGGGCCAGTAATGGGAAATCCTGGTATAGCTGGGCCGCGGGGTCCCCACTGTCAGCAGGAGTCGGTCCCCCGCCCTTCTCAGCCCCTGTCCTCTCTGCAGCTTCTTCTGCAGGGACATGCTCCCCACATGAGACCTCTGGGCCTCTACCTCCTTCTCCTGGCTTACCTGCCCATGTGGGTGGAGAGGGCTTTTTGCCTAGAACTTTCAGGAAATGTCCCAACCATGAGACTCATGTCCTAACTGGGGCCACTGGCCATGCCCACCTTGAGCTGGGGGCCGGGGTCAGTCACACTGGTGATTCTCATATGGAAGTCCAGGGGCCATGGGCACCGCCAGGCCCAACCCAGAGTGGTCCTTGAGCAGAGACACTCGAAGCCCTCCAGAACATCTGGCCCCCACCAGAAGCTCACTGCAGGTGGTGGCCCAGGGGGCACACAGGATAACCAAGCATGTGGGGGGAGGGTCCCCTTTCTGGAAGGCAGGCAGCGGCTTTCCAAATGCTGGTGGCCCCTTCCCACAGGACAATGGTCCATGCCCTTGGCCCAGGTCAGCATTGTCAGGTGTCCATGGATCTGGTGGCCCAAAGGCCGTGTGCTCTCCTGTGCGCATGTATGACAAGTGATGGCAGGTCTCCAACTCACAGACACATCTGTGCCCTTATTTCTAAGCTCGTAGACTCTCCCTGGAACTTCTCAGCTTAGAGACCCTACATGGAGTTTCTCTCTTTCTTGGCACCCTTTATTCTCCCGGCGTCCCTGACACAGCGTTCTGCTATGTTTCTTTCTACGCTGTTGACTGCTCCTTCTCAGTCTCCCTTTCTGCCTCTTCCTCCTTTATACAATTTTTAAACCAAGCCTCAGTCCTCAGCTCTCTTTCCCTTCTCACTTTAAACCATCCCCAGGCAAAGCAGTCCAGCCATGACTGTAAGATCATCTGTAGACTGATGACCCTCCATTCTATGTCTCTAGCCTTGAGCTTTGGACTTGCCCGCTTGACATCTCAACTGATCCCAAACTTGAACTTGCTTTCTCCTGTCCCATCTGCTTCTCCTCTTGTCTTCCCCGTGTGAGGAAATCCATGTGTTGCTCCATCTAGAGACCTGAGACGGGCCCATGCCAGTCACCCCCGTGAGCTGGATGGGGCTGCCAGCCCAGAGCTCATGCTGCAGTGTTCCCAGGCTTTGCGTAGGCATGGCCCAAAGCTGACTCACCCGAGGATGGAGCTTTCCCAGGGCATCCCTCCTGGCTCCTATTATCTCTACCAGAACCTCTAACAGGCCACTGAGGAGGGAATTCGGAGTGCAAGCAGCTGGAACAGGAAAAAGGAGTTCAAAGGGTTTGGGGCTTCTTGGTGCTCAAGTGAGGAGATGTTGATTTGGAGGTGCTGGCTGTTCCTTTTGGCCTTGTCACAGAGGCATACACCACAAGGGTATACCAGGGAGGCATCCTGGATACCTCTCTCCATAACTGCCCACATCCAAACAATCCCCAAGTCCTGTTCATCTTACCTCTCAGATGGATCTCAAATCCATCCTTTCTCCTTCTCTCCAGTACCACCTTCTGGGCCAAGTCATCATTCTCCCTCTCCCGGACTCTGTGGTGGCCTCTAACTCATCTCCCTGTATCTTCTTCAGTCCGTTCTCCCCTCAGCAGCAGCACAGTCCCAGGCACCTGGTAGGTGGTCAGTTAGCATTTATGCCTTTGAATAACTGCTCCCTGTGCTCCAGCAGGACCCAGGGGATGAGCTTTGCTTCTAAAGGCAGATTTCCTGCCCCTGGATGGGGGGGATTATTACTGCTATTTTTGGCTTACTAGGAAGAAAAGTAACAACTTCTCCTTGTTATTAAAACCAGAGCAGAGGGCCGGCCCCGTGGCTTAGCGGTTAAGTGCGCGCGCTCCGCTGCTGGCGGCCCAGGTTCGGATCCCGGGTGCACACTGACGCACCGCCTCTCCGGGCCATGCTGAGGCCGCGTCCCACATACAGCAGCTAGAAGGATGTGCAGCTATGACATACAACTATCTATGGGGGCTTTGAGGGGATAAATAAATAAAAAAAAAAAAAAAACAAAAAACCAGAGCAGAGCTACTGGTTAGTGAGAGCAGGTAGGAATCACAGTGAGAACACGTTGTGTGTCACCCACAGGTCCACCAAGTGCATGGTTGATGGTTGGAATGATCTCTGCACTTGTCTTATCCTGTGCTTTTTTTTTAACTTTTAATTTTGAAATAATTCACAGGAAGTTGCAAAAATTGTACATAGAGTCCCTTGTGGGCTTGTCTCAGCTTCCCCGATAGTGACATCTGATATAACTGCAGTACAATATCAAAACCAGGAAACTGACATTGGTATATTACTGTTCACTAGACCACAGACTTTATTCAGTCTTATTCTCACCATTTTCTAACTTGTAGTCATCTGTGTGTGTGTGTGTGTGTGTGTGGTTCTATGCAATTTTATCTCTTGTATAGATTCAGTAAACACCACCACAATCAAGACACAGAACTATGAGACGCCAGTAGCTGTAATCTTGGGCACACAAAACAAGTCACCAGGAGGAAATTGCTCCATGTTTACATTACCAAGAAAAGACCAGAAGCTACAGAGTTCATGCAAATGAAGACTGGTTCCTGTGGAAGAGATTCCTGTGTTAAACTAATTTCCAAGTTTGCCCAAGAATGAGATACTCATTTCCGTGTTGTTTTTCAGATAATATTCTCTTCCTTTAGTTACACCATTTGATGCATGTCTAGAAGATGTGTGTATGAAGGAGAAAAAAATACATGGTAAAAATAGCTTTCTTGTAATTATTGTGGGGGAAAATACTCTATAAAAGAAATAATAATAGCAAATACCTAGTAGTGGTTACCATGTGTTCAGGCACAGTAAAGCTTAAAAAAAGTCCATTGTCACAAATGAACTCCCTGTGTCACCTCTTCTTTTTGTACCCCCCTTCCCCTGTCCCCGTCTCTGTTCCATAACAACTACTGATCTGCCCCCCATCTCTATAGGTCTGCCATTTTGAGAATGTTATGTAAATGGGATCATATAGGCTTTGAGATTGACTTTTTTTCCCACCTTAGCATAATTCCCTTGAGATCCATCAGGTTGTTGCATGTATCAATAGTTTACTTTCCTAAATTGCTGAATAGTGTTCTGTTGTATGGATGTACCAGTTTGTTCAACCTTTACCAATAAAAGTTCTATGAACATTTGTGTACAGTTTTTGTGTGAATGTCAGTTTTCATTTCTTTGGGATAAATGTCTGAGAATGTGAGGGCTGGGTTGTGCATGTTCAGTGTGAGAAACTGACAAACAATATTCCAGAATGGCTGTACCATTTTATATTCTCACCAGCAACGGATGAGAGATCCAATTTCTCTGTCTTCTTGCTAGCATTTGGTATTATCACTACTTTTTATTATAGTTGTTTTAATAGGTGCATAGTGATAACTTATTCTGGTTTTAATTTACATTTCCCTAATGGCTGATGGTGCTGAACATTTTTTCTTGCGCTTATTTGCCATCTCTATCTTTGGTGAATTAGCTCTTCGTGTTTTTTTGTACATTTTGTAATTGGGTTGTTTGTTTTTTTAATTGTCGTGAAGTATACGTAACAAAAACCAGTAAACTTTTCTTTTTTCTTTTGATGTTTTTGACAGTAATTTAAGTTGATATATACCCAGAAGTCTGTGTAACATGCCCATATCAGGGATTACTTAGGGTAAGTATTGGTTGCTGCTATAACAAACAACTCCCAATTCTCAGAGTTTAAATACAATAAAATGTTTATTTCTTGCTCACACACAGTGTGTTGAGTGGTTCTTTTCAGCAGCTTTTGCCAAGCAGTGACTGTGGAATCTGGGTACCTTCCATCCCAAGGCTCCATCAGCTGGATCACATGGGCTCCAAAGTAGCCATGGAGAGGAAGAGAGAGAAAGGAAGTGCACAGGGGATTTTATCTTTCATGACCAGTTTTAGAGGTGTGTACATTCCTCCTACCCATGTCTTATTGGCCAGAATTTAGTCACATGGTCCCAACAACCTCAAGGGAGACTGGGAGTATAGTCTTCCTGTGTGCCCAGGAAGAACTGGTGGATTGGGTGAGCGTAGGACACTTTCCTGTCATTACTGAGGCATGAAAGGGAGCCGGTCTTGTCTGTTCAGGTGATGCCTGGCTCACAAGCTGAGGTGCTTGCAGCATCAAGCCTTGGCCAAAGGGGGTGATATAAGAAAATTTTTATATCCTGAGGTGTAAGGGGAAGCCATTGTCGGGGGAAGAGGGAGGATCTCCCTCTGCCCTTTTCCTTAAGGTTCTTATGGCTGGCCAAATAATTAACAAGACAGGTTAGCAGGAGAAAATATTACCAAGTTTAATAACATGTATACATGGCAGAAAGCAGGGACACTGCGTTTCTCAACACAATAGCAGAAATTCTCGTCTTAAATACCATGTTCAGCCAATGACAAAGGAGGATTTTGGGGGTGGGGGGAGTCAGTTACAGGAGATTACCACTAAAGCACAGCAAACAAGAGTAAGGTTATTATGCAGATTTAAGGCCTCACCTTCCACATTGATAAGCTTCTAGAAATGAGGCCATCCCCCCTCTTCCCAATACAGAGAGGGAGATACCTTTACAAATAGAGATTTCCCTTATAAACGTAAATGTTTGTCTGGCAACTCCTTGCAGGGCCATCCAGAGAATGTGGCCAGAGACAGAACTTCTGATAAGATGGGCTTGTTGGTGCCTTTCCTATTATAACATTTATCCTACATTATCTTTACAGCCATCATGATAGATCTGTTCCAAGAAAGAGCCACCATGTCAAATTCTTTAGGCAGTTAGTAGGAGAAGTCAAATGTCCCCCAGATAAAACAATCAAGGTAAAAAGATATATTTTAGGATGGCCAAATCTTGATCTCCCACACCATTCTGGTTGGAACTTGATTTGACCTGAATTTTATTTGAACCAAAGGAGCTGACATACAGCCTGTCAAACATACATTGTCCATCTGCTTTAATCATTTTACCCTAAAGTAAAGAATGTACTCTTTGAAGGTAAGAATTGATGTCTCCCTTCTTGTGACGCCAGCACTGTTTGAAGATAAGTCTCCCTTCCCATGACAACAGGGTCTGTTGATCCCCTGTTGTGCTAATCTGTAACAAATATCTCCTTGAACCCTTGAAGAATGTACTCCTGTCATGCTTGATGTATGTATCTTTGTTTTGAAATGGTGTATAACTGTGCTGAAAATCACTCTTCCCTGGAGTCTTTCTTCCCTTGTGAAGGCTGTGCTTCCTGGGCTACAGTCCTCAGTTTGGCTCAAATAAAACTCTTCTTCATTATAGAATGAGTATTATTTGTGTTGACATTTCTTGGCCTAGTTAGCAGGATTTCAGAGAAACCCACCTGAGACCACCTGGAGCCTGCTTTGAACCAGCGCTTGGTACCAGCATGGGCCCATTGTGCCCCCCCCCCCCCCCCGACTTCACTGCACTCTTCAGGTGTTTCCATGAGTTCTCCCGAAATACGGACCTCCTTCTTTACGTTGACGGTCCTAACTTTTATTCGAGCTATTTTAGGTCTTAGGACTTAACGTCTTAAGGGTGTACTGATATTTCTCTTAGGTAAAGGGAACCTAGGGGATATTTGGAGTCAACTGGGTTGGCTGACCTTTTAATTAGGCTTTTACTTGGAAAAGACTTATAAAGTCTGAGCAAATTGTTTAACAGCAAAATGAGAAACTGAACTTGTTCAGCTCTGAAGAAAAAGGACACTTGTTCCTTCTAGCTGCAAGGCATTCTCAAAGTGTCTGAGGTGGATCCTCGTGTTGTGAAGCAGCCCCATAGGGAACTCCACCGTGATCCGTCATCCACGTTAAATAATTAACGGCTTGCCCGGGGGTGCACACATGAGGATTGGTCCCCAGTGCTCCAAGCCCCCGCAGTAGTTTTAGACTGCCGGTAGGAGAAACTGAGACATGTAAGACAATGTTCACAGCCTTTTAGGAAGTGACACTCACAAGCAGCACACTTTTAACCCACTACACTGCCCGTAGGAATTATTCAGACTTTATTTTAAACTGAAACTAAAAGAAAATGGGAAACTGCACTTCTAAAGCCGACAAGCTCCTGGATGGTCAGCCACCCACTGGAACTCTGGCTGGCTTTATGTACAATACATATGAAGCCTTTACTTGCAAGTACTTAATAAAATGCAAAAATTTGACAAAAAGTAACTTGAGTCTTAGATGGCCAAAATGGAGAACATTCGATTTACCAAAATTAGTTTACTTGCACACACAATTGGAATAACTCAGCCATAAAATTAAATAAGCAGAATGGGAAGCATATTTTAATTGGCATTTAGAGGCTTCAAAGTGTGGTAATGATGAAGTGACATCTTTACAAGAAACTAACAGAAAATGATTGGAACGTATTGCTAAGTTAGGAGAAAGCTCAGAGGCTGCCCCACTTCTCCACTACCTCTGCCTTCTTGGGCACTTTTGTATCCTCTCCTTTCTGAACTTCTGTGCCCCGACTTGCCTGCTCTACCTCCTCCTTTTCCTCTTCCATCTCCATAGGAAAAATTAACTCAATCCCAGGGAGCAAATACTGAAAATCCTAATGTTATTATGGCTCCCTTTAAGGAAAAACCCGTGACTGGGAGAGCGAGCCTGCGCTTACATATACTCCTTGGACCAGAACTAAACGTGAGACTGTAACTAAGGACTTTCCAGGCCCTTTACAAGACCCTACAGCATTTGCTTGAGAATTTGATCTAACTGTTAGAACACATGAACCAGGATAACTCAGATTTCTATCAGCTTATACGTTTGCTGGTATCTGAAAGCAAAGCAAGGGAATGGATAAATAAAGCAGAATGGAAAGCACCCATGGAAGACTTTCCTAAACATGGACCTGCTGATCTTAACAGATGAGGAGAAATTGCTCATAAATTATACCAAGCCATTCCTGACATCTTTCCTAGAGGAGTAGATTGGACACAAATTCAACAATGCAAACAAAAGCCTGGAGAAACTATTTTGGATTTGTTCAAAAGGTTTGAGAAGACCTTTAAGCAGCACTCTGGGATGGCCCCTGAAAGCTTTCAAGATCATCAACATGGTCCACTCTTAAATTTGGCCTCTCTAGAAGGATTAGATGAGGAATCAGCACTATTAATAAAAACATATGATTTGGGCTGGGCAACATTACACACTAATAAGCTCGTCTCTCTTACGGATCAGCTATCTAAAACCTTGAAAGAAAGAAAGAGCCACTGAGGCTATGCATTTGCAACTGCAACAGCTTAGTGGCCCCATGAAGACACTTTTTTCAAACCCTGCCCAAAGACAAGATGACTACACTTGTTACCATTGCAAAAAACCTGCTCATTTCAAATGAGATTGCTGTAAACTCAAATGGGATTTAGAACATGGCAAAATCGAAAAGGAATAGGGATGCTCTGAGCATCACGAGAGGGCATTTCCCCTCCTCCTCACCAGTACTTTTAGGAGAAATGGAGATAATTATTGGACAGGAAATACTGAAAGCCCTTGTAGATACTGGGGCTACATTATCCCTTCTTAACCTACCATTGTTCATTACCCTCTCCCTCGGACTAAATAGTCGATTCAAATGGTAGGGGTTTCTAATTTACATGCAAGTGTTTAAATTGGAGCCAATAACCTTTCAGTTGGGAAGTATTACAGGGAAATGTACGTTTCTCCTGGTGAATTGTCTCCAATTCATTGGATCAGGCCTTCTAGAAGCATACAATTCTCATATTGCCTTTTTCACAAAAGGGTGAAATGCTTCTAGATTTAAAATTTTTGATGCTGACCAAAATCTAGTCACTGAAAAATAAAATCAGCAGTTCAGATAGACCAAGAAAAAAATGGATGATATTCCTAAAGCATTATCATAAGTGCCTAAAGAATTGTGGTCATTTTCTTCTTCTGATATCAGAAAGATTGAATTGGCTGCTCCTATTAAGGTAACTGTTTACAACACCAAGGCTCTACCTAATATTTGACAATATCCACTTAAACCAGAGGAATAATGGAATAAGACCTAGTGTTCAGGAATATCTTGAGAAGTGACTTATAATTCCTTGTACTAATTCTTATAATACACCTATTTTACCAGTAAGGAAGTCAAATGGAAAAAGCTGGAGATTTGTTCAAGATCTGAGAGCTGTAAATAATATTGTGATTCCTCGACATCCTGTGGTCCCAAATCCACACACCCTGCTCCAAGCCATTCCAGCTGATAACTCCTGCTTTTCAGTAATTGATTCACGCAGTGTCTTCTTTAGTGTCCCAGTAGAAAAAGACAGTCAGTATCTTTTTGCCTTTACGTGGGAAGATCACCAGCATACCTGGACGGTTATGCCACGGGGCTATACTGAAAGCCCTACTTACTTTTCTCAAATACTCAAGGCTGATTTAGCTAATGTGGATTTTCCTAACAGCTCCATCTTAATTCAATTTGTGGATGACTTGCTTTTATGCTCCAAAACTGAATTAGACTCCCCAAAGGACACCATCTACTTATTATAACAGCTAACATCTAAAGGACGTAAAGTGTCCAAAGATAAATTCCAATTTTGTTTACCTATTGTAAAATATTTGGGGCACCTAATATCTAAAGATGAATTATTGATTGATCCTGAACAGATTCAAGGAATTTTGGCCTTTTGTCTCCCCAAAACAAAAAAACAGCTGAGGGGACTTTTAGGAGTAATTGGATACTGTAGGAACTGGGTGCCTAACTTTTCACTCATTGCTCAACCCTTACACACATTACTTAAGTCCAATCAGCCTGACCCAGTTGAATGGACTCCAGAAGGAGAAAAAGCCATAAGCACCTTAAAATCCATTTTGGCTCAAGCTCCAGCTTTAGGTCACGCTAACTACAACTTGCCATTTTTCCTCTCTGTACACGAAGACAAAGGAAGTGCCTTAGGTGTATTAACTCAAAAACAGGGTGATCAACATCAAATTATAGTTGATTACTATGGTCAACAATTAGACTTAGTAGCAGAAGGACTTCTGCCTTGTATGAAGGCTATTTCAGCAACAGCTCTCTCATGTAAGCCTACTGAAGATACGGTAATCGGGTCTCCTCTAACTATTTATGTCCCACATTCAGTTGAATCTATTCTAAATTCCCATTACACTGAGCACTCCTCTATAAGCTGATTAGCCTCTTATGAAGGACTGTTGCTTTCTGCACCTTATTACCTTAGCTCGATGTAATAATCTTCAACGTTGCAATCTTGCTTCCAGCACCACAGGAAGAAAATGACCATGACTGCATTTTATTAACAGATTTCTTTCTTTCTCCTAGGAATGTCTTACAAGGGACTCCTAGTGATAACACCGATCTAAATTGGTTTACAGATGGGTCCTATTGAATAGATGAGCAAGGACATTACTGAGCTGGATATGCAGCAATGTCCACAGTGGACATTAATGAAAGCTCATATTTACCAGAGATAAATCAGCACAGCAGGCTGAATTAATTGCTTTAACCCAAGCGTGTCAACTAGCTAAAGACCAAATAGCAAACATTTATACTGACATCGTTCTGCCTTTGGAGTGGCACATGACTTTGGAATGCTATGGAAACAATGAGGGTTCTTAACCTCTTCGGGGAAACCTATAAAGAATGGAAAACAGGTTGCAGAGTAATTAGATGCTATACCACTACCAAAGCAATTAGCAATTATTAAAATACCAGGGCACTCCAAATCCGACACTACTGAAGCTAAAGGAAATCAACTTGCTGATGTTGCTGCCAATTAGGCAGTGCTAAATACTCATCCTGTCCAGCTTCGAGCACACCCGCTGCTCTCTACTAACCCTGCTAACCTAGTAAAGGATTTCCTTCTGTAGGCTCGAAAAATCGCTACTAAAGAAGGAAAACAAATATGACTACAAAAAGGGGGAATTTTTGACCCCGTCACGCAAATGTGGTTTGGACCTGATAAAAAACCTATAGTGCCTGTTGGAGCACAATTGCTATTACTCCAACATGTACATCATTTAAGTCTTTGGGCATCTGAAAAGATGATTTTATAGGGAAAACAATATTTTTGGAAATTTTCTCCCACAGTGGTTCATAAAGCATACGCTCGTTGTGCTATATGTCCTAAATGTAATCCCAGGAAACCACTCCATGGGTCACAAGGCTACTTTGTGAGGGACCTTTTGAGGTATGGCAATTGGACTTTGTTCAAATGCCACTATCTCAAGAGTATAAATCTATTTTGGTGATGGTTTGTATGTTGTCACATTGAGTTGAAGCCTTTCCTTGCAGAAGTGCAACAGCTTTGACAGTAGGTAAATTGTTATTGGAGAGGATAATTCCTGTTTGGGATATCCCTTCCGAAGTACATAGTGCCTGGGGAACTCACATCACCGGACGAATACTTAAATCTATTTGTGACATTTGGCCAGTAATGCTGCACTGTCACTGGACTTACCATCCCCCGTCCTCAGGGTTGGTGGAAAGAACTAACGGCACAATCAAAACTCAATTGGCGAAACTTCCAGGTGCTTTCAATCCCTCATGGCCAAAAGCTCTTCTGCTAGTACTTCTCAATCTTAGGTCTACACCTTTTGATAAACATTGGCTGTCTCCTTTTGAAACAGTAACAGGATGACCGATGCAACTAGATGAAGGAATGTATGAACCAACTTTACTCAAGGGGGACATATTACACTATTGTCAGGGTCTCATTAAGGCACTTACAGAAAATGAAAAGTTGGTAATTAGTTCCATTCACAGTGAACTCCTGGGAGACACAGACTTCAAGGATCATGCACTACAACCTGGAGATTTTGTTCGTTAGAAAAGACATCAAATAAAGGACTCCTTGCAGCCCTGTTGGAAAGGACCTTATCAGGTATTATTGACTAATCCATGTGCTGAAAAATTAAAAGGCATAAACTCGTGGATTCACATTTCTTATTTAAAAAAGTCCCCTCCACCTGAGTGGACTTTAACTCCTGTCTCTGATACCCGGCTCTGACTGATAAAACAAAGACCACCAAATCAGGATGAGAAGACGACGACATCAGGGTAGACACGTGCTTCCAAGACTCAGGACCAGGCCTGCATTCTTACTTTTCCTCCATTTTATTATACCTGCTACTTTGGAAAATATTTGACTCACTTGTCTATCCCCCCTCTTCCTCTATTACACCCCAAAGAAATATCATGGCTGCCTGCCAATCTAACTAATATGACCCCAAACAAAACTGTCATTTTACATTAAGCTGATGACTTAGATAAAATGTTTATGACTCCTTGGTCATTCCCTAATATTCCCTAAAAACTATCCTATTTTTTAGGATATGTATATTACAAGGGGCCATTTTTAGGGAGAACTTTTCAAAACTGTTACCTAATTCAAATCTAACTCACATTGTATATAATACCTGACAAACTGACTACTGCGTGTCTATAAACCTAGATGATCAATTATTAAGAAAATTTCCTGGGTATAATGGAAAAAATTTAGTGGCTGCTTGCCCAGTATGCCAAAACATCCAATGCACCCGTAAACCACATTTCTATGGATGGAATGGCCTAAAACAAAACAAAAGACAACCATGGATATCCATTAAAGATTTCACTTTAGAGGGGACCTGGTGGGTTCAACTCCCTTCTAAAATTAGTCTTACTATAAGACTGGGAAGACCATGGGAAGCTTTATGGCACACACAAACAAAGTTATACTCAGGTGTTACTACTACCCATTTAACATTAGTCTGGGGAACTCAACACTTTTGGGTCCAGAACCTTTATCCTAATTATATCATGGCCATTAGCTTGCAATGGCAACAACATATTTGGTGGATTAATCAGCACTTGCCCCAAAGAAAAAAGTGAGTTTTAGGGACTATGGGATCAGGGTTAGGTATTCTTGGACAGGCTGAGTTTGCCTTTAATGAAGAAAGACGCTTCGAATAAAAATACATTCTAAACAAAAAGGTATATTAGAAGGACTATTATTTCAAGAAGAAGGTAAAGGATGGAAATCTGCTCCGGCAGATAATTTAACATTAATAAAATGGTTAGAACAAACGGAATGTACTATGACAGAAAATGTCCATACCTAACAATGGGAAAGAGCATGTACTTCAACTCAACAATGGCTTTTAGACACACTGACTCAAATGGAATCTGAAGGGGTGTTTGGATTACAGCAAACATCTGGGGTCTGGAGAAGGTGTGTGGAGGAGCCATTCTGGTTTGAGCTTGATGTGGCCTGAATTTTATTTGAGCAAAAGAAGTCCGACTTACGGCCTGTCAAACATATATTGTCCATCTGCTTTAATCATTTTACCCTAAAGTAAAGAATGTACTCTTTGAAGATAAGAACTGAGGCTTCCATTTTTATGACGCCAGCACTCTTTGAAGATAAGTCTCCCTTCCCATGACACCAGGGTCTGTTGATCCCCTGTTGTGCTAATCTGTAACAGACATCTCCTTGAACTTGTGAAGGAATGTACCCTTGTCATGCTTGATGTACGTATCTTTGTTTTGAAATGGTGTATAACTGTGCTGAAAATCACTCTTCTCCTAAGCACTTTCTTCTCTTGAGAAAGCTGCACCTCCTGGGTTATAGTCCTCAGTTTGGCTCAAATAAAACTCTCATCTCTTCTTTACTATAGAACGAATATTGATTATTTGTGTCCACATGGGTCATCACCACTGCATCTACTGCAGGCCACACCAGTTCCAGAGAGATGCTGGGCCCTGAGAAGGGCCTTTGTTTGGACCAAATAAGAAGTTGGGACAGATGGTAATTGACGTCACTGTTTTCTTTCTTTCTTTTTTTTTTTTTTGTTCTCTGCATCCAATAAAGAGCCTTAAAAATGAGTCTGTTCCTAAGAACATATAATACAATTGGCCCACATGTATGGGGTCAGGAGTGTTGGGGAAGGCTGGTCCTCACTCCATTTGATTCCCTAGCTCAGTTTGCAAACTGGTAGTGCATGAGTCTTATCCAGTTAACAAACATGCTTTATTTGGCCTATGTGGCGTTTTTTTAAATCGAATGTATTTAGATATAATTTTAGTATACAGTTCAATGAGTATATATATGTATATCAAAAACCCAGAAATAGCAAAAGAGAACCACTAGATCAATAACATAGTATTTAGTAAGAATTTATCGTGCATATAAGAACAGTTTGTGACCGGGAGCCCTCAAACCAACAGTGGCATGAGGCTCAGAGGTATACTGTTACAGCACAGCATATAAAGTGAAAACTCAGGGGCTGTTTATTTTTTACAGTGATTGGTTATAGCATTAGAGTTTCCTAGTGATAGTGGATTGGTTAAAAGTGGTTATCTCATGCCAATTTTGGGGAAGAGCTTAAGTTTTGTTTATGATTTTTAGAGGAATTTACAAGAAGTGATCCAAGTTAAGTTTTACTTATTTTGCAGAATAAGCTAAATTGTCTCACTTATGCAGCTTAAATGGTGATGGAATTTTCAAGTCTGGTCTCCATTTTGTATTTTACTTTAAATATATATATATAAATGTAAATACACACACACACACACACACACACACACACACACGTAACCACCACCTCAATCAAGATAGAGAACATTTCCATCATCCCAGGAAGTTCCCTGGTGCCACTTCCCAGTTAAACCCAGCTAAATCCCCTTCCTCCAGAGGCAAGCACTGTTCTGACACGTACCACCCAGCTTAGTTTTGCGTGTCCTAGAGCTTCCAGTAAATGGATGGTAGAGTACTCTTGTGTGTCTGACTTCCTTCACTCAGCATAATATCTGTCATCCATGTTGCTGCATGTATCAGTAGCTTGTTTCGTTTTATTCCTGAACACTACTCCGTTGTGAGAATACACCACAATTTATCTGTTTATTGATGATAGACATTTGGATTGTTTCTAGTTTTTGGATATTATGGATAAAGCTGGTATAAAAATTAAATAAAAATTAAAACCCACACAAAGTCATATGCTTTTATTTTTCTTGGTTAAATACCTATGGTAGAATGCTGGGTTATAGGGAAGATGTGTGTTCAATTTCCTAAGAAACTGTCAAACTGTGTCTCAAAGTGGTTGTACCATTTTACATTCTCACCAGAAATGCATGACAGTCCCAATTGCTTCACATCCTCTCTAATATTTGGTATTGTCAGTCTTTTTAAGTTTTAGCCATTCTAGTAGGTGTGTGGTAATATCTCATTGTTGTTTTAATTTGCATTTCATTGATGAGAATGTTGAGCATCTTTTCATGTGCTTATTGGCTCTTCGTGTATCTTCTTTCATGGAAGATCCATTCAAATCTTTTGCCCATTTAAAAATTGGCAACCTGGGGCCGGCCCAGTGGCGCAAGCGGTTAAGTGCGCGCGCTCCGCTGCGGCGGCCTGGGGTTCGCAGGTTCAGATCCTGGGCGCGCACGGATGCACCGCTTATTAAGCCATGCTGTGGCCGCGTCCCATATAAAGTGGAGGAAGATGAGCACAGATGTTAGCCCAGGGCCAATCTTCCTCAGAAAAAAAGAGGAGGATTGGCATTGGATGTTAGCTCAGGGCTGGTCCTCCTCACAATAAATAAATAAATAAAAATTGGCAACCATTGTAATTGGGTCATTTATCTCCTTTTTACTGAGTTGTAAGAGTTCTGTACATATTCAGGATACAAAACCTTTGTCAGGTATATGTATTGCAAATGTTTTCTCCTCATCTATGGCTTTCTTTTTCATTTTATTAATGGTGTCTTTTGGAAAACCTATGTTTTTAATTTTTATAAATCAATTTAATTTCTATATTTTAGAAGATATTATTGTTAGTCCTTTTTGTATTCTATCTAAGAAATCTTTAATTATCCCAAGATCATGAAGATTTCCACCAATGCTTTCTTCTAGAAGTTTTGTAGTTTCACTTTTTTTAATTGATAGAATTAAAAATATATAACAATAATTCAGTAAAATTTTTTGTAATACAGGTCTACTAATGAGAAAAATGGAATTTTATTTTTGGAGGGATAACATTTTCGCTTAATTGGGGTTCAAAATTATGTTTCTTATCATCACAACCTGTTGCAAATGCTGATCAGTAATGATATTTTATGCATTTCATCTTTGAAAATGTCTTTTCACAGATAGGTACTGCCAAATACTGATATAATCCATGAGCATATGATTTTTTTCCCATTTAATTTTTTATTGAGATATAATTCACATAATATAAAACTCACTATTTTTTTTTTTTTTAAAGATTTTATTTATTTATTTTTCCCCCAAAGCCCCAGTAGATAGTTGTATGTCGTAGTTGCACATCCATTCTAGTTGCTGTATGTGGGACGCGGCCTCAGCATGGCCGGAGAAGCGGTGCGTCGGTGCTCGCCAGGGATCCGAACCCGGGCCGCCAGCAGCGGAGCGCGCGCACTTAACCGCTAAGCCACGGGGCCGGCCCAAACTCACTATTTTAAAGTGTACTAGTCAGTGGTTTTTAGTATATTCACTGTGTTGTACAACTCTCACCACTATCTACATCTGGAATGCTTCCATCACCCCCAAAGAGAAATTCTGTCCTTATTAGCAGTCAGTCCCAATGTCCCCCCTCTCATCCCTTGGCAACTACTAATCTTTTTATCACTCTGGATTTGCCTATTCTGGACATTTCTTATAAATGGAATCATACAGTATGTGGCTTTCTATGTCTGGCTTCTTTCACGTAGCATAATGTTTTCAGAGTTCATCCAAGTTGTAGCATGCAAAAGTACTTCATTCCTTTTTATGGCTGAGTAATATTCCATTGTATGGGTGTGCCATGTATTGTTTATACTTTCATCAGTCGATGGACATTTGGGTTGTTTCTACTTTTTGGCTATTATGAATAATGCTGCTATGAACATTTATGTACAAGTTTTGTGTGAACATATGCTTTCAATTTTCTTTGGTATATTCCTAAGTATGGAATTGCTGAGTCATATGGCAACTCTTTGTTTAACTAAGGAACCACCATCCTATTTTCTGCAGCAGCTGAATCATTTTACGTTCCCACCAGCAATGCACAGAGTTCCAACTTTTCCACATCCTCTCCAACATTTGCTATTTTCTTTCCTTGCATCTTTCCTTTTCTCCTCCCTTCCTCCCTCCTTTCTTTCCCTCTTTTTCTCTCTCTCTCTCCTTCCTCCCTTCCTCCCTCCTCCTTTCTTTTACTTGTTCATTTGTTCTTTCTTTCTTTCATTACAGCCACCTTAGTGGCTGTGAAGGGGTACCTCAGTGGTTTTGATTAGCATTATTCTAATAACTAATGATGTTGAGCATCTTTTCATGTTCTTATCAGCCATTTGTATATTTTCTTATACAGTAGTCCCCCCTTATCCTTGGTTTTGCTTTCTGTGGTTTCAGCTACATTCGGTCAACCACAGTCTGAAACTATTAAATGGAAAATTCCAAGAATAAACAATTTATAAGTTTTAAATTGCTCGCTGTTCTGAGTAGTGTGATGAAATCTCGCAGTGCCCTGCTCTGTTCTGCCCAGGATGTGAATCATCCCTTTGTCCAGCGCATCCGCACTGTGTATGCCGCCCACCCCTTAGTCACTTAGTGGCTGTCTCAGATCAACTGTCACAGTATCACGGGACTTGTGTTCAAGTAACCCTTATTTTAGTTAATAATGGCCCCAAGGCATAAGAGTAGTGATGCTGGCAGTTCCAATATGCCAGAGAAGCTGTAAAGTGCTTCCTTCAAGTGAAAAGGTGAAGTTCTCGATTTAATAAGAGAAAAAAAAAGTTGAATGCTGAGGTTGCTAAAATCTACACTAAGAACAAATTTTCTATCCATGAAATTGTGAAGAAGGAAAAGAAATTCATACCGGTTTTGCTGTCGAACCTCAAATATGTATGTATAGGAAAAAACATAGTATGTATAGGGTTCGACACTATCAGCAGTTTCAGGCATCCACTGGGGGTCTTGGAATGTATCCCCCATGGATGAGGGGGGACTACTGTAGTTTTAGTTTTTATGTTTATATCTATTATCCATTTCATTAATTTTTGTGTTTCGTATGAGATAAGACTTGAGAATATTTTTTTCCCCAATCATATGTCTAGTTGATCTAGCACCATTTATTGAAAAGACTTCTTAAGATGTTCCCTGGGGTAAGCAGAGTAATGGCACTGCAAAGATGTCCACATCCTAATCCCAGGAACCTTGAATAGTACATTAAATGGCAAAGAGGAATTAAGATAGCAGATGGAATTAAGGTTGCTGCTTAGCCAACCTTACTATAGAGATATTATCCTGGATTATCTGAGTGGGCCCAATGTAATCACAAAGGTCCTTAAATGAGGAAGACGGAGGCAGAAGGGGAGGTCAGAGGGATGAGATGTGCTAAGAAATTGGCCTACTGCTGCTGGCTTTGAAAATGGAGGACGGGGGCCAGGCGTCAAGGAATGCAGGCAGCCTCTAGAAGCTGGAAAGGACAAGGAAACAGATTCTCCCTAGAGTCTCTAGAAAGGAATGCAGCCCTGCCGACTACTTGATTTTAGCCTGGTTAGGCCCTTTAAGACTTCTAACTATAGACCTGTAAGATAATAAATTTGCATTGTTTTAAACCACTCAGTTTGTGGTAATTTGTTATAGCAGCCATAGAAAACCAATAAATCTCAAGCTTCCTGCCCCCTGGTGTCCATGCTCTGTATAATCCCCTCCTCTTGCATGTGAGTGACATTTGTAGATATGATGGGCCATCACTCCGGTGATTATGTAATGTTATATGGCAGAAGGGTTTTTGCAAATGTAATTAAGGTCTTTAATTAGTTGACTTTGGGTTAATCAAAAGGAAAATTATCATCCTTTGGCTTGACCTTAAAAGAGGTTCAAAGTGAAAGAGATTCTCCTGTTGGCTCAAGGGAGTAATCTGTCATGTTGTGGAGAGGGCCACGTGACAGAGAACAGTGAGTGGCCTCTAGGAACTGAGGGCTTCAGTCCTACAACCACAAGGAACTGAATTCATCCAACAACTTGAATGAGCTTTGAAGAGGGGTCCAAGTTCCAAATGAGAATGCAGCCTGGCTGACACCTTGACTTTAGCCTTTTGAGACCCATAGCAGAGAACCCAGGTACACCATGCTAGGGATTCTGACCTACAGAAATATATGAAATATTATAATTATACATGAAATAATAAATCAATGTTTTTTTTTTAATTTTATTTATTTATTTTTTTCCCCCAACACCCCAGTAGATCGTTGTATGTCATAGCTGCACGTCCTTCTAGTTGCTGTATGTGGGACACGGCCTCAGCATGGCTGGAGAAGCAGTGACTCAGTATGCGCCCGGGATCCGAACCCGGGCCGCAAGCAGCGGAGCACGCACACTTAACCGCTAAGCCACGGGGCCGGCCCTCAATGTTGTTTTAAGCTGCTAAATTTGTGCTAATTTGTTATGCAGTGGGAGAAAAATAATACATTTCCCTATTGAATTGCTGTGGCACCTTTGTAGAAAATCATTGAGCATACATGTCTGGGTCTATTTCTGGACTCTATTTCCCATTGACCTATGTATCTATCTTTTTACCAAAACTACTATCATTTGGGTTACCATAGCTTTACAATAAATCTTAAAATTTCAGTACTAGGAGTCCTTCAACTTTGTTATTCTTTTTCAAAATTGTTTGGGTTATTCTAGGTCCTGTGCATTTTCTTTTTCTTTTCTTTTTTTTTTTTTGAGGAAGATCAGCCTTGAGCTAACATCCATGCTAATCCTCCTCTTTTTGCTGAGGAAGACCGGCTCTGAGCTAACATCTATTGCCAATCCTCCTCCTTTTTTTTTTTCCCCCAAAGCCCCAGTAGATAATTGTATGTCATAATTGCACATCCTTCTAGTTGCTGTATGTGGGACGTGGCCTCAGCATGGCCGGAGAAGCGGTGCGTCAGTGCGCGCCCGGGATCCGAAGCCGGGCAGCCAGTAGCAGAGCACACATACTTAACCGCTAAGCCACGGGGCCGGCCCCCTGTGCATTTTCATATAAATTTTAGAATCATCTTTTCATTTCTGCAAAAAAATACTTGCTGGAATTTTGATTGGTATTATGTTGAATCTGAAGGTCAGTTTGGAGAGATTTGACAGCTTAACAATATTAAGTCTTCCAATCCATGAACATAGTATATATTTCCACTAAATTTGTCTTCTTTAATTTCTCTCAGCAATGTTTTATAATTTTCAGTGTAGCATTCTTATGCATCTTTTGTTAAATGTGTTTCTATGTATTTAATGTTTTTTCATGCTATCATAAATCAAATTTTTTTATATTCCAGTTTTTTTATTGCTAGCATATAGAAATGCAAATATTTTCATTTTTAACCTTGTATCTGTGACTTTGCTAAATTAGTTTATTAATCCCAGTAGTTTTTTGTAGATTCTTTAGGATTATCTACATAGACAATCATGTTTTCAATGAATGAAGGCAGTTTTATTGACTTCCTTTCCATTTTTCCCATTTATTTATTTTTTCGTGCTTTATCAAAGTTGACAGAACCTCCAACGTAATTTTCAATAAAAGTTATAAGAGTGGACAGCATTTAGTATGATACTAATTGTAGTTTTTTCATAAATGTCCTTTATCGAATTGAGGAAGTTCATTTCTATTCCTAGTTTGCTGAGCATTTTTGTCATGAATTGGTGTTAAGTTTTGTCAAATTCTTTTCCTGTGTATATTAAAATGAATGGGGGCTGGCTCAGTGGTGTAGCAGTTAAGTGCATGCACTCCACTTTGGCAGTCCAGGGTTCGCAGGTTCGGATCCCAGGTGCGCACCACCAATGCACCTCTTGTCAAACCATGCTGTGGTGGTGTCCCATATAAACTAGAGGAAGATGGACACGGATGTTAGCCCAGGGCCAATATTCCTCAGAAAAAAGAGGAGGATTGGCATTGGATATTAGCTCAGGGCTAATCTTCCTCACACACACACACAAAAATTAAAAAAATAACATGACTGGGGTCGGCCTGGTGGCGCAAGCGGTTAAGTGTGCATGCTCTGCTGCGGCAGCCCAGGGTTTGCCGGTTCGGATCCCGGGCGCACACCGATGCACTGCTTGTCAGACCATGCTGTGGCGGCATCCCATATAAAGTGGAGGAAGATGGGCATGGATGTTAGCCCAGGGCCAGTCTTCCTCAGCAAAAAGAGGAGGATTGGCAGATGTTAGCTCAGGGCGGATCTTCCTCACCAAAAAAAAATATAAATAAATAACATGACTATAATTTCTCTCATTTATTTCATTAATGGTATAAATTATAGATTGGTATTTGAATGTTGAGTTTGCATGTCTTAAATCCACTTGGTCATGATTTATTATCATTTTTCCACATTGCAGGATTCTCTTTATTAACATTTGTCGAGGATTTTTGCATCTATGTGTGTAACATCGATAATTTGTCTTCCTTAAATATTTGATAGGACTCACCAGTGAAATCATCTAGGCCTAGAGTTTTTTTTGTGGAAAGTTTTTGGTTATGCATTCAACTTCTTTAATAGACTTAGGTTGTGGTGCATGGTCTCCAAATGTGGATGCCATCCATTCTTCCCTTTCTGTGTGTGCATGTCTCTACATGCATCTCCCTTCCTTGAATCCGGGGTGGCCTTGAGACTTGCTTTGATGAATGGAATAAGAGTGAGGCTGTGTCAGTTCTACATGTCCCTTAAGAGTGCTGGAAGCTCCTACTTTCCCTCTTGACGCCAGCTGCTACATGAAATGTCTGACTACTCTGAGAGCATCTTTCTATGAGGAAGCTCATGTGGAGAGATCATCTGGAGGAGCACTGAGGTACCAGACATATGAGTAATGCTTTCTTGGACTTTCTAGTTTGGTCCAGCTGCCAGCTGAAAGCAGCAGAGTAGGTCATCCCAGCCAACACCATTTGGAGAAGAAGAACCACCAACTTGAGGTCAATTAACTTAGTAACAACAAAATTATTGTTGATATTTTAAGTTACTAAGTTTTGGAATTGATTATGAAGCAATATAATACTGAAAAGTAGGGCAATTCATGTTTTCTCTTTTTTCTTGTGTCACTTCTGGTAAATTGTGTGTTTCAGGGAATTTGTCCATTTCATCTAAATTGTTGAATTTATTGTCATAAAGTTGTTTATCACATTTCCTTATTCTTTTAATATTTTTAGGACCTGTAGTGATATCTTCTCTTCTATTTCAAATATTTTGTAATTTGTGTTTTTTTTTTTTCTTGATCAGCCTTGCTAGGTATTTTTCAGTTTTATTAAGCATTTCAAAAAGCTATCTTTTGGCTTCGTTATTTTTCTCTGTTTATTTGCTTGTTTCATCCTTCACTTATTTTGGCTCTTTCTTTTTTCTTTCCTTCTACTTACTGTGGGATTAATATGTTCTTCCTTTTTATATTTCTAAGGTGTAAATTTTAACTATTAATTTTAAATCTTTGCTTTTTTTTCTATTATAGACATTTAGAATGATAAATTTCCTTCTAGGCACCACTTTAACTGCATTCCACAAAATTTGATACTTTTTGTTTTCGTTACTATTCAGTTAAAATATTTTCTGACTTCTCTATTGATTTCTTCCTTGTCATATGAGTTATTTAGAAGTATGTTGTTTATTTTGCAAACATTTGGGGGGATTTTCTAGATATCTTATTGTTAATGATTTCTAACTTAATTCCACTGTGTTCAGGAAACATACTCTGTAAGATTTTAATCTTTTGCAATTTATTGAGGCTTATTTTATGGCCCAGAATATGGTCTATTTTGGTGAACATTCATGTGCATTTGAAAATAATGTGTATTTTGAAGTTGTTCAGAAAGATATTCTGAAAATGTCAATTAGATCAAGATTGTTGATAGTGTTGTTCATATCTCTTTTTCTTACTGATTGTCTCCTTGTTATATAAATTACTGAGTAGAGGTGTTAAAATCTCCAGTTACGATTGGGGAGGATTGTCTATTTCTCTCTGTCCTTCAGTTAGTTTTTGCTTTATGAATTTTGAAGCTCAGTTATTAGAGGCAAACAAAGTTAAGATTTTTCTGATTTCTTGTTGAGTTAACCCTTTTGTCGTTATGACATGTCCCCCTTTGTCTGTGGAATTACTCTTTGACTTGAAGTCTACTTTGTTAGCCTGCAAAATAAGTTGTCTACTTATTAATCTGAAATGTCTGTTGCACCCTCATTTTTAAAGAATATTTTTGTTGGATATAAAATTCTTGGATTACAGTTGTTTTCTTTCTTCGTTTCAATGTTATTCTGTGGTCTTCTAGTCTCTACAGTTTCTAATGAGAAGACAGCTGTCATTTGTGTCATCGTTCCTCTGTCTTTGTCATTTTGCTCTGGTTGCTTTCAAAGTTTTCTCTTCATCTTAGGTTTTTAGCAGTTTGACCATAATGTGCTTACTTGTAGTTTTCAATGTATTTATCCTGCCTGGGGGTTTATTTAGTTTCTTGGATTTGCAAATTGATGTTTTTCACTACATTTAGAAAAAATCTCAACCATTATTTTTTCAAAAAATGGTTTCATTCTCATTCTCTCTGCTTTCCTCTGAGACTTGAGTTACACTTATGTTAGACTACTGAATGTTGTCCCACAGGTCATTGAGGCTCTGTTCATCTTTTTAAAATTAGTTTTTATTTCTTTTCTTCACAGTGGAAATTTTTATGAATCTGTTTCTAGTTCATTGGCTTTTTCTCTTACCATCTTAAATTTGCTTTTAAGCCAATCAAGTCAATTTTAGATTTCTGATGTTTTCTTTTCAGTTATAGAATTTCCATTTATTTCTTTTTTATAATTTCTATTTCTTTACTAATATTTCTTATTTGCTCACTCATTAGGATCATATTTTTCTTTAACTTCTTAAACATATTTCTAATAGCTCTTTTAAGGTTCTTGTCTGCTGATTCTAACATCTGGGGTCATCTCAGGATCTGCTTCTATCAGCTGCTTTTTTTCTTGATTATGAGTCATATTTGCTTGCTTCTGTACATGCCTAGTAATTTTTTACTGTATCGTGGACATCGTAAATTATACATTTTAAGGAATCTATATTATTTGTTATTCCTTTAAGGAGTTTTGAGTTTTGTTCTGGCAGACAGTTAATGCACTGGCAGCTCCCCTTGATCCTGTCAAGACTTGGTTTTAGGCTTTGCTAGGCAGGGTTGTTGTAGTTATCTATTGTTGAGTGACAAATTACTCTAAAACTTAGCACTTTAAAATGACAAAATTTGTTATCATATCATTGCTGAGGATCAGGAATCTGGGAGTGACTTGGCTTGGTGGTTCTGGTTCAGAGTCTCTCATGATGTTGCAATCAAGCTGTCATTTGGAGCTGCAGTCATCTAAGGCTCCACTGTGGCTGCAAAATATGCTTTCAAGCTCAGTCAAGTGCTTGTTGGCAGACCTATGCTCATTGCTGGCTATTGGCCAGACGCCTCTGTCCCTCCACACTTGGAGTTCTCCATGGGGGGACTATACAGAGTATGAATAATAGGAGGTAGGATCACTGAGGACCATCTGGGAATCTGGTTGCCAGCTGCTGCAGAAGTCTAGAGTAACACTTACTCTAGGGTGGGATTTCTCAACCTTGACACTATTGACATTTTGGGCTGGAAAATTCTTTGTTGTGAGGGACTGTCTTGTGCACCGTAGGGTGTTTAGCAGCATCCCACATCTCTACCCACTAGATGGCAGTAGTACTTCCCATCATGACAGTAAAAAATGTCTCCAGACATTGCCAAATGTCCTTTGGGGGAGGGGCAAAATCATGCCTCCCCTGCAATTGAGAACCACTTCTCTAGGACATGGTCCTTATTCATGAGATGTAGGATATAAATTGTGTCTCAGATGAATGTCTTAATGAGATCTCTTTACTCTGGTTACACCAGAACTCCAATGACCCCTAGTACTATGTGACCTTTAATATTTCAATTCTGCTGCCAAACGTGTGTCATCTGCTTTATGTTGGGTCTCTCTGTCTTTTTCTGTCCATGTGCAGCCCAGCTCTCAGCCAGAAATCTGTGACACCCCTCTGCACAGTTCCTTTCTCTGTGCTTCCCAACTCTGCTTTTCAGGGGCTTCAACAGCCCCAAACTCCAATCTCTGCCTCCTCAACTCAGCATTTTCCTTTCTCTACTAGGTATCTTAGCCTCCACCTTCTTTGCTGTGGTTGGGAAATTGTCCTAGGTCAAGAGCCAGAGGGCACATGGGGCTCACCTGATGTGCTTCCTTCTCTCAGGGGTTGTGATCCTGAACTGGCTGTTGTCCAGGGCCTGACAACGTTTGCTTTATTATGTATTTTGTCCCATTACATCTGTTTAAGGCAGGAGGACAAATGTGATGCCAGTTTTTCATCATGGCTGGAGGTAGACACCCCCAACATAGTAGTTCTTATTTATTTTTTTTTTAAGAAACCAACATTTAAAAAAATCAGATTTCATTTAAAAACCAATCTCTCCACTGCTCTTGAAAATCATATCTGTCAACATGGATTGACAAATGGCAGCACTTGTCCAGACCAATGGCTGCCATTCATCTTCACATTTATGATGTTTTTCTCATTTCTGTCAACCCAGGTCTCTGTACGCGCATTTCTTACAAAAATGGAAAGACACACTGATGGACGACATGATTCTTCTCACATGTGTCCTGCCTCACTGGTTTTTGTTGTCTGCATTGGAGTTTGTGACCCCTTTTCCTGAAATTTAGGGGCCTTGGGGGCAGATGAGATCCAGGGAGGGAAAACATCCTGGTGTCATCTGTCTTGTCCTTAAATAAATCTTGGAGACTGTTAGATTTGAGCCAGCGCATCTCCCACGGATTCAGCGGGCAAGGGTTAGCCACACAGCCACCACCAGGCAATTAAATGAACAGACTCCCTGAGGGGTTATCTCTGATGTGGTTGTCTGAGTCCAATCAAAGGCTATTCATTTTCCTGAGGGCTCTGGCAGGAGACCCTTCAGTAGTAAGTCGCCAAAAAAGAACACAGAGGAGAGGGACCCCGCTTCACACATGGCAGGGTCATCACCTGACTCAGCTTCCACCCCACCCTGTCTAGAGGTTCTGAAGGAGAAGGAACAGCTCTTTCCTAAATGGGGATCATGTGGCTTATCCCCCAGAGAGACCTTTTGCACAAAATCAGACCAACCATCCTTGGATCTGTAAAGGCCTTAAACTGTGCTTAAGTAGAGTTTGCACACTCAAATGCCCAGAGGGGCCAGATATGTAACAAAAATGAATCAAGCTAGATGTTGAACAAAAGGGACTGGTGGGGTCTCTGGTCATTGGAGAGCACATTCCCTGGTTGGGCAATCAATTTCCAGAAGTTTAAAATGTGGAGCTGGTCAAACAAAGCCACAGCTGGGTTTGCCTGTGGACTGCCAGTTTATAGATTCTGGCTCACGCTCTTTATTTGTTCAGTAAAAGACACCACTGCCAGTTTTCTTGGGGGAATCAGTTATCTTGTCGGAACGTGCACAGTGTGGAGGGGCCTATTTTCAGTAGCTTGGGCCATGCCTAGTAGCTTGGGATTTGGGGGGTATGCCTCTGAGCAAAGAGCCCAAAGCAAGCTCCAAGGTCTGGGCTTGATGGCTGCTCTGAGCTGCCTCCTGAGCAAGTGGCCCTGCCCCTGAGGGACCACCTGCATCCCGTGGCCTAAGGACGATGCTCTTCTGAGAGCTTTTCTCTTATAGTTGGAGTTATCTGTGCTCAGTGAGTGTGGGGGCTGTGGAGGGGGGTGAAGGGAGCTCCAGGGTGCCCTGCACCCAGTCTTTCCATGTCTCACCCTAGTGGGCCTAACCCCAGCCCGCCTCCCTGTGGTATACCCTGTTGCTGCAGTTCTGGGTCTGCACAGGGAGGGAAGGGGACAGGCAATGGCCCACGGAGCACATGGGGCTAGGGGAAGAGATCACACTGGAACTCTGCACCCTATCCCTTGACCACAGCACACAGCCCTCCTCCACCCTCCGCCATCTCCCCTCTGCATGCAGTCAGAAATGCCCTCTCTTCCCTTCAGTCTTGGTTTACTTCTTCACACTCAGAGGCATCTCCACTTCCTCTGCAATGGGTCCCCAGTAGGGCCAGGGAGGAGTCAGTGGCCCAGGCTGGCTCCTCATCCTCCCTGCCTGATTGGTTACCTTACAGTGTCTTGTTTCCTTAGATTTTTCTAGGTGTTTATGAGAAAAATGTGCACACCTAGTTTTTAAATATTATATTTTTAAGAATGCTGATTTTAATTATTTCACTGGATTCAGAGAAACACAGTCCAATGCCTACATATGATTTTTTTAAGCTATCAGAAAACTATGAATAGACAGAAACTTTCTTAACTCCATAACAGCTGCTATATTCCAAAAGCCTACAGCAAACAGAATACTTGGTGAAGATGTTTTAGACATCTTTGTGCTGTGAGCAGGACTGGGTGATAAGGCCGATACCATCCTCACTGTTAACACTGTATTTGGGGGTCACGACTAATGCTCTTAGGAATGGAAACAGCATAAGACTTGTCAGGATTGGAAGGAAGAAGATTAAATCCTCATTATATGCAGATGATAACATCACATATATATTAAACCCAACTGAATCAGCAGACAAAATGATAGAACTAACAGGAGCTTAAACAAGTTTTCTGACACACAATCAGCTTACATTCACCAACAGCCTCCCTCCACATCAGCAGCAACCATCTAAAAATTAAGCCATGGAGCCTCCTGGTTGGTGGCCACATTGAGATGCTGGGAGGGTGGTGGCCCAGAGAGGACATGGAAGCTCTGCACCCCTCCCCGATCCCTTGCCTTCTGCATCTCTTCCATGTGGCTGTTTTTGAGTTGTGTCCTTTATAATAAACAGTAAACAGACTGAAGGCAAAGCCCCTAAATACCGTTTCTAAAAAATGGGGCTCTTCTTTATTGATTCAATATCGGAGTGGAAAATACAGGCACAGCTCCTTGATTTATATACAGTTTTGTAAGAGAATCAGTACTTACAGAACTACTGAAACTATAAGTATTGATGCAACAGCAGAATTACCCCTAGACTGCAGATTTATGGGGTTCTCTTCAAACAATCCAGAAACAGCTGGCTACTAGCCAAAGCCAAAGACTCCATTGGTCTTATCAAATGATGAGACATTGACAACCAAAGAAATTATCTTTATTGAAAAAGAAATGAAGAAGCATATATGCAGCGAATGTACTGTAAAAATGTTGATATTCAAAAAATACTGTAAAATGCTTTATAGAAAAATTCTTAATGAAAAGTGACCAAGAAGTCGGAAAAAAAGTCACCATTTGCAACAGCAAAAAGCATTCTGAGGTCAACCTAACAAAGAACACACAGGACCTTTCTGTAGAAAAATGAAAACTTCTAGTAAAGGACATAAAGGGAGACATCACTAAATGGAGAGATTACTGTGTGCATGAATGAGATGTCTTAATGTTAAAAGTTCTTGAGCCTCCCAGATTCATCGAGGCATTGAATGCAATCCTGATCAAAATTTCAGTGGGAATCACCAAGGAAATCAACAAGCTCATTGTGAAATGTATATATAAGAATCAAGGTATGAGAAGAAGTCAGTCAATCTTTCAAAATTGCCCTGGTCCAGATGTCATGGCATATCACAGAGGCTGCCATCCTGGTCGAGGGATAGACTGGGATGTCAATAACATGGAAGAGAGAGCTGGAAACACACCTGGTGCACATGGGAACTTGGTATATGATACAGGTGGCACACAAAGAAAGGGGGAAAGGATGAGTTTTTCAGTGGCTGAGGCTGGGAAAACTGGCTCACTTTAAACGTGGACTTCTACTTCATCCCAATATCCCCGGTGGCCCTCAGATGGATTAAAGGCTGACAGATGGAAGGGAAAGCTTTAAAGATGGTAGAAGATCCTGCAGGACCACATCTTTGTGACCTAGAGCTGGGGAGAGACTGCTTAAACAAAACCCCCACATTGCAAACCAGAGGTGAAAAATTGATGCATTTGGCTAAATCAATTTTTCTCCAGGTATTTTTGATTTCTCTTTTGTTTTCTTCATTGACCCAATCATTGTTTAGTAGTATTTTGTTTAATCTCCACACAATTGTGGCTTTTCTGATTTTCTTCCAATAGTTGATTTCTAGTTTCATACTGTTGTGGTCAGTAAAGATGCGTGGTATTATTTCAATCTTCTTAAATTTATTGAGACTTGTTTTGTGGCCTAAAATGTGATCAATCCTAGAGAATGCTCCATGTGCATTTTAAAAGAATGTGTATTTTTGGTTTTTGGATGGAATGTTCTGTATATATCTACATCCATCTGGTCTAGTGTGTCATTTAAGGCCAATGTTTCCTAATTGATCTTCTGTTTGGATGATCTATCCATTGGCGTAAGTGGAGTATTAAAGTCCCCTACTATTATTGTGTTACTGTCTATTTCTACTTTTATGTCTGTTAATAATTGCTTTATATATTTAGGTGCTTCTATATTGGATGCATAGAAATTTACAGGTGTTATATCCTCTTATTGGATTGTTCCCTTGATCATTAAGTAGTGCCCTTCTTTGTCTCTTGTTACAGTTTTTGTTTTAAGGTCTATTTTGTCTGATACAAATATTGCTAACCCAGCTTTCTTTTCATTGTCATTTGCATGGAGTATCTTTTTCCATTCCTTCACTTTCGGTTTGTGAGTGTCTTTGGGTCTGAAGTGTGTCTCTTGTATGCAGCATATATATGGGTCTTGTTTTTTTATCCAATCAGCCACCCTATGCCTTTTGATTGGAGCATTTAGTCCATTGACATTTAAAGTAGCTATTGATAAGTGTATACTTATTGCCATTTTTAAACTTTTTTTCTGGGTGTTTTAGTAGTTCTTCTCTGTTTCTTTCTTCTTCTCTTGCTCTCTTTCTTGTGGTTTGATGGCTTTCTTTAGTATTATGTTTGGGTTCCTTTCTCTTAGTGTTTTGTGTATTTATTATTATAGGTTTCTGGTTTATTATTACCATGAGGTTCCTATATAATAGCCTACATTTATAGCAACCTATATTAAGTTGATCGTCTCTTTCATTTGACTTCTTTCTAAAATCTCTACTCTTTTACTCCCCTCCTTCCACATTTTATGTTTTTGGTATCATATCTAACCTCTTTTCTGTGCATTTGTATCCGTTACCCCCTTATCACGGAAATAGATAATTTTTTCTTACTTGTGGTCTTCTCTTTCCCCCTTAAATAAGTCCCTTTCGCATTTCTTTTAGGACTGGTTTCTTGGCGATAAACTCCTTTAGTTTTTGCTTATCTGGGAAACTCTTTATCTCTCCTTCCATTCTGAATGATAACCATGCTGGGTAGAGTATTCTTGGCTGTAGGTTTTTACCTTTTAGCACTTTAAATATATTGTGCCACTCCCTTCTAGCCTGTAAGGTTTCTGCTGAGAAGTCAGCTGATAGCCTTATGGGGTTTCCTTTGTATGTAACTTGTTGCTTTTCTCTTGCAGCTTTTAGGATTCTCTCTTTATCTTTAATTCTGGACATTTTAATTATTATTTGTCTTGGTGTGGACCTCTTTGGGTTTATCTTTTTTGGTGCTCTCTGTGCTTCCTGTACCTGGATGTCTGTTTCCTTCCTTAGGTTAGGAAAGTTTTCAGCTGTTATTTCTTAAAATAGCTTCTATGCCCCTTTGTCTCTCTCTTCTCCTTCTGGGATACCTATAACATGGATGTTAGTGTGCTTGATGTTGTCCCAGAGGTCTCTTAGACTGTCCTCACTCTTTTCAATTCTTTTTTCTTTTGTCTGTCCAGCTTGAGTGATTTCCTCCAGTCTTTCATCCAGCTCACTGATCTGTTCTTCTGTATCCTCTACTTTGCTTATGAGTCCCTCTAGTGAATTTTTCATTTCCAGTATTGTATTCTTCATTTCTCATTGGTTCTTTTTTATATTTTCCATTTCTTTGTTCACATTCTCACTGAGTTCATCCATTCTTCTCCCAAGATTAGCGAGCATCCTTATGACTCTTTGTTTGAACTCTTTGTCAGGTAGATTGCTCACTTCTGTTTCATTTAGTTCTTTCTCTGGCATTTTGTCCTGTTCCCTTACTTGGAACGTATTCCTTTGCCTCCTCATTTTGTCTCTTTCTCTGTGCTTGTATCTATGCATTAGGTAGGTCAGCTATGTCTCCTGATCTTGGAGAGGTGACCTTATGTAAGAGATGCCTTATGAGGCCCAGCAATGTGCTTCCCTCTCGTCACCAGTTCCAAATGTTCCAGGAGTGACCCCTGTGTGGGCTACATGTGTCCTTCTGTTGTGGCAGGGTTGCTCTTGCTGTAGGTGCCCAGGGAGGCTGAGCTGTCCCCCTGGCCAGCTGGTTGTAATGCTCAGCTGCATGTGGCTGTTATGGACCCTTCAGTTTCTTTCTCAGGTGTGGGGAGCCCCAACACAGTTGGCTGCAAGGCCTAATAGCACATTCCTGTTGTAGTTTTTCTGTTAAGTGAGTAGGCCCCCAGTGTCGCTGGTTGTTAGGCTCAGGGGCTTACAGTTGCTTTAGGTCTCCAACCAACGAGGCTCTTGTCAGCTCTCTTAGGATTGCAGCTGGGTGGGGCTGGCCCCAGGCAGGGGAGCACCCAATTGTTTCAGGCTTTGGAAGGTGGGGCCGATCCCCTATGTGGCTGTTTGAGAAGCACATGTCTTCTGCAGCTAACAAGCCCCACCAACCACAGGGCCACACACCCCATCAACACAATACTGCCCTGTGCATGTGCCCTGACCCCCTGAAGTGGACCCATTCAGCCCACAGCACAGGCCCCACACACTCCACCAATGCCTCACACACTCCATCCCCTCCTCACACATGACCTGCCTCACAGAGGTGGACCCACTTGCCCTGCTGCAGAGAATCCAGGCACCTAGTCTATGCAGGTCCACAAGTTGCCCTTGGGTGGGCTGCTTGCCCTGGCTGAGCTGGATTAAATCAGTGCTCTAGTGGGTGGGACAGACCCTGGGCAGAGAGGCCAGGGGAGAACTCCAACGGCATCTGCCAGTGTCTGTGTCAGCACGCCTGCACTAGGTCACAACAATGGCTGCTGCCAATGTCTCAGTCCCTGGAGAGATCTCACCTCTCACTAAGATGCACCCAGAGCCTATCAGGTGAGTCTCTTTTCACCAAAGGACTGTGCACCTTTCTTTCTGGTGATTTCAGGTTGCTTTCTGAAACAGGTGAATTTGTGTGTGGGACCTTTATGAGCTGGCTTTTTTTTTTTTTTTTCTTATGTCCGATAGCTTTTCTGGGGGTATTTCCTGTTGTTGTTAGTAGCTAGCAAGGCCATATATTATGACACTTGTCTTGGTTGTGCTGGATCCAAAGAATGCTTATAGTGGCAATGCTCCCCTGCTCAGATCCCCTACTCCTCCAGGGAAGGCTGTGTACCTTTGGGTTGCTCCCGGGCTGCTGTGAAGTGCTACAGCTTGTGAAGGTGGCATTTTTTCTCTCCAGAAGGAAATTTCTGTCTCTTTCACCTCAGTCAGGACTGTCACGTGTTGCAGGGGTTCCTCTCATCCAGTTTTCAGGTCTCTCTCAGGGGTAATTGTTCCAAGGGTAGTTGTAAGTCTGCTGTGTCTGTGGGAGGAGGTGAGTTCAGAGTTCACCTATGCCACCATCTTGACACCAATCCACTTGGCTAAATCAAAATTAAGCCTATCTGTTCCATGAAAAACTCCACAGCCCAAGTCAACAGAGCGCTGAATGGGAGAAGACATTTGTGATGCCTACAGCTGCTAAGGGATTATATCTAGAATATAGGAAGGTCTAAATCAGTAAGAGAAGGACGTGCAACTCAATAGGAAAATGAGAAGGAGAGGACAAGGTGGCTCTCAGAAGGGGATGAATGCCAAATGGCCAGCAAGTGGCTGAAGAGATTTGAACACACCAATGGTCAAAGAAACACAAATTAAAGCAACAGAAGTGGCACTGTACATCCAGCAGAGTGGTGACACTGGAAAGGGGGATGATACCAAATGTCAGTGGGGATGTGTGCTAGAACATTCAGGCATGGCTGGGTGGACAGTGGATAAATAGAGTCATTCCAGAAGCAGCTGCACAGCATTTAGTGCATGTGCTCTTTGACCCAGGAGTCCTACAGAAGCTTTTGCAGGGATGTCTGAGGGGACATGCATAGCTATGCTTATTATGGTATTGTTTCTATGGCAGAGTGCAGGAGACAGGCTCTGCCACAGGAATGTTACATGTTCAACATGGCAGATGCAAACTGTGCTGTACATGATGCAGCAGGAAGAAACACTGAATGAGCTTTTCACACAGTTCCATGGAAAGAGCTCAAAAACAGTGTTGAGAGAGGAAAGTGGGAATGGAATGGAGTTTGTAGCCCAACACTGATTATGTAAGGCGACAGCAAAGGCAGAGCCCAGACCTACAGATTTTCCAGGGAAGCACGCATCTTTAAGGTCAGACACAACATGTTAGAGAATGTGCTCTAGAGGGGGCCAGTGGGAGTGCGGATATGGAAAGAAGGGAAAATTGAGTGGAAGAAAATAAGTCAGGGGTTTGCATGCATCTGTGTTAACAAAGCTGTGATCTGAGGAGTATGGTTTTAGCACAGATCTCTGCAGCTGAGGTCCAAATAAAGAAAGAAAGAGTCAATAAAGCTCTAGGTTTTAAAATAAATTCACAAAAGTCATTTGTCCCTATATGGAGGAAACATTAAATAAATGCAGATGGGAGAATTGGATTTTAATCTAGGGAAAAGGAGATCTTAATCCAATCATATCCCAGACATCATGATGAATTCCTCATGATTTAAAAGGTAATTAAAAAAAAGAAACGGGAAAGTGGTTGCATGTTGTCTCAACTCTGGAAGGAAGAAAATGATAAGTGACAGTGGTGATTATACGAGAATACAGATTTTTACAATGCTTACCATGTGTTATGAGCTATGTACTATGCAATGAATGTTACATAGGTGGTTCTTGTTACTGCTCAGGCCACTAGTTATTATTTCCATTTTACAGATGGTTCTCTAGACCAGGGAGGTAAGGACCTTGCCCCCGAAATTGTGGAGCAAGGAGTTGACCGGCTTGGGACTCAGACCGTGGGCTCAGGGCCCATGCCTTGATCCAGGGATGTGCAGATCATTGGGATTACGGCAAAGCAAAGGCGGCTCCATGACGAGAAATGGGCCACAACCAAGATAAAAAGCAGTAACAGATGGGGAATAACAAGCTCCATAAAGATGATGGGAAAATTAATATAAGTATAAGGGCTTGTTACAGCTCTAATCCTCCAGGAAAAGTATCCAAAGCGAGTGAAAAGGGAATTTATTTAAAAGGAAGCTAACGCAGTAAACCAGTGTCTCTAGAAGCGTATCACCTCGTAAGTCATTAAAGAAATGCCAACCAATAATGTGTTATCACCCTACACAGTTATTAAGTTACAAAAAGTAAGAGCAGGCCCTAGAACTCCGTGCTGGTGAGCAGGGCATGGGCACACTCATGCATAGCTGGTGGAAGCCGGACACGCGTGCAACCCACCCACGCAAACACCCCTGCAGTGCCACCAAAGCCCCACAAGGCTTTTCTACAACTATTCCCTTAAAATGTATTTGGCTGAAGGAGGCCGTGCCCTCTCCACACGAAGACATGGCAGGTCTCATGCCCACTCGGCTCTCCCTCAGGTGTCAGGCCTCTCAGCATGTCCCTTTCAAGGTAGTGACTAAAGGCTAGATTCGGCAGAATTTCCCATCTTCTACCGACTTCTGGCTAGAGTCCTGCCGTGGGAACTCGGTGGGGTTGCCTTCTGCTCTGTGTCTCCCCCTAACCTTGCCTGTCAGGGAGGGCTGGCTTCCTGCTCTTGGCTCCGCGAGTGTTGGGTTGTCTCTCTCACATGGGTGGTTTGATGGTTGCTGGAAGGTTCCCTGCTGGACACTTCGCAGCCTTTGCAGCCTCGGTGTTCCTGGGATGGAAGTCCCTCTATTCCACGGGTGCCTCAGAAGAGATTGTGCTCTCCTCCAGGAGGGGCGGTGTGAGGGTGTGTGGTCGGGAGCTGCTGCCGCTGTTCAGAGGTGAGTGATGCGCTCTTCCTCTGCCAACCCCTCCCTCGGCTTCAGGGTCTCCTCAGGTTCATTGCATGCAGACTCTGCCTGAGTCCCTCATCCCCTCAGGCTGGGGGTTCCAGGCCGCACTACATCTGGTCCCCGGGAACATCCCGCAGCCTTGCCCCCAAGGGACTCGGGGAGGCGGGCTGTTCCCAGCGCAGCAGCCCTCTCTGGAAGCTGCTCCCATGACCATGACTCAGCTGGCACTGGCTCCCATGTGGGGGTCAGACCCCAGTCCTTGGTGTCCAAGACCTCCAAGTGGTCCCACGGAAGTGCCCTCAGTAGAACAGAGGTGAAGGGGGTGGCACCCCACACCCGTCCTCCTCAGCGAGGGAGCATTCACAACACGACGGTGGCTCTTTCCAGATAAATGCTCCCCCAACTCTCTCTTCTTCAAAACCCTCTCTCAGCACCTTTATATTCTCCTAGTTGGTGAGGGGATTCAGTAGGAACTGGCATGCAGGCAGAATTTTGGGGTGCCCACCTACTTTTGAATTTCACATGGATTCCATCTGAGAGTGACCATTAATTCGGTTTATGTCTGAGCACTAGTGAGCGCTGGACACACCAGGGGAAGATTCTGAGTGTGCAAAGGTGCCTAGGATATGGACTCTGTCTTGAGCATTCAAGGAAGCACATGGGATGGGCGGGGGGTGGCGCCGGGGCAAAGAAGTCACCTGCCTGATGACCCCAGGACAAGATTCATGGAGTAGGCACCCATTGACCATGTGTGTCCCAGGCCCATGCCCAGGGCTGGGCTGCAGGGTCCGCTAGGAATCTGCATTCTAAATGACATAAAATCTCAATTAAACTCACTTAAACTTTAAAGGGAATTTATTGGCTCAGGTTACTGACAAGTCTGGAGATAACCGACTACAGGTGAGGCTTGATCCAGCCATTCCAATGATGTCACTAAGAACCAGCTCCAGTCCTCTGGGATGCTCTTGGCTGTTCTACCTCCAAATGCCAGATTCATCTTTAGTGTGGCTCCAACCATGGAAGGAAATAGCTGCAGCAGTTCCTGACCACTCACCCTCACACCGCCCCATCCGGGAGAGCTCTACCTCTTTCTGAGGCACCTGTGGGATAGAGGGCTTTCCATCCCAGGAACCCTGAGGCTCACTCTGATTGGACCCACTAAGGTCACTGGGCCCATCCCTGGGGCCAGGGACATGCAATGTGCTGGGTGTCTTAGGTCCTAGTTTCCTGCTTCATCCTGGCCCGGGAAATTGGGGGAAGGGGACCAGCAATGTGAAAGGCAGAGGAAGCAGCGGGAAACCTGCTGATGCTGCAGAAGCGTCATTTTATGCATCATCACGTTCCCTCCCCATTTTACAGGCAGGAAGCTGCTTTGCCTGCAGTGGCATCGGGAGTCAGTGGCTATGGACCCATGTCTGAAGACACTGAAACCCAAGCTTTTGGCACTCTACGGCCTCCTAATGGGTACACGGGGGCCTGCCGGCCTGGGCACGGAGGGCCGCGGATGGCAGCATGAAGCTGTTATGCTTGGAGAACAGGAGGGCACGTGGGTTCGAGATGATCCCAGGAAGGGTGGGCCAGGCTGGATAAGAGGCCTTGAAAGTCAGGCTAAGGCAGTTGCCCCTTATCTTGAAGGACAGGGAGAGCAACGGGCAGGTTTCCAGTGAGGAGGTAGAGGGATCCAAAACCTCCCACCAGGCTTTGGAGAGAGCACAGGAGTTCTAGGGGATAGACAAGAGGCGGGGTGGGTGCTACCGGCGCCAGACACCAGGACTGTGGTGGCATCTGGGAGTATACACCTGGGTTCCTCCCGTGGCAGCTCCCGGTTATTTCCATCCACAGCCAGTACCTCCAGCTTGCCTGAGCTCGGTCTGAGGCAGAGCCTCTGCCCAGCAGGACTCGGCACTGAGCTCTGGGGCCCCCACTCACCATCCAGTCCCTGATCTCATGTACTACTGATGCTTGCAGGGATGTCTGTTCCATGTCGCTGGTCAGGAGGCACCCTGTGTCCACTCGTGTCCCACATCCTGGTCCTGTATCCTGCACCCTGTGTCCTGCCTCCTATTCTGTCAGTCTCCTCTGCATGCTGCTCACCAGCCTGCTAAATGGATGAGAGTTTTTCTCAAACAATCATGCAGGGTCTAGTGTGTTCTTTCCTGGAACAATGGAGAAATTGTGGTCAAATTTAGGACATTTAATCCCTCTCCTGAATTCCTGACAAAAATCCTCCTGGGGTGGAGGAAATCCTGGGGTGGAGGATTTCCAAACCCCTTAGACTAGCTGAGTCTTCCCCCCTTCTCCAGCTTTGCCCGCAGCCCATGCAACTCCACGTCCACGGCATTCAAAACGCAGCTCCCCTCCCTTCTTGGGTCACATGCTAGACATCTGCCCGCCTTGGCACAGGTACCCCACCAGAGAGGGACCCCGCAGGGACCGAGTGTGTTTGTTCTCTCCTGAAGTTGCATGCTGTTTTATGAACACCTGCCTCCTCCAGACTCATCTCTTGCTCTGTGATAGCATCTCCCTCAACTGCACAAATGGGAGGTGAGACGTTTTCATGGTTCTGGGACAGGAATATGAACACAGCTTTTCTGAGTGGTTTTAAAGGCGCCCTCACCTCTTGTGGATATAGTTAGTTTCTGGAGAGGAACGGGGTGGCGCTGGGTTAAATAAGTATAATCATGGGTATCTTCCTCCTTCCAACCGAGCCTGCTTCTAGAAGCTCCCTCTACAGCCTCTGACGAGGCCCCTGCCTGCAAGCTCTGGAGCTGGCCAGTGGTGTTGCTTTTGTCTGCGTGAGCACACCTCCCTCCCTGTGCCCACAGGAGGGTCAGCCACTCCCTTGTGGTGGTGAGCACCATGATCCCACCGCCCTGCTGGAGAGTGGGGCACACAGGTCCGCAGCCACTCACACCCCTGTCCGTGCTTTCCGGCGGACCTGACAGTGTGGACACGGCTGGTGGCGCTGGTAGCCACCTAGCGCCGCACAGGCGGGAGACGGCATCTGTGAGCACCGCCCACGCCCTCCCCTCGGCTTGTCACCAGCCAGTGACCAGGCCGAAGTTCTCCCCTTCCGGACCCTTCCCCATCTGGCTTCCTCCCCCGGGGACCCTCCTTCAGCTGGGCTCCTCCCGCTCCGGACACTCACAGCACGGTGGCTGGGGCTTATGGTCTCGGACCACTGGCCTGGACTTCGGGACTTGTGGCCCTCGTCCTTGAGCACCCGCTGCAGTGCTGCCCTCCCAGGGCCTGTGCATGCCCTCCTCCGGTTCTCTGCGGCCTCTGACCCTGCTTTCTGCCCCCAGCCCACTCAGTTGCCCCGCCCCCGTCATAGGTGGGGTCACGGTTAGCCTGGCTTACCTGGCCATCTCGGAGGCCTCTTCGCCGATTGCTCACCAGCTCTGGCCACAATGCACTGCACTGTGCATCTAGGAGCTGAAACGGTATTTAAAAAACATGAATCAAGTTAGCTCACTGTCCTGCCAAAAATCCTCCAAAGGCTACGCAGGACCCTCAGAATAAACCCCAAACTCCTCACAATGGCCTATACCGCCCTAGACTGTGTGCCGTCCTCACCCCGACTCCCTTCTCCCTACACTCACTGGGCCTGGCCACGCAGGCCCCTTCCGTCTCCTGTGGCTGCCAGAGGGCCTTGTCGGTTCCGTCTACCTGGAAGACCTAACCCAGATCTTCAAATGCTGGCTGCTTTTCACCATTCAGGTCTCTGTTCAAACGACCTCTCTTCAGGGGTGCTCCCTTCTCAATGCACTATTCACTCATTTATTCAACAAATAAGTATTGAGTCCGTCTATGTCCTAGATACTGAGCTCAGAGCAGTGACAAAACAAAGTCCTCGCGCATGGAGAGCATACAGTCTGGTGGGTGCAGACAGGAAACAGATAAACAAACATGTAGAAGGTCAGATGGTGCTCTGTGGTAAGAGGATGAAGCTGGTGAGTAAGTCTGAGCTGCAGCTACAGTGGGGTAAGAAAGTGGCTATTTTGTGTCACGTGGTCAGGAAGGCCTCCCTGGTAAGGTAACAGTTGAGCTGATACCTGAAGAAAACGAGGCAGTGGTCCTGTGGACACCTGGTGGGAATGGGTTTCAGGCAGAGGAGGCGGGAGTGGGCATGGCCTGTTTAAGGAAGAGCAGAGAAACCAGAGGGGGCGCGGAGTGAGCCAGGGGAAGGGAAGGGATCGGAGATGGGGTCAGAAAGGCAGAGGCAGGGTGGGGTAGGGCCTTGCAGACTGTTGGGAGGACTTTGGCTTTTACTCGGAGTGAGGTGGAGTGTCTTGAGCAGAGTGAGACGATCAGACCTCCATTTTAGAGGTTTACGCTGGCTACTGGGCTTCGTGGGAGGCAGTGTTGGGGAGGGGAGTCGGGGGTGGGGTGGAGCCGGGAGCCTATTGCTTTAGTCCAACGGCGATGGCAGTGGCTTGCACCAGGATGGAGTAGTGGACATGTAAGATGTGATCAGATTCTGGATCAGGCTCTGGGCTGGGATCAGAGCGTGCAGAGAGGGCTGCCTGTGACTCTCAGCTGTCCTCTGGGCAGCTGGTCTGGGCTTCTCCTGAGGGCTGTTGAGGCTCTGGCACCCTGAACCAGGATGGGGTTCTGGGAGCTGCTGTCTGGCCCTGCCGCGGTGCATTTCCTAGGGGGCCTCACTCTCCCTGCAGTTGAGGTCCCTGTCCATCGGCCCCCACTCAGGTCAAAGAGAGACATGCCCCTGTCAGAGAGAGGCTGGTCCCTGAAAAGCCTCTGCACCGCTGCTATCCTGGCAGTCTGCCCCCTTGCGAAGACTGTCCTATGAGGCGATTTGAAAAGAGGATGCCGACAGCCTGTGTGCCTTCTGTCCTGCCAGTGAGTTTGCCTGGCTGGATGGTGATTGGTGAGTTGACAGGGGTCATGTCACTTCTGAGTGAAGCAGAGTCTCCTGATGGCCTGCCACAGCCCTGGGCCTGCAGGGTCTCCCCTTCCTTGCCCCACGCTGACCCCAGCCATCTAACTGGACTTCTCCCTCTACTTCCTAACTCCCTGCCTCCAGTCCCTCTCTTGGGGAGCTGGCCCCGTTGCTGGTCGGGGCACCCTGTGAAGAAGGGCCCTCGCCCTGGGTGGTGAGGCTGATGGTCTGACTGGGTGCAGCCCCCCTGACCCCTGCCTGCAGCCCCGCCATGTTCTAGGCTCTCAGAGCACACCCTGGGCACCCTCTGGGGGCTGAGACTCAGACCAGGCCTTGTCCTCATGGGCAACCTTGACGCCCTACCCACCAAGGCCTAGGGGTCCTCCTCCTGGAGACCACCTGCCAGAGTGTCCCCCCGTGTGGCCCCAAAGGAGCCTGCCTGGGTGTGGAAACCACCCACAGCCTTCAGCTCCTGAGCCAGTCCATAAAGTGCTTGGTGCTTTCCTGGAGAGAGAAGCCAGTGCACCTAGTGTGTGGGTTCACTAATGTGGCTCCTGGGCAGCCCTCCAGAGTCTGGGCAAGGGTTTATGGGAATCCATCTTTGGGGGCCTGGCAGAGCCATAGGTTTTTTGAGCAAGGATTCTGGCTGCAAGTGTCAGAAGCCAGATCAAACGAGTTCAAGGGCTCTCAGAACCAAATTGATGCTGCACCCAAGGGACCCTGGCCCTAGAATCCACTTGCCTGGACCCTCCTCTGTCACCTTTGGGGCCTCTGCCAGGCCAGCTTCTTCCCCTTTAGGCTCCTGACACCTGCAGACACATGTTTCACCACTTTTCCACCAGGAAGAAGCAGGCTCTGGCCTTAGGTCCAGTTAAAAAGCACTGGGGAAGGATGCTGATTGGTTCAGGTTGGGCTGCATGTCCAATCCCGTAGCAGGGGGTGGGGCACGGTGTTTGATTGGCAGCTCCCCTCCCAACCAGAGGTGGGCAGTTTCGCAGAGGGCAAGGTGGCCTGGTCAGAGCAGACCTGCACAACGGCTGTCCCCACCCCTGCATACAGGTTTCTTGGCTTGCGTCTGGGACCCTCCTCAGAGCTACCCAGATGTGGGTAAGAAAGACACAGAAAATCACTGATCCCGTAATTGTGGAGGACACAGCAGAACCCCAGACTTCCCGCACCAGTATTTACACCCAGTGGCAATGACCATGTACCCGTGTACCCCCGAGACAGGCACTTAAAATTAGTTATTTGTCATTCTCATAAGCACCCTGCACAGGTACGAATCTTCCCATAGGTATGACTATCCCCATTTTTCCTGTGAGGAAACTGAGGCTCAGAGACCTAAAGTGACTCTAAGAGGCTGGGTCCCCAGCCTAGCCAGAGTCACATCTGGGTTAGGGTCTGCTGGGCTCCCAAACCTGGGCTCTTTCCTCCAAAAACGCCACGACCCACGGACAAGGCCAAATCGAAAAAGAAGATTCTTGGAAATCAAACAATAAATTGTAAATAAAAGAAAAGGAAAACAAATAAGCCGGGTGGAATGAGCTGACAGCTTCCACAATAAAGGCTGCACAGAAAGACAAAGATTTTTAAAAGTTTAAAGTACAGGAGTAAATAGCATTAGCTAACAGAACAAATAAGACAGAAGAAATAGTAAAATAGGGTAATTAAAAATATGCGACTCCTGATGGGAAGGGCGGGAAGGGCTGGCAGCAGAGTCCTGAAGAGCCTGGGGTGGGCTCCTGCCACCCATCTCTTCCCCCAGGGGCAGTGGCTGGCAGGCCCCACCCCCACCCCCCTGGCAGAGTGCCAAGGGAAGGTCTCTCTGCCAGCCAGGTTCCCTGCTTTCTGGAATTGGATACCCAGACCACACACAAGCTGCTGCCCGGCGGCAGCTCCGACCAGACCGAGAGGGGATGTGCCCAGAATCTCCACTGGGTCTGAGTTAGAAGTAACTGATCTCTGTGCGTGAGGATAATACCTTCCTGATTCAAGCAGTTGCGTCTCCATAAAACACCCTGCACATGCATCTATTTATGGACTCTTGTCAGATCTTAGCTGCTCACATTTCAGACAGGCCTCCCTGCCATTTGCCCTGATCTAAGAGAATTAACTGCCCGCCTGAAGGGCTGCAGAACCCGGGGGCTGCACGTGGTAGGGACACCTTTCTCAGTCTCGCCCACTGGGGGCTGGTCTCTGGCTCAGGAGGTGAGCCTGTGGGAGCCCTGGGTGGAGGCTGAAGGCTCAGTGGCTCGAGCTGGGCGCTGGCATCTGAGAGCAGCATCTTCTCAGGAGCTTGCAGACAAGGGGATGTGCGTGTTGTTGCTGGGATACGGTGGAGCCCCGGGAAGCAAGGCCCAGCTGCTTGCCAGCCATGGCATTGATTTTTACCAAAGAACTCTGCAGCCTCCTATGTCTGGGCAGGGCTGGGGCTGGAGGAGCTGAGGCTGGCTGCCAGGGGCTCAGCTCTGAGCTGAGCTTGAAAGAGAAGCCCCTTGGGGGGCTGTAGTCCTTGAGTGGCGGAGACCACGTTACCCGAACATGCCCCTCTCTGGGCATCATCCCTCACTCAGCACCTTCTCTGTGCCAGGTCTCAGGGAGGGGACAAGTCTCTCCTACCCTCATAGACCCCTCTTTCAGCAGGGGACAGACAAGGCACACGCAGAATGTGGGTGCTGAGAAGGTGGTGGAGAAAGTGAAGCAGCTGCACAATGACTGGGTGACCTTGGACAACTGCCCTAATGTCTCTGAGCCTCAACTTTCTCTTCTGTAACATGTGGATAATAAAAATCATGTGCACCCCAGAGGGTTGTGGAGACAGTCAAACGAGGTCAGGGATAAGGCTGACCTCACACTTACCAAGAATGTTGCCTCACACTTACCAAGGGCTCCACAAGTGTCACAGGCTGAACCGTGTCCCCTCAAAATTCATGTAAGTCCTAACCCCCAGTACCCCAGAAGGTGGTGTGTTTGGAGATAAGGTCTTTAAAGAGATAAATAAGGCAAAATGAGGCCCTTGTGGTGGAGCCCTAATCCAGTCTGACTGGTGTCCTTATAAGAAGAGGAGATTAGTACACAGACACACACAGAGGAAAGACCACGTGAGGACACTGGGAGATGACGGCCATCCACAGCCAAGGAGAGAGGCCTCAGAAAGAACCAGCCCTGCTGACACCTTGATCTCGGACTTCCAGCCTCCAGGACTGTGAGGAAATAGATTTCTGTTGTTGAAGCCGCCCAGTCTGTGGTAGTTTGTTATGGCAGCCCTGGCAGACCAACACAAGTGTTATGTCCATGCCCCAGAGCTCATCCCAGGGGCACACAGGAGGCATTGAGGAGTTTGTGGGTTGAACCCTCAGGAGAGGGTGACCCTACAAAGCAGCAGGCTACGGCAAGAGTGACCAGCACCACAGACAGTGAGCCAAGGGCCCTGTGTGGTGGGCCCCCGGGGCATGTCTGTGGAGCTGGGAGGAGGAGGGGGAGGAGGAGGAGCGGGCTTCTGTTGTCGCTGTCTCTAAATGGCATCATACGTGCCACAGCTTTGCCACTTGCCTTCTTCACACGAGAGCGTGAGTGGAGTGAGTGACAGTGGTAGGCAGGCTCTCCCTCCTGGTGTGGGGGCAGCTGTTCAGCTGGTCTGCTGGTGAATGGACCTCTCCTTCACTCCCAATGTCTTGCTATTACACACAGCACTGAAGGGAGCAATCTTGTACAGGCCCCCTTGGGCACACCAGCAAGCTTTTCCTCACCAAGGTGGATATGAAGAACTGCTGGCTCCTGGGGCATGTGGATTGTTAATTTTAGTTTTAATAGATTTTTCTTTTAGATTCATCTTTTTAATGACATCCTAAAACTCAGAGTAGTGGGCCAGCAGGGCCTCTGGGCCCAGCAGCTTAGGGGGGAGGGACGCCAGCATCCCCTAAGGTGGGTCACTACAAGAAGGCACCATGAGGGGACTACGAGACCCTCCCCCACTTCTTTATATAGTATCAGTGGGGGAGGTCCCCAGGGTGAAGCAAGCGGGAGGCCATTTCTTCCAGTCTACAGATAGAAGAGGTGAAGAGGGGGCCAGTGCTGGGAACTGGGAGAAAGAAACTGCCAGTGCTGGGCCCGTCCCTACCTCCCTCCCTAAAATCTGCAGCCTGGGCATGGGGAGAGGAAGGCCCCCCGTTCGAGCCCCTATGTCTTCTCCCTCTAGCCAGTGCCATGTTGGTAATCACCATTCTGGTGATAAGCAACCCAAAGCAGGCCCTGGTGACTGCTTTTCTCCATGATCTTCATGTACCAGACCTGGATCCTGAGATGGTGAAACAGGGAATCTCAAACTTGACCCAGTGGGGAGGCCAGAGTGGGCACACATCAGATACTCTTTCTTAAGGACTTAAGACTCCAAATGACTCCAAGTAGATTTAATAGGCCAGCTTCTCCCTGATTATATTTCCCCAGTGGCTGGGAGAGGGCCCGCTTCCCAGGGCTTGGCAGTGCCCCTCCCGTCTGAGGAGTGACAAACGCTGGCTGGTGTTTCATCTGCACGTCCCTGGCTATTGGTGAGGCCCTGGCTTATGGCTGTGGACCTTTTCTCCTGTTGAATGGGTAGGATGGGGGCAGAAACTAGAGGTGGGAATTCCAGGTGGCAGAAGAGGCTCGAGCAAAGCAGAGAGGCAGGGACACGCGAGGTGTCTCCCAGGAACAGGGACAGTGAAAAGGGCAGGAAGGTGGGCCCTGCGAGGCACAGTGGGAGGGTAGGCAGCCTCCTGGAGGTCTGGAAGTCTAGGGAAGGGCCTGGGCTCAACCCTGAGGGCAGTGGGAGTTGGGAGGGGAGGGAGCAGGGCGGGTTGTGGTCCCGTTTGCAGACAGGAGCTGGAGGTGTGGGGGGGTGGGTGGCAGCCTGCTCAGAGTCACTAGATTGTGGCCAGGCAGAGGGACCAGTGAGGGGAGTGGCCTGAGAGGCTGTGTAGAGACAAACTCTGTGGACCAGATGACTGGCCAGAGATTGGAAGTGTAGACCGCGGGTGCCAAGGCTGTGGCTGTGACATGACAGCAGCATTGTGCAGCACTGGCCCAGGAGGCTACTCTGCTTCCTGGACAGCAAGTCTACTGCGCTGTCATCTCCACTGGTCCCTTTGGTGGTGGCTGGCAACTCCTGGTGTCAATGCCCAGACTGACTGGTCTCATCCTTGCCCCAAAGAAGGTAGTGGGGTCCCCTCCAAGCCGCTTTGGGCCCTCGGTTAGTCCAGCGAAAGCGTGGGCAGGGCAGAGGCTGCTCTGGCTCTGGCTCCATAAGTTTCTCTAACCTGCAATGGGAGGCCTTGTGGAAACAGCCCTGAGTGATTTCTGGAGCAGCCAGTCTAGCTGGGGGACCCTGGTGCCACCCAGAGAGACAATGGGAGCATGGGAGGAGCAGCGTTTGGGGAGGGAAATGTGGCTTTAGAGCCTGTCAGTTGTTGGCTGCAGACTCGGCATTATCCTGGGGATTCCAGGTCAGGGATTCGCAGTGGCTGGGCTTGGAGGCTAAGGGAGTCATCGCCTTGGGTGTGGGAGGGGGCACCCACCAGGCCAAGTCTCCCCTTCCACCTGTGGCAGGCCGGCAGGGGGAGAAGGTCAGTAGGAATGTGTTTCCTGGTTGGCTCTTGGCGTGTAACTCTAGTCCACCCCTGCAGCCCCACCATTGAGCTCTAGGATCACAAGTTTGAAAATCCTGGGGGCCAAGTGCGCAGAGGGCAGAAGCTACTGCTTCCCAGGTGTTTTACAGCATTTCCCCATGGTGTGTGGTGCCGCTGTGTATGTGTGTGTGTGTGTGTGTCGTTAGCCTGAGTCCGGGGTCCCATATCCCTACAGGGAGTGACTAGGGATAGCTACTCCAGGGGCCCTCCCCTCTCACGGGCTTGTATAGGCTCTGCTACCCTTCCTTGCAGAGTCTTGAGCCTGAGGGGCAGCCCGGGGAGCTGGCTTGCTGAGTAGCACTCCGGGGCGGACAGATTGCTTTCCTAATCACCACTGTGGTCCTCACCATCCCTGCACATCAGCCTGGACCCGCCCATTTGTCAGATGGGGAAAGTGAGGCGCAGAAGGTTTCAGTGGTGAGACAGGCAGAGCCCACCGCCTTGCCCTGCCTCACTGTCCGCGTCTGAAAGGCAAAGGTAGAGTGGGCTGGGACACTGGGCCAGAGAGGAGGGAGCTGGGGACAGCGACGAAGGAAAGAAAGGCAAAGGTCCCTCAGCACAGGTTGAGAAAATGCCTTGGAGACGGCAGTGAGGCTCTGCCGGGACTTCCTGTGAGTTCCAGTCCCCCAACCCTGAGAAGATGTTGAAGGTGCTGTTCCCGCCTGGCCCTCTGTCCTGACCTCTGCACACACAGGGGCTCCCGGGCCACCTCAGCCTGTCTCTGCTGGGGCCTGGGTCTGTGCGGGGGCACATGGACAGAGGAGAGCCGGGGCCCTGAAATTCCCAGGCTGTTGGCCCAGTGGGGGATCCATTAACCTTTCATTAATGATCTGGGCGGCAAGAATGAAGACATCTCCATTAGAGCCCGAATTGGCCCACTAGGGGCTGTTCTGAGCATCTCATCGGGGGGAAGCGCCGTGAGGCTGGCAGGATGAAGGTGGAGGTTTGAGTGTGGGAGCTGAAAGGTCTTCTCGTGGGGAGAACCTGGCTTCTAGGACCAGCCTGGAGGACCTCAGGGAGAGCACCTTGGCCCCTGCACGGCTGACCTGTCCAGTATGCTGACCTCATCTGTGTCCTCACCCAGGCTCGCCCTTCAGCAATAAGCAGTTTCACAGTCACTTTACATTGCAAATGCTGTGTCTTTTCAATACCTTTAGGTGTCCTGTCCAGCATATTAGTCACCATTTCAATCTTGTTCAGTAACAAGGCGCCTTCCTCCCTGCCGGTGGGGCACCTTGCCTGGGGAAGGGGCCAGGGTCATCTGCCCCTCTCTGTGCTCACTTCCTCCCCTCTCACCAGCAGGGAGAAGTGGGGTGTGCAATGGGGGAGCGGGGTAGCTGGGAAGGTTCACAGGGAGGGCCCTGGCTGCAAGACGGCCCTGCGGTTCACAGATTCTTGGAGCCTCTCTCCCACACCCCTCAGCCCCTGCGCTGCTCCTTGCTGTGGGCAGGGAGTCTCCAGCCAGCTGCTCCTGACCCCTGTCTGACTGGCAAGCCTCCCTCTGGGGCAGGACCCCACGTAAAAGGACCCCACTGGGGTCCCACTCAGCCTCATGGCTCTACCCGTCTGAGGCCATCCTCTCACATTCATACCCTGGAAGGGAGGAGGGGCCCAAGGGTCACCAAACTGGTTCTTGGGAATTCCCTTTGAAAACCTGCTCTGTTACACAGTTTCCTCTTGGGGCTCCCGCTGCCTTTAAAAGCTGTCTCTACTTAATGTGCATATGGTGGGGCTGCTTCTTCAGACTTTAGCTGGACTACTCAGAATATTTTAGAGCTAAAGGACTTGGAATTGGGCCAGCTCCCTGAATTTACAGATAGGGAAACTGAGGCCCAGAGAGGAAAGAGCATGCCTGGGGCACGTGACACTTGGTGAGAGAGCTGGGTTGGAATGGAAGCCCAGGAACCCCTTTTATAGGCATTTACACGGAGGGTGTAGGCCACAGCCCGGGCCGCTGCTCCACCCCACCACTGCCAGTCCTCTGTCACTCTCTGTCCACACAGCACCCGTTGGACCGGCCTGAGCGCTCTTGCTGAGTCCTCTTGGCCTCCACCCTGCTCTGCCCTCCCGGCCCTCTTCTCCAGCCTAACTCAGTTAATGCATTCCCAGAGCTCATGGCCTCAGGAAAGCCTTCTCTGACCCCTCTGTCTCCACTGGGTGCCCCAGACGCCTGTAAACACACACAACCGCGCTCATCCTCCCCTCTGGTGGTCAGGAGGTGCAAATTAAAACAAGGTGCCATGGTCACATATCAGATTAGCAAAAATCCGAAAGAGCGGTGACACCTGAGCTCAGGGATGCTAGTGATGGGCCACTCGTGCACACTGCTGTTGGAAGTGGGAATTGCTCAGTCCTTTTGGAAAACAGTCTGGCAATATCTGTTAAACTTAAAATACGAACTAATGTTAAACTGGCAATCCCACCCTGGGGATCTTATCCTATAGAAACAAAAGCACCAACATACAAGGAAGCAAAGATATTTATTACAGGACTGCTGGTAGTAACACACGCACTCACTTGCACACACCTGCAAACAACATAAAGAGATCAATAAACATGGGAGAGGTTGAACAAATTGCAGCTGCGGGCTTATAAACGGCTATTTCAAGAAGGCGGTGGACACCTCTAGCCATGGTCCCGGAGGGATGGCCGTGATGTGTCAGCAAGTGAGGACTGTTAGAGGCTGACGTGTATGATATGATTCCATCTTTGACAGACAAACCCCGAAAGACCCTCCCATGTCCATTAAGGTGGTCTGTGCCTGAACCTGGGGTCACCAGGATTGAGGGTGTGGCACAGAGAGATGCAAGAGAGGCAAGTGGCTTTGAGGGGCAAGGAGACCCCTGGTTGGGTTTCTGAGACTAGACTCTAAAAGGCAGTGGGTGCAGCGATCCAAGGCCAGGGCGGGCCCAAGACCAGCTGACCTGAGCCAGGCTGCCCCAGAGCTGCCCGCTTCCCCAGGGCAGCCCTGGAGTGGGGTCCTGGAGCGGGGTGCTGGAGCCGGACTGGGCTGGCTGGTGGGGTGTGTGGGAGGAAGGATACAGGAGTTATGAAGCAGGCAAAACATTACAGCCTTGACCTGCAGCTCCTATTGGATCTGGGACAGCTCCTCACACGCTTGTTAAATTGGTATTTCGTGGGACTTCATGCCATACTCACACAGGTCCCAGCAGAGATATACAATTAGCTGGTTAGTTTGGCCATTATATGGATGAATTGTGTCCCCCGCAATTCATAGGTTGAAGCTCTAACTCTCAATGTGACCGCATTTGGCGACAGAGCCTTTAAGGAGGTAATTAAGAGTAAATGATGTCATAAGGGGGGGTGATCTGAAAGGACGGTGTCTGTATAAAAGAAGAGACACCAGAGCTCTCTCTGTCTGTGTGCACAGAGAAGAGGCCACATGAGGGCACAGAGAGAAAGTAGCTGTCTGCAAGCCAGGAAGAGAGGTCTCCCCAGAACCCGACCATGCTGGCATCTTGATCTCAGACTTCCAGACTCTAGAACTGTGAGAAAATAAATTCTATTGTTTAAGCCCCCTAGTCTGTGGTATTTTGTTATGGCAGCCTGAGCAGACAAATACAACCGTTAAATGGGACAATCTAGGTTATAAGAATTAACGTTTTTTGTGACTTAATAGGCACACTCTGAGTCAGAACTGTTAGGGTGGATTAGGGGACACACTGTTTTGTGACCACTCACACCCCTGCCCTGGGAGTCACGGAGTTGGGGTGAAGCTGACCTCACCCTGGCTTCAGGGGTAGATCACCTGGCCCAGGCCTCGCCCTCAGTGAATTTCATCACCTTGGCCGTGGGATGGGGCACGAATGGACACCTGACCCCAATTGGGCCCATCAGATACCTGGCACTCAATCTGAGCTTTTGGGGAAGCAGTCTGTTTTCCCCCAGGGTTTGAGGTTGTAAGAATGTGAAGCTGGAGCTGCAGCAGCCCTCCTAGCACCACAAGGAGATCCCTTGTCTGAGAAGGGAGTGACCCAAAGGAAGGGGGGAAGAAAGTTGGAGGGATAAAAACTGGGTTATAGGGACATCATTTCAGATGTCCAAGGCCAAAACTATCCCTGGATTTTTAATTTTGTGAAACAATAAATTCTCTTTTTGCCCAAGGAAGTTTCTGTCACTTACCACATAACCATGATTGATCCATCTGTTCTTGTCAGTCTCTGACCCTTCCTGTGGCTGGCAGGGCCCCTCTGCTGTCCTGGGTCAGGCTCTGACATGGAGTGGGCTTCCCGCTTATCTAATGAATAGTTCTGGTTCCCCAGGTGTCTTCCTGACTTCCAGCCCCGGAATGGAACCAGCCAGCCCTGCCGGCGAGAATTGCATCCGACCTCCGAAAGCCTTGCAGGAAGAAGACACATTGGGGGTGCATATCAGAGCATTTCCCTCCAGGAAGGCAAGCTGAGTGTTGAGTCTCCATGGTCCAACTTTAATTTAACTGACAATTTAAAAAATCAAAACCAGTGTCCGGGGCATTTTGAATGTCTGTCTTCCTGGTTTAATTTCACTGGGATCGTATTATGGCTTTTGATAAAATGTTTCATTTTAAAGGGCTGGTTTCATCAAAGCAGGGCTTTCTTTTACAGAGTCAACTCCCCCGATAAAAGACATTTTCATTAGGGAAAAGCAGCACCTGGCTTGGACTTGATTGTAGGTTCAAAGAACAGAGAAGAAATGCCTGTGTCCTTTGGCGTTCCCTCGTGGTCCCTGAGGAGGCAATAGAGCTGAAATCCGGAGCGGTTCCTTGAACACACTTCCATGCCTTTATGCGCCTCCGACTTTGCCCACGCTGCTGCCCCTCCCTGCCTGGATGCCCTCTCTCTGCTCTCGGCAGGCAAGGCCCCAAGCTTGCTGACTTGCCTCTCCCTATTCTGGGTGTGGTCTTGGCCAATTCCCATATCTTTGTCAGGGGCGGTTGGTTGCAAAGAAGGTGTAAATGTGACCTTATTTGGAAAAAGGATCTTTGCAGACGTGATTAAATTCAAGACTTTGAGGTGAGGAGATGACCCTGGTTTATGTGGGTGGGCCCTAAATGCAATCACAATGTCCTTATAAGACGGAGTCAGAGGGAGATTTGACACAAATACACACAGAAGAGAAGGAGATGATGAGACCACAGAGGCAGATTGGACTGATGTGGCCACAAACCAAGGAGTGCTGACAGCCACCAGAAACTGGAAGAGGCAAAGAGCCGATTCTCCCTAGAGCTTCTGTAGGGAGCTCGGCCCTGCCAACACCTTGATTTGGCCTCCAGAACTGGGAGAGAATGCATTTCTGTTGTTTTAAGCCACCCGTATGGTGGTAATTTGTTGTGGCAGCCACAGGATATGAATACAGAGGGGAAATCCATCTGAACTGTCATTAGCTAACCAGGGACTTTGTGTTGAGGATGGAGGTGGGGTAATTCATGAAACCAGAGTAGGAAGAGCATTTGGCCTCCATGGGCTGGAAGCAGGGCCCGAGAGATTCCAGGGGGCCGCCAGCCCTTTCCTTGCTTCTGCCTTGCTCCCCAACTCTCTCCCAGGCTTCCTTGCACATCGTCTGCTCGTTTCTTCTTTCTCCTCAAAGAGAGAAGAGTGGGAGCTTCACAGGGAAGAGAGACTTGCTTTTTCTTCACATGATTTGGAATTGGTCCACTTGTTACAACAACGAGTACTTTCCTAATGTGAAAAATGTCAAATAAGGAAAATTGACTCTGAATTGGGTTGGATCACATCATCATCCCGAGGTCCTCACCCAGCCCTGTGTCCGCGCCTGGTGCCGTGTAACTTTGCAGCTCCTCCCTCTAGAATGGAGTGGGCGTCCTGCCCCGTTCATGTGGCTTGTCCAGCCCACAGAACGTGGAAGTGACAGTGTGCTAGTTTGGAGCCCAGGCCTTAAGGGGCATCGTGCTTTCATGCTCACCCTTCTAGAAGCTTCTGACCTCCTCCACGAGATGAACTTCCCGTGGGAGCTGCCTGCCTGGGCCCCAGGATGCACACACAGGGAGCAGAGCTGTGAGCCTGACCGTACATTATTGTTGTTCTAAGTTGCCACGTTCTAGGGTGGTCGAGTATGCAGTGTTATTATGGCAGTGGGTAACTGCTACAGAAACTGGTACCTAGAACAGAAACCTGCAATATGAGGCTTTGGCTTTAAAACCGGAAACTGTTAGAGGAAGCTGGAAAAATGATGGCTTGTGTTATGGAATGGTGGACCACCTGCTAAAACTGTCACTCACAATAACTTGGAGGTTGGAAAGTGTACGTAATGCACTCATGGCCCTGGGCCAGGAGTGTCCAGGTAGAATGTTGCAGGCACAAGCAGGCTCCTGCTGCTTGCATTTGATAGGGGCCTACAGGGAAGAGACAGCTCAGAAACAACCTGGCCAGGTCTCAGAAAGAACTAAAGAGGGAAGGAAGAGTGTCTGGAATATCTGGGACTTGCTGGGTTGAAAAATAAAACTATTTCTAATCTCCAGCTTCCCCATTCAATAAAAGATTCTCCAATTAAGATACAGCCTGAGAGAAAAATCAAATCAAGGGCATGGCTGTTAAGATATAGCTTGAGGAATAGAGCAAATCAAAGGCATAGCTCTCACACCCCTGTGAAGGCCTCTGGAAGAATTAAGTAGTGCCTGGTAGTTACTAGAAAGATCAATGGTGTGGTCCTGCAGCAACCTGAGCTGTCTACAGTACCTGTAATTAAGTGCAGAGAGAGACATGTTGTGAAATGAATTGTGAATATGGCTTTGGGCACACACAATCAAATACATAGGAAACTCACAATTTTTGAGAGAACTGTATTAGCAAAAGCCCACCAACCTGGACTAAAAGAGACTGAGACTATTCAAGATGCAAAGAAAAATCTCTGGGACTCTAATTTTTTAGGGGCAAGATGCAGGCTGAGAAAACCTTCAGCTGCAACAAAGGGTGTATTTTCCAGGTCCTTCTCAGAAGTGACCAAGAAGAATGATGGAGAAGGAAGAATCTCCTAGAGAGTAGAGCCAAGAGCCACTGACAACAAAGGACTGAGGATCCAGCCCCAGGGAGTGGACTGGGAGCCTAATCACAGGACATTCCCTACAGCAGGGTAGCAGTTCCTAGCAACGTTTCTCCAACAGGACTTAAGAATTGCTGTGGACTAGTGACTGTTAGGGCCTCCTGTCCTCCTTTCTGAATGGAGTGTTTGTGGGTGATGCTGTCCCTGCTCTGCCATGACAGGTTGGGGTATGTGTGTGGCAAGGCGAGTAGGAGCTTCTCCTTTCGTTCCATAGGTCTCCGGACCAAGAGGAGCTGCATCCAGTCTGACTTGGAATATGAGACTCTGGACTTCCAGCCTGATGCCATGATTGGGGGTCTTGGGCAGGAGTGAGTGTGTTTTGCGAGTAGGAGAGTCTTGAATAATTGTGTCCAAGAGGGCAGTCTGTGGTAGACTGTATCATTGTTCCCAGTTCCTCACCCCATCCTGTAGTAGTTTCCTAGGGCTGCCATAACAAATTACCCCAAACTTAGATGGCTTAAAACAACAAAAATTTATTGTCTCATGGTTCAGGAGGCCAGAAATCTGCGATCAAGTTGTCAGCAAGGTTAGTACCTTCTCTGAGGGAGAATCTGTTCCGTGCCTCTCTCCTAGCTTCTGGTGGTTGCCAGCAATCCTTGGAGCTTCTTGTCTTGTAGACACATCCCTCCAGTCTCTGCCTCTGTTGTCACAGGGCCTTCTCCCTGTGTGTCTTCGTCTCTGTGTTTCCACTACTCTTCTTATAAGGACACCAGTCACACTGGATTAGAAGCCCACTCTAATTCAATATAACCTCATCTTAACTCATTTACATCTGCAGAGACCCCATTTTCAAGTAAGGTCCCTTCCTGAGGTTCTGGGCAGACATGCATATTTTAGGGGACACTATCAATCCAGTACATGTCCCCGTATCACACTCTTTGCTGTGTGACACTTTGCAGCTTCTCTCTCCAAGATGGAGAGTACTTCTGCCCTGTTCATGTGGGCTGGGTCAGGCATCTCACCTGCCCAAAGGAACGTGGGTGGAAGGGATGGTGTGCTAGTTTGGAGCCCAGGTCTCAGAGGCATTGTGCTTTCATATGCTCACACTTCTAGAAGCTTGTGTCCTCCTCTGTGAGATGAGCTTCCCCTGGGAGCTGCTGTTCCTGCACCCTGGGCCCAATATGAGCAGTTGTGGAGCAGAGCTACCCCTGCTGCCCCGCAGACCTGCCCTGGAGGGAGGCTCCCTTGGCCAACCTGCAGAGCTGGGAGCACGGGGGATAGGTTCTACGGTGGTTTGTGAGGCAAGAGTTAACTGCCCCGGGTGAGGAAGGGACAGAAATAGAGGGCACAGCCTCCCCTAAGCTCTGCTCCAGCTGCCCTGCTGGGGAAACCCAGGGTATTTTACTTTATCAAAAGGAGCCTAGAATCTAGATTTCTAACCTGAAATCTCCTAATTTTTATATGTATGTATCTTATCCAATTTTTAAAGACAATCACAGTGCTGTCTCAACCAAACACGCCTGTGGGCAGGATTCTGCTTGTAAGCCTCCAGCTTGTGGCCGGTGGGGGTGGAGGCGGTCAGACGGGCCAGCCCTGGTGGGTCCCACTGCCCAGCTGCTGCTTGTCACAGGTGCCATTCTGGGCAAATCCTGGTACCAGGAGGAAAGGGTCCTCCTACGTGACACAGAACCCAGGCAGGCCCAGTGGCGGCCCAGGATCCCGTCGGCAGCAAGTACAGAGCTGGTCTCTGTGAATGGTCCCACACAGAAGATTGGGAGATGTAGGGGGTCTGTTATCTTGGTGCCTTTCTGCCCCTCACCAGGGCGTCTCAGGTTACAGTGTTAAGAAATATTTGGCAAGAAGATGCCAACAGAGTTTTTTTTATAACAATGGTGGAATTTTAGGGATTGCTCTTAAAAAAAAAAAAACACCTACTGGAGAAAAAGGAAATCAAACACAACAAAGTTGAAACTGATTTTACTGGACGAACATTTCACTTTAAATTTAAACTGAGTCCAAGTTCATTTTCTCTCCCAGGCTTCTAGAAGGTGGCATTCAAAATGTTTACACTTGTTTCATCTGCCTTTTTGTTAAGTCCTGGAGCCCACCTCCTTTCCTTCACTTCACACTTGTCGTTTCGTGGCACACATATGCTCAACTTTATATTTACATATATCTAATTTTTATATATGGCTTGTGATATATGCCAGACGAAGAATGAAATAGTCCTGAAAACAGCTGGAAAATTATGCAACTGTGGGGAGGTTGGGCACACGCACACTCTGTACTGCAAAGTTGCACAACAGACCGAGTTTGTTATAAGTGAGGCTGGGAGGTTTTCATTTTTTTCTCCAGGATGACAGCTTGCCTATGGAGTAGGCCTTCTGCAGAAGCTGTTTCCTTAGGAGCCGCAGCCTCTCTGAGAGAAGAGAAGGCAAGGCTGGAGCTGCAGTGGTAGCACAGAGCCCAGTGGAGGCTGCCGAAGGGCTGGAGGCAATACCCAGGGTCTGGTGAGGCCAAGGCTGGGGGTCCAGCAAGGCTGAGGTCCAAGGTGGGGGCCGGAGTCCAGCGAGACCGAGGATCAGCTTCTTGGGAGAGGGGGGCCCAGCCTTTTGGAGGCGTCGTTTCCCTGCTGCCGTGTGTTGGGAGATCCTGGTGGACAGAGAGCCTCTGATGGACCTGGAGCCAAGTTGCTCCTCACTACCTGCTGCTCCCAGAACTCAGGGTCTTCGTCTGTCCAGGACCACCCTGGCTCTGCAATTCTCAGGTCTTTCTTTTGTCCAGGGAGGATTCAGGAGAGCAGGGCTTTAGTCCCTCAGACCAGGGTTGGGTCATCCCTGGAGCCACTTGGCCCTGCGACCCTGCTCTTTCTCAGCTGTGTGCCTCATCATCTCACAGATTAGAGCCAGGAAAAGGAAACCAGTGAGACCTGCAATTGGGGTCAAAATATCCATTGCCAACGTTCAGGGGTGGGGGAAGGCTTTATTATGTTTATATAAAAAAGATTCGAGGGTCTCATTTAATCTCACGTATAACAGGGTGGCTGATAATGTGATTTGCCTGCTCAAAAACTGAAGACAGCATTATGCCAACAGTGACCTTCTGTCTGGCTTCTGTCTGAGATGCAGTGTAGAATAGAGGGTCTGGAATGTGCTGGAGGAGGGGCTCCCCATCAGAGGGTCTGCACAGTGGGTCGGGAGGAGGACAGACACCATAGCACAGACCCATGGGGAAGGGATCCTCTGCAAAGCTGCTGCCCAGCCCCCGGCACAGCGTTCAAGGATGCTCAGAGGCATGAGGCAAGGCCCTTGGGCTCAACAATGATGGGGAAAAGCTGGGGTCCTGTGCCCTGGGTAGGACTTGAGAACAGAAAGCCACCTGGGGTCTCAGCTGCCCCAGCAAGCAGACCAGTGGCTCCCACCATCACCACAACCCCTGGGTAAGCCAGCAGCTCCTGTCCACTGCCTTCATGGCCAGGTAGGCGAGGACACGGCAGAGCCCGCAGGCCAGCCAGAACGGGGACCTGCTTGCAGCATGCACCTCTCCGGGTTGCTAAGGAGTCTGGGGCTCAGCTGAGAACTCAGGCTGCCCTGCTGCTGCGGCTACTCAGAACGGAGATGGGAAATCGCCGTGGGGGAACAGCGGCTGCCTGAGAGTCATTTGATTTCCTCTTTCTCATTTTCAGAAATGCAATTAGGGCGACCTGGGCACTGCGTGGGCTCTGGAGTGTGTGTCTGCGTGTCTGGGTCTGTGGGCGTTTGTGTGCTGAGGGTCAGCGTGTGTCTGCATGCCTGTTTGTGCACACGGATCACCACGCGTCTGGCACAATGTGTGTGCTTGCGCACACCCATGTGCAAATGAACGCTCTTGGCTCCTGTCTTTTGAGACAGTTGCCTGTCAGGTGCCCTGAATTGGCTTCCTGCTTTCCATTCATATGAACTTGTTGACAAGCCCCAGACCTTGAAATGCAGTTCTTCTGTGGTGCTCCCCACCCCTGCAGCCCCACGTCCCTCCCGCCCCCATTCCCAGCAGCCTGTGCTTTCAGACTCATGTTGGGTGGGCCTTGTATTCTCAGCTGGGGAGGCGATCTCTTGGTGGGCAGCAAGGGGCCACTGGTGCCACGTGGAGACCAAGAAAAGGAGCACCCTGCAGAGGTCCTGTGTGAGAGAGCAGAGGAGCGGGGGGGTTGGGGAGGGGGCTGCAAAGCCAGGTTGTGCTGGAGAGGTGCCTGCCGCTCACCCCCCACCAGGGGGGCTGCTGGTGCTCACAAGCCTTGCAGGGGCTGCTCCCACCTGCCTGCATTGACAACAAGGGTGTGCCAGGCCCCCGCTCTGCCCGCCTCAGGGAGGGAGGCGTGTGACTCCAGCCCTGCAGATGAGGAAGCGGGCTGTGGATCCGCTAAGTGCTGCGTGCATATCCCTGTGCACGGAACCCTGTCCTGGGGACACCCTGTCTGACTAGGGAAAGTCACTCAAGTCAACAGGCTCAATTTCGGGTCTCTGGTGCCCAACTAGGACAATCCTGTGGGCATTGTCACTCTGCCCAGGAGAGGTGACCAGGCCTGGGCTAGAGAGAGTGGCAGGGAAAAGGGGGCAGATTCCAGAGCTAATGAGAGGGTGGATGGAGCTGGTGACCCTTTGATATGGAGGTAAGGAAAGGGAGGGGCCCCAGATGCCCTGGGGGACCTCTGGGGAGTGGGGATGCCAGATGTGAGCCCATGAGGACAGGATGGGAGCAGGGCTGGAGGTGTGGTGGAGCCGGGTCCAAGAGGAGCTAGGGCTCAGAGACACCTTGATGGGGATGCCCAGCGGTTACTGCATTTACAGGGTGGAACAGACCTGGCTGGGTCCTCAGTGCACAGACTCTTGAACCCACGGGAAAGAGTGAGATTGCCCAGGAGGGGCCATGTGTGTGGAGACGGGAAAGCATCCATCAGGACTGGCTCTGAGGAGCAGCCAGAGCCCTCAGGGACAGTGTGAAGAGAAGTCTTCTCCTCCTGAGGGACTGCCTGGAACCAGATCTATAGAGAGCCTGCAAGACAACTGGACACGGGGATGATTTATTTCACCAAAAACAAAAACAAAAACTTTCAAACATCGCACAAAAGATACAGGTGTATATTTTTTGCGTGTGGAATGATCAGAAGAAGGGGACAGTGTTTTGCAAGGATCAGAGGTGACACGTTCCTCCATGAGCTCCACTTTAAATGTCTTGGGGACTTTGTGTCGGGTCTCAGCATTTCTGCAGAGGACGAGGGACCATCTGGAGCTGCCGGGAAGGAGGCAGCCAAGAAGCACCCTCCTACCAGCCATGAGGGCTGGGGCAAGGGAGAGGCCTCTTGGCACCCCCTGCAGGAGCAGCGGGGTCCTCAGGGAGTCCCCAGAGGCTGCAGTGATGGCCAAAGTCCCTCAACCCTGCATCCAGAGTTTTCTTCCCACCAGATCTTGGCCTGGGGATTCCATGGTGAGTGTCCATGCCAGCCCCAGACAGAAGCTTTGGTCCTTCTAAGGCCCACATCCTAGGTGCTGTGAACCAGGCAGGGTCAGGCCAGACTGGATGGAAGGAACTTGACACAAAGGGAGGGCGACCTAAAGGGAATGAAGCCCTGGAGGCCAGGGGTCCTGGGGGTCTAGCAAGGCCCAGGCCAGGCCAGTTGATGGTCCCTGGATTGTAAGTGAGGAACAGCTCCGTTAGGCTTACCAAGGATTTGAATACAAACCCCCACAATGTAATCGGATTGTGGCCTTCACAAGTTATGTCCAGGATTCATAAGTAAAGAAACTAATTCTCCATGCTCTATAGATGATGTCATCTGGGAGTGGGATATGGACATGAAGTCAGCGAGGAGTGTCTTCTCTCCACCGGCAGGGAGAGCCTGGGACTGTGCCATGCTCTCACTGGAAGTAAAGGAAAGTGAGGTGCTGGGGGCCTTGGGGCTGACCCCTCCCAGCCATCCTGCCCCAGGTAGTTAATCCAGGCTTGTCCCGGTAACACCCCTGCCCCTTGTTGGCAGCTAGTTCAGCAACAGCCACGTGACCCACCTTGGCCCACACACCAGGGGGGAGTCAGCCCATCCTGCGGGAGAAGGCAGGCCACCTGCATGTGTTTTGGCCATCCTTCTACCTAGTCAGGGGTAAAGACGACATGCAGGGGGCCGGGCCTCGGTGCCGTGGCTGAGCTCTGGAGCTGCCGTCCCTGCAGGCCTCTTAGTACGGGAGATCATGCATTTCCTTGTGTTTAAGCTGGCTCTGTTACTTGCAACCAGGGGTGTCTTAAGGGACTCAGAGGCCTTTCTCAGATGGGAGAACCAAATGGCTCTCCTGACTTCTGTGAGAGGTCAGACATAGGTGGACAGGGATCTGGACCCTGAGCCAAGTGGGCCCAGGACAGCACTACCTGCTACACCCAGACACCCCCTTGGAGATTCGTGGGCCTTGCTGCCTCTCTGCTGGGTTGAGCACACATGCAAGTGGACAGTCATACGCGAGCATTGAGCTTTTATCCCTCCCCAGGCCACTACTGCCTAGATTGAGTCTGAGCCTCCATCTTATGTCTCCATGTAGACCTGTTGACTGAGCCTGAATCCCCAAGCCTGCAAACTTCAAGCCCTTTGTCTGTCACTTCCAGGCAGAACTGATCCCAGGGGTGGTAGGACACCGCTCTGTGGAAGATGGCAATGAAAAGAATTGTGGCCCAGACACTGCCCATGTTTCCTCTTTTGCCAGGCACAGCGCCCTGTCAGGGTGTGTGTGGGGGGATGCTCAAGAAACAGCAAGAACCACACTCCCCAAAGGCCACTGGGTTGCCATGTTCTGCTCAATCAGTGTTCTCCTGACATATTGCTTAACAAGGCCGCTCCTGGCCGGAGCTCTGCCAGTGCATCTGATGGGGCCACCTCACCCACTGTTTGCCAACAGTGAAGGGGAACAGAGTGGCTGTTTTCAGAGTCCCCTCAACAAGGTCACTAAGCCCTCATGGCTTGTTATGTTCTGCATATGGGTCCCCAGGGGACTGGAAGAGTCTAGTTCCCTCCCACAACCCCTAGGAGCTTGCTTGTCTGGAGGGAGGATGCTGAAACCTCACTGCCTCCATCTGCTTGCAGCCTGCGTGGGTAGGACCTGCCAAGGACAGTGACCTCGGCAAAGGACAGAAGACTTTCTGGTTTCTGTGTGGTCACCAGAGAACAGGAATGGCTCTGATGAAGTTTGTGCTGGCACATGTGGCCTAGATGCCAGACGTGGGGCTGAGAGCCCTGCCCCTCCTCTTCAGAATAGGCAGGGCACCACACCCGCCAAGAGCCGGGGCGGGCAAAGGGGAAGACGTTCTCCTTTCTTAATGTCCCTGCTTCGAGGCATGTGGAGTGATTTGTGACATCCAAGATGACAAGGAAATGTCCCCATCTCTTTCTGCACCTCACCTCCTGGGGAAGCTTTTAAGGGGATTGGAGGGCCCAAGCTCACCCTGAATTGTCCTTATGCCTCCCCCACTGTTCTAGATCAGGATTGCAACTCCAGTCCTTCTGGGACTAGGCTGGAACGATTGTGAGCAGTAGGCAGGTATAGGACAATAGGGAGTGGTGAGGACTGGGTCAAGCAAGAGAGTGCAACCAGACCCAAAGTTGAACCCAAGTTCAACTAAAAATGAACACACGTGATATGCGCTAAACGAATGTTCTACTTGAGTTGGCCCCATGGTCCTTAGTTTGTGTCTTTGGGATCTAGACTGAATAAGTAGGCTTGAGCAAAGAACCATGGGATTTCTGTGTCCCACATTTCACCTGGAGGAGAAGGAGATGGGACCAGAGGGAGAGGCAAGCACCAGTGGGTGGGGCAGCATCTTCCCCACCCAGAAGAGGAAGAGGAGAGCTCTGAACCATGGAGGTTTGAAGAAGTAGGAGGTGCCTCTATTTTTTTTTTTTTTTTTGAGCTGAGGATATGCGATCAGGAAGCTGGGACGAGTCCACAAGGGCCTCCCACATGGAAGATTCAGCAGTATATTTCAATGCATGTGTGCCTGATTCATCCACTGAGCCACGCAGGAGGTCACTGTGGGACTAAAGGATGGGCTGGTGCAGGGCAGTGGTCTGTCTCTCACTCATGGTGGGGTCACTGTCTGGTGGAGCCCCAGGAGGCCAGGGGTGGTGTGGGAAGGAACAGCTGCTACGGGTTACTCAGGAGTGTCAGAGAGATATCCTTCTTTCCAAAAACTATCCTAGAGCTGATATTCCAAAGAGTGCAAGATAATCTAGTTATGTGGACCCGTCAGAAAATATCACTGACTCGCAAAGTGAGAGTGATTCCTTTTCAATTCTGCTTTTATCCTTCTGGCTGCCTCAAAGGACAGGTCCCTGCTTCTGCTCGTCTGCTCACCACTTTTCTGACACTTGCTAACCAGCTTCAGCCTCAGCACCTTTTACAGGCAGCAGTATCTAGAATTTGATAACTTTTTTTTTGTTGTTTTCATTTTTTTTTTGGCAGTTATCTTTGATTTATGGTGAGATGTTGGCTTTTCTGTTTATGGTAGTGATTTAAAGTATCCTTTAAAAGTGTAAGTACATGATTAAGTACTGTATAAAGAAACAATGGTGGTGGTGGACCGTGATGGTGACAACCATGAACCTGGCAGGGAAGTGAGTGGTAGAGCACGACCCTTGAGGTAGGTGAGGCTGCTGGTTGGGTCTCCTTCATCTTTTGAGGAGGATGGAAGCACAGCCAACCACAGGAGGAATGAGTGAAAGAGTATCATGGGTTCCAAGACAGCACCTAGCTGGACCCAACTTTCGGCTGCCTGACTCTCTCAACCTTCAGGATTCAACCCATGCCACTTCTTATGGGAAGTCCTCCAGGATGCCTAGCTCTGAGTCATCTCTCTTCTCATATACTGATCACCATCCACCTTTCTCTGGAATGAGCTGTGTCATCAGAGGTCACAAAAGGGGATGCCTGCTGGGGGTGGAGGAAAGGGACCTACAGCAAACTGCAAGGTGTGCGCCCTATTTAATGGCTGATACACAGAAATGCGGGCCCAGTGTGGCTACACTTTCCAATTTCTCAAGAAAAGTCAGAAATCTAAATTCTTATGTGAAATTTCGCCATTTTTAACGTTGACAACAAATGTTCACCATGCCTGGGGGCTGGATCCTGGTTCGGGCATCCTCAGGTGACACAGAGGGAAGCTTCCAGGTGAAGATGGCCATCAAGCTGCAGTGCCTTCACATCCAGGACCCGAAAATGACAGAACCGAGGATACGAAATCACAGCTAGAGCGAATTGTGCAAGTCATGTGTTTCCTCATAAGACTGGGCCCTCCTGGCTGGCAGGGAGGGGCCCGAGCCATCAGGTCCTGCCTGACCAAGGCCAACCCCAAAACTCTGGCCACACAGGCCTGGGGCAGGGTGAACGAGAAGATCCAAAGTGACAGATGGCACCCTCTGGGCAAGTGAGGCGGAAGTCTGGGATCACACACTAGAGATGTTTGGACAGACACACGCCTGGGAGGGAGGTCCCAGGGGGACCTGGGGAGGGCAGGTCACTCTGCTGGGGGACAGCAGGTAGGACAGCAACTCCAGGCAGTGGGAGGATCAGGACTGTGCTGTGTTTGCTGTCCTTTGACAGCAAACTTGCTCCAGGATGGAGAGTGACGCCTTGGATGCTGACATGGAAAAAGTGAGTGGAGCGCAGACAGGCTATTTCGTGGGGGGGCCTGGGGAGTGCAAAGGCCAGGAGGCTAGAATACCCCCCGGAAAGGTGAGAGGAGCAACCTGACTCCAGCTCTAGGAGGGAGTCCAGGTCCGGGTGGAGGAGGCTGAGCTCAGAGGCTGCAACGGAGGCATGGCGAGGCAGACGGAGGGGGACAGGGACTTTCGGCCGAGAGGAGTTGGGGACTGAGGGAACCTTGCCTCTCTGTAAGGGTAAAAGTTGATCTTTGGGATAGCCCCTGCAGTGCATGCACCCTCCTATAAAACCGTCTCCCGGGCTGCCCCAGGGCGCACAGAGAGGGTGAGGCGGCCCCTTGTGCCCCAACCCTGACGAGTGGGACCCGGCCACCCCGAGGACTCTCTGCGTGGGTCTGCTCCCCCCCGGAGCCGCTCCTCCTGGGTTGTGTGCCACCAGGGCGCGGGGCGCGCCAAGGGTAGCCAGCGGTAGGGCTCCCCTGGCCCGGCCCGCGACGCTTCTCTGCTGCCGCCTCGGGGCGTCTCTGCTTCGCGGCCAGCCGGGATCCGCGGCGGCGGCGGCGGCGGCGGCGCAAGGAGAGGAGCGGGCGTCGGCGGCGGTGGTGGCGGCGGCGGCCGCGCCAAGAAGCGCCGGGTCACCGCAGGCTGAGGCGCCCGCCGGCCCCGCCCGCCCCTCCCTCCCGCCCGCCTCCCTCGCTCGCTCGCTCCTTCCCTCTCCCCGCCTCCCCTCCGCGCTCCCCGCCCGCCCCTCCGCGCTCCCCGCCCGCCCCTCCGCGCCTCGCCTCCTCCGCCCCGCGCCCTGCGGTGCTGCAGCTGCGGGCGGCTCCAGCTGCCCCCAGATGTGGGCTGGGCGGCGCGCGGGGAACTTTCGCGCCGGCTGCGAGTGCGGGGCCCCGGCTGCGGTCCGGCTGCCATGGATCCGCCGGCGGGAGCCGCGCGCCGCCTGCTCTGCCCCGCGCTGCTGCTGCTGCTGCTGCCGCCGCCGCTCCTGCTGCCGCCGCCGCTCCTGCTGCCGCCGCCGCCCGCGGGCGCCCGGCTCGCCGCCGCCGCCGACCCCCCAGGTAGGTGCGGCCGGGCGCACACGCCCCGCGACCCCGTCGGCCGGGCCTTGCCCCGCGTGCTCCGCCGCCCCCTCCCCAGGCGTCGTCCAGCCCGACTTGGGCAAACTCCGCGCGCCCCGCCCGGGGCCAAGTTGGCCAACTTCGGGGCTGGTTGGTCGCAGAGGGGCGCCCCGCAGCGCACCTGGGCGCCCCGGGTCGGGGGGAGCCTAGGAGCACTCGCGGCTCCCGGGACCCGAGCGTGGAGACCGAGGGCCGGGAAAGCCCCGTGGCGGAGAGCGCAGCGCCAGCCCCAGCGGGTCCGGGGGAGCCGGGCGAGGCGGCGCCCGGGCTCGCGTCCGGGGACGCTCGGGAGGAGCCGGGTGCCGAGCGCACCGCCTTGGGCCCTGAGGATTGGTTGGGGCGCCTCGGAGGGGATCCTTAAAGATCCGAGGGACCCTGCTCCACCCCTCCCTGCCATCGGGCGCTCAGGGAGGGGGGCTGGCAGCGGGCTAACTGGGAGCTGGACGCGGAGGACAGGCCGCCCGTAAGCGGAGGGACCGAATCTTCTCCGCTCCGGAGGCGAGTGGTGAGGGCAGTCGGGCGGCGGGGGCTGCCGAGGGGCAGAGGCACACGGGTGTGGGGCCAACCGGGAATGGCTTCGGAGCAGTCCCACGTCCTGCCAAGGACGGTAGGTTCAAGGGGCGGGGGACGCTCTGACGGGGCCGTCCCCTGGGGAACTGTGAGGAGCCCGCGCAACCCCAACCCGGAACGGGGCAGGGGGCAGAGCCCTTGGCTGGCAGGGTCCCGGAGAGGGACGGCGGGGCTCCGGAGTGGTGGCTCTGTTAACGCCCCTTCCTGGTTGGAAGAAGGCCGGGGAGGTGCAGGCTAGTTTCTGGGGGTTGCGTGGCGGAATGCCCTTCCCTTCGCAGTGGGGGGCAGGGTCTGGGGGGATGCGGGGCTCAGCGGCGGGGCTCTGGCCTCTGAGTCTTGGCGGCTCTAACCCCCCTTCCCATTGCAGGTGGGCCCCTGGGCCACAGAGCGGAGCGCATCCTGGCGGTGCCGGTGCGCACTGACGCCCAGGGCCGCTTGGTGTCCCACGTGGTGTCGGCAATGGCCCAGGCAGGGGTACGGGCCCGCAGGGCTGCCCCCGTCCAGACCCCAGGCTTCCCTGGAGGCAGCGAAGAGGACCCTGGCGGCCGCCTCTTCTACAATGTCACTGTCTTCGGCCGCGACCTGCACCTGCGGCTTCGGCCCAACGCCCGCCTCGTGGCGCCCGGGGCCACGGTGGAGTGGCAAGGCGAATCGGGCTCCATCCGCGTGGAGCCCCTGCTTGGGACCTGCCTCTACGTCGGAGACGTGGCCGGCCTGGCTGAAACCTCCTCCGTGGCGCTCAGCAACTGCGATGGGCTGGTGAGTACACACTTCTTTCTCTCCCTTCTGTCCACTGCCCTTGCCTGGGCTTCAGAAGCCGGTTACTTGGGAGTCCCCCGGGAGGGGCAAGGCCAGCTCTGAGGACCTTTTTTGCACCCCTGTGCCTAGGGTCCACGGGGCACCGACTAAAGGGGTTGGCTGAAGACAAGTTATTTTGATTGGTCCGAGAGCGGTGATTTATGCAGGGGGAGGGCCAGGGTCTCCAAAGCGCCTAGCGACTAGACCAGTGTGCGACTCCCTTATGCACGCCAGCAGAGGTCTTCGTCTTGCATCCAGATGTGTGTATATCTCTCTGTGTCTGTGCATCTGCACATGTGTTTTGGAATGTCGGTGTGTACTTGTATCTGGGTGCCTGTGTGCCTGTGATGTGAATATGCCATTGTGTCTTGTGGACGTGTGTGTCTGTAGGTTTCTGCTCATTCATGTGTCAGAGTGTCTGCTGAGTGTGTCCCTGTGCATGTTAGCATGTATGATATGTGTGTCGAGGGCACGTGTGCTGGCAGTCAGTCTTCTTGTTTCTGTGTGTGCAGGTGGTGCCCACCCAGGGAGCAGGCAGTGGTGCTGAAATGCCCAGTTATCCCTCTGCCCCCTGGCTGCCCCCTGGCTGACTGGGAGCCACTGATTTTTATGCTGTGGTTTCCTGTTGAACTTCAGCTGGTTATTTGAAAAGTCGGTTTTCTCTATTTTGAGCCAAGGGGAGCATTTGGAAATGCAGGCTCTGGTGCCCATGGGCAGCCCCTGAAGGACAGGAGAGAGGCTGGTGTGGGGGGGTCCCTCCTGGGACTGCCTGGGCCGCCCAGTGTGACTGGAACCCTGGGAAGTTCTGCCTTCAGAGGCCCGGAGGGACCATGGCTTGGCATAAGGGGGCCTTTGAGGAAGCCTGGATCGATGCTCAGGGAGGAAGCTGACATTGGCGGTGCTCTGTCTGGCCGCCCGGGGGCCTGGCACATGGCAGAAGCCACTGCAGTTTTCTATTTTGGATTGGGTGTGTGGTGGTCAGGCTGGCTGTGTTGGCCAGACATCTAAAGCCGCCCACCGTGGATTCTGTCTAATTGGTGCTCAGGGCACTCCTGCCCCGAGTGAGCCTCGGCTCTCCCAGCTGTGCCGGCCCCTGAGCCCCTGTCCTCAGGCTTGTCCTGCTGGCTACAGAGCCGGCAATTACACCAGAGTCCCACAACCGCTGGCGTTCTTTTTATGGAGACACAGGAAACGTCATGTGTTGCTTTGGAAAATCACTACCTTTGGCTGGATTTAGTTAGAACTCGGGCATATTGCAGACAACTGTAAGTGTCCTTGGAGGAGTTGGGTTAACGTGGTGCAGCCCTTTACATCCTCATCATCCCTGAGAACATCCTAGGTCTCATATGTTTGTCTCTGTATGCTGGAGGTGAATTTCCTAAATAAAAGGGAACCTGTGTTGGGGACTCTGGGGGTGGGATGGGTGGGGGGTGTTGACACAATGCAGGTTGTTGGTGGGCCACCTCCTGTGTACTAATTAATTCCTGATGGAGAGCATCTCAAGGGGGCTTTGTCACTGTATCATTCATTCCCCTGTTCATTCGGTGATTCATTTCTTCAGCCAGCACTTCCTCCTGTGTTTGTGCCACGTGCTGGTGCCCACCCGGGGCTCCCAGGCTCAGGCAGCTGATGTGCTGAGGGGGCTCTGGACAGGGCTTTGCAGGTATGCTCCCGGGGGCCATTTGGACAATGGGTTGCTGGCAGCCGAAGTGCAGGTTGTCAGTTGTAGCAGAGGGCAGAGCATGTGCAGAGGTACCGGGTGTGTGTTGGCCTGGTCAGGACAGGCGTGGTGAGATCTCCCGGACACACACCAGCAGAGGTGCAAGACAGAGCTGGAAAGAAGAATGGAGTTGGAAGAGGGTCTGGGGCCTGCCTGAGTGGCCTTGAATGCTGTCAGTGAAAAATGGCCTTGAGACAGTGGGGCGGCATCATTACTTCTTCTTTTCTTTCTTTATTTTTGGCCTGTGTGTCTGTTCTGATTTTACACCAATTAACTCCTTAACTCTTTAAGTCTCTCTGTGCATCAGTGACAGGCTGCTTACTGACGGCCTGGGGCTTTACACATCATGCTTCTGGTCCTCACAGCCACCCTGTGGGGGAGGGAGCCTCATCCCTGGTTCACAGCTGGGCAGCTGAGGCTCTGGGAGGTTGACCGACTTGCCCAAGGTTACACAGCTCGTGATGAGAGGAGTCTGGCTTGATTCTGTCCAGCCCCTTCTGCCAGGGCGCTCCCAAGTCTGGGCAAGCAGACCACACTGAGATGTGATAACAGGAGGCATAATTCCTGTGTGCTCCCTCTCAATAGGCCTTACGTGGGAAACGCTGCACCTTGTGTTCAGCCTGGGGGCCCACTGAGATCTCTGAGAAGTTCAGTAATAAACAAACTTCTTGAACTCTGTGTAATCCAGCGCTTCCCACCCAGGGAAGGACCATGGAACCCCTTCTTTGCAGGACACGTGCAACCAGCCTTCCTGGAAGACGTGGGGAAACCATGGAGCGGGAGCACAGCAGGCAGCTGTGGTTTTACGGCTTACGTTTAAGTGGGACATGCCCCTCCCAAGAGCTACAGGCCCTTTCAGGCCTATTGTCCTGCCCCTGGCCTGGGACACACATTTGTTCCTCTACTTGCCTGGCCCTGAGTTTGTTTCTCTGCTTTAAAAGAAGGCAGTGGTAGCTTTGTTTACTGTGGACAGCAGTCTCCTAATCTATTTAACACAAAGAGATTCTTATGTCACTACATCAGTCAGGATCAGAAAACTCAAGTCAAATTAGTTTAAACAGAAACAGGAAGTTATTAGCTCCCATAATGGTAAGTCTTCAGGCATGGTTGGATCCAGGAGCTTCCGCCAGGTCATTAGGACCCTTGCTGTCTCTTGCCTCTGTTTTCCTGTGTGTTGGCTGTGTTCTCAGGTGGAGTCCTTTTGTGGCGAGTCAAGGGGCCCCAGCCATGCCAGGCAGACATATTTTTCTGATAATTCCAGCTGAGTCCTGGGTATCACTCTGGTCAAGCTGGGGTCAGATGCACCCGTGAGAACCAGGACAGGGGGTCTGCAGAATCTCATAGATGGAGAGTGCAAGAGGTGTTGCTCCCTGAAATGATGTGAGATTGAGACCCCCAGGCCTGCCAAGGTGCAAACTCTGCTGAAATCAGGCAGAGGTGCAGACTCAAGAAATTCCACATGAAGACAGGCTTCATAAGACGTGCTGTGCAGTGTTCTCTAGAGAGGCTGGGAGATGCAGAGTCTCCGGGTTCTTTTACAGCCACTAGACAGACGTTCATAATAGTCACAGGGAAGGGTGAAAGTTTGCCTATTTCATGAAAATAATGCTTAACGAGGAATTCTCGTACATCACATTGCTATGGAAGAGTTTTCTAGAACCTCTCAGGCCATGGGATAGGTGTGCTAACTTCACATCACTCTTGTTTGCTCATTAAGAACCCAACCAGAAGCCTGTTGGCATAAGAAGTAGCGGTAGCGAGTCCGAGTTCCCGGTGCCCCTGCTGCGTGCCGTACCAGCTTGTTTCCTCCTCACCATCTTCCATGGCCTGTGTCTGATATTATCCCCCTCCTCAGATGAGTGACCTGAGGCTCTAGAAGCTGAGACAGCCTGCTTCAAGCTTCACAGCCAGTATTTGAATGCACGTCTGATTCCAAGACTGTGCTGACTACATTTTATTGCCTTTTCTGCATGCCAACGAAAAAGTATAAGAATGAAGAAATACATTTCTTTAAAACATTTCCTACCTTTTCTGTGTGGCTCCTGGAGGCCTTCTCAGTAGGGGCATTGCCCGTCGCCAGTGTGAGTGAGTGGGAGCTGGGAGCAGGCCTGGGGGTCTGGGGGCTTGCTGCCTCACCGCTGACCTGCTCTGGGCTACAGCTCCTTGCAGGTTGCCTGAGTCCTTGCGGCTGGGCGAGGGCAGTGGGGCCTCCAGGAGGACCGAAGCACCATGCGCCACCACCACCTCCCCCCTCAGTGTAGCCCTGGAGACCTCTCTTGGCCTGGCGTCTCTGGCCAGGCAGGGCCAGTGGTGGAAGCCTCCATGGGCTAGGCAAGGGAAAGGGTCACACCTCTGAGGCCTGGTCTCATCCCGTGGCCTGAGAGGGGCAGTGGACACCCTTCCCTGGGGGCTTGATATGAGCCCCCTGACTTGGCGAGACAGAGCCCCCATCATGTGGCCGAGGTTCCGAGAGGCCCGAGAGCTGCTGCCTTGGGGGCCGGGGCTCCCCTGCTGGGCTGCCATCCTGGTCAGGCACCCACTCTGTCCAGTCCTGATGGTCATTAAAAGTCACTGAGGGCCACAGAGAGAAGTCATTCGCTGGCCCAAGGGACTGACATGAGTTTCATCTTTCTTAATGAGGCTGCTGCCTTCGAGGCCACACCCAGGGCTCCAGACAGCTTGGGTGCTGGGGGGAGAGCAGCTGTGGCAGGTTGGGGCTGTTGGGCCGGGGCAAAGGATGTCTGAGGCTTGCAGCTGCCCTTGTGGGGTCTTCCTTCCTCCTGCCCTACCTTGGCACTGCCTGGAGGGCAGTGAGAGGGTCTCAGGAGCGCTGAAGAGGGGCTGTAGGAACTTCTGGATTCCTTGGGTGTTGGGGCTTCTCAGGTCAGAGGAGCAGAGGCGTCTGCTTGGCCCCTGCTCTTGCCAATCTACACAGCTGCCTGAGGTGGTCTCAGCGTCCTCACGGCTTATTACTCTCCTTGTTTAAGACTCATTCAGTTTAAGTGACAGAAAACCAGCTTACAATGGATAAAACAAGAGACAGCTGGATGCAGGGGCTCAGGGCTGGTGTCAGAACATACTCTCTGACTCTCAGCTTTGCCACTCGCTGTGTTCAAGATGGCCCTCCCATTGTGGGGTCACTGGCAGCTCCTGGCTTAGCTTGTGTTCCATGGTGGCAATCTCTCAGAAATGGAGAGCACTCCTTTCTGGATGGTTCCTACTAGAGTCCTGTGGAGGGCTCTGATGGGCCCTGCTTAGGTCACAGGCCCATCTTTAAACCAGTCACTGTGATATGGGCCTGGCCCGAGTCTCTTACCCACTTTTGGGGTTGAGGGTGAGGGTCAGACTCCCAAACTCTGGGATGGATTGGGGTTCTATCGTAAAAGCAGGAGGAAGGATGAGCATGCCAGGCAGATGAAAATGATTGCCACCACATTCTACCCAGACTCCAGGCCCTGTGTCCAGCCCAGATCTCCTTCTGTGCTCCAGACTTGCTTGCTCAGCTGCCTCTGGGACTCCTTCCCCAGGCGACCTTGTGCTTCTGAAATGGGATGCTGGTCTCTCCTTTCTCCTCCAGACCTTGCCCGTCACTTGGGCGGGAATCCCAGGATCCCCCCACCACCCCCACGACCCCCGTCATTCACCAGCCACCCATCCTAGACTTCTCTGGACTTCATCCCAGTTCCCATCTCTCTACCATGCCTGACTCCAAGCCCGTCTTTTGCTCCTGTGTTCCCTGTGTTCCCCAGCTACTCCGAATTGGTCTCTCCCCAGCAACTCTCTCCCCACACAGCAGTCAGACTGATTTTTGTAAACCACACATTAAATCATGTCTCTCCTTTGCTTAAGACCTTTTGATGGTTCTTACTGCCCTGAAAAAAAATATCCAAACCCACTGGCCTGGCATTCAAGGTCCCTCATGACCTGGCTCAGTGGCCTCCAGCCTTGTCTGTCACTGTGTCCCCCCTCATGCCTGTACTCTAGTCACACTGAACTTTTAGTTCTTCCAACACTGGATACTCCCAGCTCAGGGCCTTTGCACAGGCTGTGCTGTGGCCTATACCACTCTTATCCCTCTCTCTTTACCTGGCTTGCTCTGTAGGTCTCAGCTAAACGGCACTTCATTCAGGAAGCCACCCTGGACATTCACATGCCATGTTGCACCCTGTACTTCTTGGTGACTTGTGCCATAGCTAACTTATACCTGGCTGTGTCTGTGGGCCCAGCTCCAACTGGGCAGAGCTCAGCTGGGAGCCGTGAAATGAGAGTGCCTGGGGAGTGGGGGCCTGGGCAGGGAAGGGTGGGGGACTCGCCCTGGAGACGGTGCCTCCAGTGCCCAGAGCTGGCCACCTCTCCTCAGCTGGCGACCCCAGGATGCCCACATCAGTGTGCAGGCCCCCTTGGACAGTGGCCGAAAGCTCTGCCTCCTTTCCTACAGGAAAGCACTTGTGCACACGTGGTTGGCATGGTTTTCCTGCCCCCATCCTCTTGGGGTTCATGAAACCCAAGTTGAAAACTCCTGGTCTAAATCAAGCTGAGTAAGGGAGGGAAGCCCCCTAGGCCTGTAAGGGGAAGGGTTAGGTGGGGGTGAGGAGACCTTGGGCTGGGCTCTGGCAAGTCACATTGTGACCCTGGGCAAATCCTCCTGCCAAGAGCCTCAGTTTGTCCAGGTGGAAAGTGGGAGCTGGAGTCAACCATTTCTGGGAACTTCCAGGGCAACGCCAGGTGTCTTAGGAGCCTGATGGGGACCAGACACAAGCAAGGGGACAGGGTTGGTGGAGAGAGAGGTGGGGGCCCTGGCGAGCCCATGCCTTGCCTCTCTTGATAGATTGTTGCCCCTAGGGAGCGTGGGCTTGCTGCTGGACCCTCCAGTGTTTCTTTAGAGAAGCTGCATTTCTGAGTCTGTTGACATCATGTGGGCAAATAAGGCGAGTGTGAAGACCCCTTGTGAAGAGTGTGGGCCCTGAGGTTCCCTGAAGGGGCCTCTGGAGGCAGGTGTGGAAGTATTGGGAGCTTGCTGGCAGCAGGATGGTTAGAGGGGCCAGGGTCCCTCCAGGCAGGGGCTGTCCTGGGAAATTGCCGAGAACCCAGCCCTCCTTCATCACTGCCACCCTACGTGTCCTCCAGGGCATTGACAACCTCCTGGCCAGCCTCACCACCACTTCTCACTGGTGATTTTGTGGGAGGGAAGGGGCTTCCCAGGGGCTCTTCCTGGCCAGAGTGGGTGGGGGGCGGGGGGGATTGTGCACTGGCTGCCATGATGGAGGCTGCCTTGTCAGAGGTTTGTGCTTGAAGTGGCAGAGCAGCAGCCAGCGGCCCCCCACCTGTCTCATGGTGGCTCCTCAGAACAGTGCAGGTGCATCTGTGGTCTGAAACCCAGACTCATCTGGCTTCAGCAAATAAGGTATCTGAAGGCACTTAGAGGAGTCAAAATCACAGAGACAGGCGGTAGAGTGGGGTTTCCAGGGGCGCAGGGAGGGGCGATGGGGAGTTAGTGTTTAATGGGCACCGAATTTCAGTTTTACAAGAAGAAAAGAGTTCTGGAGATGGATGGTGGTGATGGTTGCACAATATTATGAATATATTTAATACCACTGAACTGTACACTTAAAAATGGTTAAGGTGGTAAATTTTATATTGTGTGTATTTTCACACACACACACACACACACACACAGCATCTGAGGACTTGTGGGATTGGGTAGGTAAGCAGAGGTGGAGTGGTGTCCCTTGAACCGCGCTTACTCAGCTCTGCCCCTTCTGTGTCCCTCTGTTTCCTGAGGGCCCAGTGGCTGCAGCTGCCCCCACACCCCCAGGCCTCCAGGCACAGCTGGGTGGAGTGGGAAGCAGTCTGTTTTTTGGATGTTCCTCCCAGTCCTGAGCTTCACTCTGATTGGATGGTCCTAGGTCATGGGACCTTTCCATAGCCAATCACTGTGGCCCAGGAATGCCATGTGCTGATTGGCTCTGGCCTGAGTCACATGCTCCACCCCTGGCCTGGACTGATGATGGGGCAGGTGGTGGTGCTGGGACCACCCGGGAAAGCCAGGCCCTTGCTCCCCACCAGCAGCACTGCTCTCTGGCCTGAGGTCCCGCACTGGGCACCTAAGGACTCCAGCAGCTGGCTCTGTCCCTCAGCAGAAGGCGTCACGGGATCAGGGTTGACACCGGCCACCTCTGCTGCCACGTGTACCTAGTTCCTGCAGTTGACCTGTGAGCCAGCCACTGTTGTCCTCATTGTGCAGATGAGGAAACCGAAGCTCTGGTGAGATGCTCGGATCTGTGGGGCTCTCCCGTGTTGGGGGTCCTTTCCCCTGTGAATCCTCTATGGAAGGGCATGGTGGAGCCAACTCAGCCCCTCATGAAGGCCAGCGTAGTCCGTCAGCCCCTGCTCTGAACCTGAGCCCAGGAAGCCAGCTCTTCCTGGGCCTCCCCTGTCCGTTGCCGCCCCTGCCCTGACTCCACTGCACGGCGGGCCGTGTGTGTTTCTGGCACTGGTTGTGGAGGGTAACGATGCCGCTCATTTAGGTGTTGGCGGGCTTCAGGCTCCTCCTGACCAACCACCAGCCTTGGCTGCCGGTCTCCCTATATCCCAAGCACTTAGTGAGTGAGGAGTGACGCCAAGGGTCAGCTGGGAGGTGGGGAATGCTGGGTCCTCACCCAGGCCTGCTGTGAGGACCATGAATGCCACAGCCAGCATGAGCAGAGGAGTCATCGAAGGGCTCATCTGTCCTGAGCCATGGGGACACCCCCCACGGCCTCGTGGGTCCACTCAGCATGGAGGTTGGCTTTGCTATATGGTAGCCTGAGCCATGGCCTGGGCCTCCCCACTCTCGTCTCTAAGATCCATAGGGGCAAGTGTATGTAGGGCCCCTCCTAGGACCCCGGATCTGTACTGGCCAGCAGACATATCATTCATTACCCCCACTGCCCTCCTCTGCTTGGGCAGCCTGGGTGTTCCTGTGCTGCTGCCAGAACACAGCAGGCTGCTGGGTGTATGTGAACGTAGGTGCATGTTTGTGTCCCTATGCATGGGAATATGTGTATATGTGGAAATGTGTGCATGTGTGTGCACATACATGTGCACGCATCTGTATGAATGTGACATGTATGCATTTGAGTGAGCATGTGTGTGAGGGTGCATGTGTGTGTCTGTGTGTAGGTGTATGTGTGTGCCCATTTGAGTATGCATTCAAATGTAAGTGTGCATGTGTGGTCGTGTGTGTCCTTGGCAGGGGTTTCTTGCAGGGGAGGGGCCTGAGGTAGGCTGGAGGTACTGAGGGGAGAGGAAGACCCCAGCCCCCTGAATCTTGGTGCTACCTTGGACACGCCCCCATTGGCAGGCGCTCTGGAATGGGACGGCCAGGTAGGAGCCTCTTGCTCTGCTGTGTTTCATATTAAATGTCAGCTGTCCACCGGGTCTGCGGTGCTGACATTAATATGGAGAAGTTATTACCAAGCCTGGAGCTGGCTCCTCAGGCTCATCCATGAATTTCAATTACACTGCTTGTCTACTCCAGAGCCTGTGGAGTGGGGCGCATAGCTTCCGTTCAGAGGTAGAGGAAACCTTGGCATCCAGGACCAAGCCCAAGAGGCCAGGCTGGCTTGGCGCTGCCACACCCGGCTCTGCACGTTGCAGGGATTACCACTGCGCACCCTGGGCTTAGTGTGGGCTAGAGTCTACCATGTCACATGACCAGCTCTGCCTGGCAGCTGGGAAGCCTGGACAAGGGCTGCATCTCTGCTGAGACTCAGTTCCTCAGATTGCAAAGGGGGATCTATGCACACCCACCTCATGGGCAGTGGAAGGATGGGTGCACGACAGGCACTGGGCCCAGGCCCGGGGTTTATGAAATGTTGGCTGTTTCTGCGTTTCAGTGGATCTAAGGGGCCATCAATTATAGGGCAACCAAGAAAGAGGGGACACCCCCAATTAAACCACCACGTGCCTCAACCGCAGTCCCATGAGGCGTAGGCACCAGCCACCCTGCCTCTAGTTGCTCCGAGCAGTGGCCATTTCTCCTGCCTAGCCAGCTGTGCTTACTTGGCATGTGACTGGCTCCATCCACTTGTGGGTAAACGTGACAGATGTGTGTCTTTGAGTCCTGGATATGATGTTTTGTTATTATTATGTTACAAATGATTTCGGGCCCCCATCTGAGAGCTGGGGTGCAATTCTCACACTGGAGAAGCTGGGCAGCAGCAGTGACTGGGCTGTTCACAGCAGAGGGGCTCGCCCTCGCCAGCTCTGTGAGGAGAGCATTCAAGCATTTGCCTTTGAACCTGGATATTTCTCCTTTGAAAGCAGAGATTGGGACCACATGGCAAATAAGGTGTGTTTACGTTTCATGCAAGGTTTGTCTAAGGCTCAGTAGTGGCCAGTCTGATTGGGACAGAGCTTCTGAAGGTATGATAAAAAGTGGCTCAAGAGCTGTGAACATATTGGTGTTCATGGTGAACAATATGTTAAATATATATATTTAAATGGATTATGTCACATACCATCTCAAGTATTCACTCCTTTACAGCTGTGCTGTCCACTGTGGTAGCTAAAAGTCACATGACGCTGAGTACTGGAAATGTGGCTACTCTGACCTGAGAGGTGCTCTGGGTCTAAAATACACACCAGATTTCAAAGACTTCGTACAAAAAAGGAATATAAAATATCTCATTGGTAATTTTAAAGTGTTTATTATGGGTTGAGGTGATAATATTTTGGATATATTGGATTAAATAAAATAGATTGCTGCAATTAGTTTCACCTGTTTCTTTTTATTTATCTCTTTCTCACGGGCTGCATGTGAAGTCCTCACTGCATTTGTCTTGGACAGTGCTGCTTTGAAACAGCTGGCTGGATGCTTCCTATTTTGCTGTTATTCTTTTGCAAAATTTTCTTGGCTGGTTACATCTGTTTATTCTTTCAATTGAATTTTATAATTGTTTTGTCAGGTTAAAAACATCCCTTGTGAATTTGTTTGACATTACATTAAACTTAGATACCAATTAAAGGAGGAATTGACATAATTTACAGTATTTACCAGGAACATGGTGTAATTTTCAATTGATTTAATTCTGCTTCGATGTTGCTCAGTAAAGTATTATACATTTTTTATACAGGTCACCCATTGTTTTTAATCAGGGTCATTTCAAGAATTTTTTTTTGCCGTTGTGAATTGAATCGTTTCCATCTATCATTGGTATACAGGAAGGCTATTGATTTTTATATAATTATCTTTTATCAAGCTGCTTGATTGAACTCATTAATTCTAATATATCTTTGCGGATTCTCTTGGGGTTTCTAGGTATACAGTTGTACTGTCTGTAGACAATGATAATTTTGGAGCCACATTTCCAATCTGCACCGTCTAGAAGCTTCTGAGTCATGTTAAGTAACAGTGGCTTTGCGCATCCTCGCCTGCGCCTGACTTTGATGGGAACGCCCCTGGCGTTTCTCTGCTTAATACGGTGCTTGCTCGTGGACTAAGATGGATTTCACATGAAGGCAATATCCTCTGAATTCTAGTCGTCTAAAATCCCCTTTTTATTAGCAAAGGAGCTGAAATCTAAGTAAAATGTGTCTAATACCACCCCTTGAAAGCCAAGGGCATTGCAGTTCCCAGGGACTGTGTTTCCCCCTGAGCTGGGCCTCAGGGCTGCTGCGAGGTCCCCTCCATTGCCAGCTTGCTGGCCCCGAAATGCAAGCCAGCCCCTGTTTACAGCTGTCAGATCCATTCATGGGAAGCATTTCTGGGGCTGGGGAGCTTCGTTGAGGAAGGTGGAAGAGGCTGCACCACCCAGCCATGAAGGTGGCTTCAGGTAGAACAGGGACCGTTCGTAGAAAGCCCATGCGTGGGCTTTGGGCAGCTTTGAACAATGCCTGTGCTAGGCTCCATCCGAGAGATTCTGATTTATCAGGTCTGGGCAGGACCTGGGCATCTGCAGTTTTCAAGACCTACATGGGAGAGTCTTATGCACAGCAGAGGGGCACCCACTGACCTAGAGGATGGTCATGAGGCCTAAGGTCGGACAGAACCGGGTTTGGGGCCTGGCTCTCCTCTTGCTGGCCTGCGACCCTCAGTTTCCCCAGTTGTGATGCCACCTGCCACAGAGGGTGTGTGCCTGTAAGGGAGTGAAGGGGAGCAAGGCTGGCCAGCCTCAGTCCACAGGAATGTCCTGGAGCATTGGAGTGGAAGGAGATGATGGCCAAGAGGGATGGCCAGACCTCTGGGTGCCTGGGGTCAGGGAAGCTACTGCTGGGCTGTCATCTCCTGACCCTCTGCCCTGGGTCTCTCACCTGGACATTCAGAGCCTGGCAGAGGGAGGGCAGCCCCCATGCATGGAGTCCCTAAGGCTGGCTGTACACGCAGTGGGTGCCTGCAACTTCGTGGGCACTGGGCACTGGTTCTGCAGACCCTGTCAGGCAGGGTAGGGGCAGGGGTGGTGTCCTCCTTGGTGCTCCTCGATGCCCCCCAGCCAGATCCCAGCCCTCTCTCCTCCCACCAGTGGCTGATGCTGACCACTAGCCACTGGTTTGAGCTCACTAGCCCCGAGCTGAGATCTGTCACAGCCTGGAGTGGCTTGTCTGAGCCTCGCACACTCAGTGTGAGGAGAGATCAGCCATGGCCCAGCTCAGCTGACAGGGAGTGCCTGTGAGTCCTGAACAGCTCCCACATGCAGCTCCAGCGACAGCTGTCACCTGGCGGCGGGGGGGATCCTGGCTCAGAGCCCTTCCCCTTGTCTCCCTTCTCTTCTTCTCTCTTCCCTTCCTTCCCCTCCCTGCTCTCTCCTCCCTCTCCTCCCCATTCCCTCCTCACTCCTTCTTTCCTTCCCTCTCTTTTCTCCCTTCCCTTCTTTCCACTCCCCTCTCTCCCCTCCTCCCTCCCCTCCCCTCTTGGTCCTCCCGTTTAGAGTGAGGGGACCCCACCTTCCTCAACTAGGACTCCTGGGTGACCCTCCTGGGTGGCAGGCTCTTCATCGCTGGGCGCACATGCTGCCCCAGGCTGCGCCTGCACATTCCTACTTACTCATCACCTCCCATGACACCCACAGGCCCCCGCTGCCAACAGGCACACTCTGGGGACGGGTGTCGACACCCCACCGTACTGCGAGGAGAGGAGAGCGGGGCTCAGAGAGTGGAGTGCCTGCCGCGGTCACACAGGGCCCAGAGCCTGGGCTCCTTCTGCTGCGCTGCGGCAGGAGCTCCAGACTCGAGCTTTGCTGTCCTCAGAAGTGCACCCCCACTCGAGCAGGGCTAATGACTGCAGGGGGTGCTCTTCCTCTCCTTGGTGGCCGAATTCTTGGTGCACTGTCCTGCAAACAAGGTCAAGGACGCGTCCCTGCCCTGCCGGAGTAGCCCCCCCCGGGAGGGCAGCCTGGCCTTTGGGAGTCCAGGCCCTTGTTGGTTGTGTCCTTAATGGGGAGGCTGGTCGGACCAGGCTGTGCTCTGTTGCAGGGCTGCCATGGACAGTTGTGCAGGTGGTATCCTGCACGAGGGCACCTGGGCAAGGGGGTGAAGGAGGCCAGCCTCTGCTCAGTGTCTGGGAGTGGACGGAGTGGAGGGTGGAGGGTGGCCAAAGCTGGGTGGAGGACAGCAGATAGTAGAGGGGCAGGAAGGGTGTGCCAGGCATCTGACCCCACCATCAAGGTCACCGGAGTCACTGCGTTCTTCTCTTTGAGGACCTTCTAGGACCTCAGGACTTGGAGCATGAGAACCAAAGCCAGGGCAGGCGCAGGGAGGCTGCTGGCCGTGGAGGGTGGCTCTGGTGGCCTGGATGGGTCCTCTGGGACTGGGCACGGCGGGGAGGGCAGACTGGCTCTGTCCTGGAGTTGGCCTGTCCTGATTGGCTGCTGGGGCGCAGGCCCTCACAGCACTCCCGGCCTGCAGGTTTCCCCTGGTTCCTGTGGCCCGGCTCCCTTGGTGTGCAGGAGGCCGCTGCAGGAGGCCTGGGACCCTCAGTCCTAGGCCTTGCTGTGAGTTAATTATGCGGGTGTGGGTGTGATCCTATGTGATCCTATTGTTGCTGAAACGTGTTTCTGTGATAACTTTGTGTTTCTGGATAACTGGTGTCCTCGTCACCACCACCCCCCCCCCCCCAGCCACCGCCCCAGCTGCCTAGCTGCCTGGTCCTACTCCGGGCCAGACGTTAACCCTTCATTGGCTTCGGCAGATCTATATGCACAGTTGCCTGTCTTATTTTACCTCGCTGACTTGCATTTCTCCTGGGCCGCTATGCCAGCCTTTCCTGTTGATTTCTTCTCTTTGCTCAAGTGAAGTGTGTTTCCCATATTGTACAAGGTGTTGGTTTTAAGCGTTATTTCTAAATTGCCACACTGTTGTCTCAGCACTGTCATTTACTAATTCACCCTTTCCTTGTGACTTTAGGGTGCGTGTTCCCGCGTCTGTGAAGTTCACGGAGGTGATCTGGTTTGTTTCCTGCCTCTCTCTTGTTCTTTTGCACCAGCACTAGGCTCTTTAATTACTGTTGCTTAACGAAATGTTCTAATACCTGATAGGGCAAGTGTCACCATCGTGACTTAAAAAAAATGTTTTGGCTATTTTTGTCCATTTTCCAAATGGATTTTGGGTTTGTTTTCTTATGATCTTAAGCAAAATTATAAGAGGATGTTTATTTTGGATAATATTGCATGCATAAAATAGTGTCCAGCATGCATCAGGGCCTCAGCAAATCTTTGCTGTCATCAAGTGGATGACATCTTCATGATGTTTAATTTTCTCAGGGTAATAAGAACATTGATTCAAAACTTTTAAAATATATCCCAGTAGTTTTATTACTAACAGTTTTAGGATTTTATTGCTATCGTGAATAGGATCTTTTCCATTATATTTTACAGGTTACTATAGATACTAGGAACATTTTAATCTAGGATACAGCAGACGACCATTTACTCAGAACGCTGGGACCTACTTGTTCTGGATTCATGATATTCTCAGAGTTTAGATGATTTCATTCCCAAAGAGCAAACAGAGCCAAAAACAGCATGTTAGTAGAAATTATATATACATTTGTACAACTGCAGCTAAACACCTGACATCATCATTGACCTGGCCAACCCAAGCCCCACCCAGGCCCCCTGCTCCTCATCGTTTGCTCCCAGGGACTCATGTCTTTCTCTTGCACTTCAGCAAACTCCGTCTTCCATTATCACAGTGGCACGAATGCAAAACACGGATAATCACAATAAATCTCTCAATTGGATGTTTCCCATGTTTGAGTTCCAGATATGCAAGTTTCTATATTTACTTCGCGTCTAGGCATTTTCATGAACTTCCATATTATATTGTTTTTTTTCTTTTTTTTCGAGGGGTAGGATTTTCTAAGTGTGTGATTTTCTGCAATTCATAATATTTTGCATCTTCTTTTTCAATATTTATCCATTTTATGTCTTAATACGTTGGTTAGAGTGTAAAACTGAATTTTAGTAATTTTGTGTGGGCGCCACAACCCTGTCTTCAGAGTGTCTAGCCCGCTGCCGTCTAAGGAGACGAGAACCACGTCCTGCTTCTTTCCGTGAACACTGCTGGTGGTCGAGCCACAGCAGACGAGTCTTGGCGTAAGTGGCTCTCCATCTCCGCTCATCCCTGGCGGAGCAGCTTTTCTTTTCCTGGGATGCTGCATCCAGTAGAGCTGGCACAGCCATGCATGTGTGGTGGTTTTGTGAGGCACGAGTAGTAGTACCTCGCGGCCTCCATCAGGTCAGGGAGCCTCTCTCAGCCCTGTGGCCTGTTGGGCGACCCTGCAGCTGGGGAGTATGTACCCAGGCCTGTGCGGAGTTGTTTGCGGGGCTGGCAGGAAAATGGCTGTCTTTGAAAGACTGTCCTGTGTTTCAGCTGGGGATGTGGGTCAGTGAGACCCTTTCAGAGGCTGGCAGTAGAGCCAGTTGTATAACCGGAAACTCCGAATGAATTTGGACTTGGAAGCCCTGTTTGAGTCCTTGTCTTGCCCCTTACCAGTGAAATAATCTCTGAACTTCAGTGTTCTCATCGTGCAGGGCGGAGTTTGCAAACCAGCAGGCTGTGTGCCATGTCCACCCACAGAGGAGTTTTGTTTGGCCTTCCCAGTGTTTGACAACTTGCTCACAAAGCTCCAGATTTCCAGTTTCTCTTGAGAACCTGAGAGAGCCGCGAGGCCTGTGTTCCCGCCGGCTGGAGCTGAGCAGGGACGTGCCCTTCCGAGGGGTCCCACAGTTCCAGGCACCCTGGTCTCTGCTCCCCAGGTTCCCTTGCCTCACTGGCCCACTTTACTCGCTGTCATTTCCTGAGTGGTCCCCAAGTTGGCACTTGAGACTGTCTCATGTTGAGGAGGATGCTACAGGGTCTCTGGAGTCGGTCATTTCTCCCTCCCTCCTTCCCACAATTTTGGTGCATGGACCATCGTCTCTGTGGCCTGAGGCCCTGTGTGCTGAAGTGAGACACAGCCCTGCCCCACCACATTGAGTGTGTTTGATTCTGGCTCTTCCGAACCTCACTCACCGAGCCTCCTGTTTCTCGTCTGTGAAGGGTAAAAGTTGATACTCTGGGGGGTTATTATGAGGATTAAATGATGTAAGGTCCATAGCTGGCACTTAGTAGTGAACAGCCCTTGTTCCTGCGAGGGAATGTTTTCCTCGTGGTGCTGCTAGGAGGAAGCGCAGTGTGACAGTACTTGGAGACTGTGAGGAGCAGTGCAGAGATTAATCACTTTTGAGTGCTCTGTGGGCTGGGCTTGGGCTGGGTGTGGGGAGTGGGGAGGCAGGGCCAGGTGCCGGCAGGCCCTGGGGTAGGATGCTCTCCCTGCCCCAGGCCATAACCGGCCTGGGACATGTTGCCAGATGAGGCCGTAACTGTTCTGAAATGGAATTCATGGGTCAGAATAAGGAGAACAGATATTTACTGGAGGAGGCCAAGAGCTGTTGACGTCACCGAGAGCCCGTCAGGACACAGGCTGAGGCTGAGGGTCCTCCATCCCTTCCTGCCGACACAGCATTCTTGGGGCAGCTGCCAGGGCTTGGGAATGGACAGAGGGATGGACGGACGGACGGACGCACACACACCCACCCCACCCCACCCCCACACACACGTGCGTGCGCATGCACTTCATTTCTGCCACCAAATCCTCCACACCTGAACACAATTAGCCAGGATGTGGAAAAGATTTCCAGCCTGGAAGGAGAGAAGAGAGTCTTGTTGGCAGGCAGGCCTGGAGGGAGAGTGGGCTCTGTAAGACGTAGGAGCAGCCTCTGGGGATGGAGAGCTGTCCAGAGCTGCTGGCCAGGGAAGCGGGGCACGTGTGCCTTTCTCCCTCCTCCCCGAGAGGGGGAGAGCCTGTCTCCTAATTTCTTCTTTGGCCGTGAATCTGGAGGGTGTGACCATGAGGCTGCTGGGGCCTCGCTCCTGCCCTTTCACTGCCACCTGTGCTGCTGATGCCTGCGCCCTGTCCCTCCTGGAATGCCGTCCCCAGATCCAGAGTCCTGCCACTGAAAGTGACAGAAAACCCAGTATGAACCGGCTGGGGCCAAAGGAGGATGCTCAGGCCTCCCGCCCTGTCTCAGCTCTGCCTTTCGCCTTGGCCTGGCCTCAGCGGGCTCTCCCAGGCGAGGAGCGGCAGGCTCAGCGGGCGCCAACTGCCAGCCCAGCAGAGACCTCCACTTCCCTAGAGGTTTCAGTGGGAGTCCTGAGGCTGATTCTCATTGGCTCAGGCTGGGTCATGTGCCAAACTTTGAGGGAATCACCGTGGCTGGAGCAGGGAGCAGGCCTCAGATTGGCCAGGCCTGGTCACATGACCACTGGCTCTAGCGGGTAAAGTCTGTGGTCGAAACCGTGGGAGCCCAAGGGGGAGGGCTGAGTGTCCAGAGGAAAGCTGGTCCCCCTGGGGTTGTTAGCAGAGAAGACAGTGGGAAGCGCTGAGGACATTTGGGCCTTTGTCTGAGGTGCTGGAAATCCCCAGTGCCTGGCTGCCCCTTCCCCACATTTTCTGTGTCATAAAGCGTCTTGGCAGTTGGTGAGGCCCACGGACCCCTTATCAGAATAGTGCTTTTAATACATAATATAAAATACAAAGGACACAAATTCTGTTAAAATAAAGCTATCAACATTGAAAAAAATTTATAATACAGCAATACACGCGCTTTTAAATTTTATCATCATGGGCTTTTTTTGTAACAGCTTTATTGAGACATCTTTCACATACCATACACCCATTTAAAATGTAAAATTCAGTGGCTTTAGTATGTTTACAGAGTTGTGCAGCCATGAGCCAATCAGTTTTAGAATACGTTCCTCATGCCAAAAGACACCCCATATGCCTGGACTATCAGCCCCATTGCCCACTCCTCCCAGTCCCTGGGAACCACTACTCCTTCTGTCTCCATGGATTTGCCTATTCTGGACATTTCATATAAACAGAATCACACAATATTTGTCCTTTTGTGTCTGACTTCATTCAGTTAGTGTAATGTTTTCAAGGTTCCTCCATGTGGTAGCAGATGTCAGACTTTCATTATTTTTTATGGGCAAATAATATTTCATTGAATGGATAGATGGCCATTTTTTAAATCCATTCATTGGTCGATGGACATTTGGATTGTTTCCACCTTTTGGCTCTTATACAATGCCAACATTATACAATGCCAACATTATACAATGTTTGTGTACAGTTTTTCATGTGCTTTTCAATTAGTGCATGAAATAACAAGACCCGGCAGCACGTGTCACAACCTCTGTCATTTGAGTTGTGCTGAGTGTAAACGCACTAGCGGTAGTGAGAGATGCAAATCCTCATTGTGGCTGTCATGCCAGATACAGGTGTTGCTCGTTCTGCTGGGCTGGCTGCCTCCGTCAGACTGGCAGGAAACGCCAGCTGTCGGTGGTTAGTGACAGTGGAGTGTTGTCCTCTCCCAGTGCCGGGGGCTAGCTGGGGTTAAGAGCCCTCCAGGGAGCTCCCTGAGGGTAGTGGCAGGCCCCTCGCTGTGGGTGTCCTGAGAGACCCTGTGAATGATGTGGCCTGTGGTGGGATGAGTTGTCCAGATCCAGGTGGTGGCTGTCTTGCTCTGCTCTCGGCTATGCCATGTGGCCCACCGTGAGGGGTGATGTCCTGCTGCCCTTTCCTTTCCAAAGTGTTTTCTGTGTGCCTAGCTCGGGAGTCCTGCAGCCACATCGTGGGGGGCCCAGGCCTTCCTGGATTGCTGGGGACCACCTCCTCCCTTTGTCTTCCTCCTGCCTGGCCGTTTCCCTTCACAGCTACTTAGTAGGGAAGGCAGCCAAAGGCCTGTCAGTGGGGGACTGCCAGTGGATTTGACGTCAGACACACAGACCTAGCTCCCTGCCACTGGCTGAGTCAGTGCTTGCCTCTGGAGGGCACCAGGCCTCTGTCACTTCCTGCGCAGTCCCTACCAGCTGTGGGGCTAGTGAGGGCTCCTTGGCTGCGTGGAGGCCGTGGTCCTGGCTCCGGGCAGGCTTGGCCTGGGAGGGCTCGGGCCCTGCCTCCTGCCCATTCCTGTCTGCGAGCAGGATCCAGTCCCGTGGCCCCATGTGGGCACTTTGGAGGGAGAACGCCCAAGACTGGGAGACGCCTTGCTGGATGCCCTTCCTTGGGGACACCTGCAGTTGAGGGTCAGGCTGCAACTTGTGTACAAGAGACCACTCTCCCCCTGGCATTCCCTCCCAGGCCCCCACTGGAAGGAGCTGCAGCTTCTCCAGCTCTCTGGGTTCCTGCCCCACCTGCCTGTGGAGCTGCCAACATCCTTGTCTGGTGCCCTCCCAGAGGGGCCTTCCGTCCTGCTTCTTGCATTTCAGAGACAGACAGAGGCTTCCCCGACTCTGGGGCTGGCGGTGGCCTTGCTGAGCCATCTAGAATTGGCTCCCGGCCTCCTCTTGTCTCTTGGGTGTCTCATGTGGCAGTGCAGCTCTATTTCAGGGCCTGCAGGAGCCCCCGGGACTGCGTCAGGGGTGGCCCTGCATCAAGGGGGTGGGGCACAGCCTGCAGTGGCCCAGGGCGGTGGCCTCCCAGCTCACTCCTGTGTGACCTTGGGCAGGTGACTGCAGTTCTCGGAGCCGCCAGGGCCTCAGCCATGAGGTTTCAAGTGAGGACTCATACAAGGAAGGAGTGAGTCGGGGACACAGCCTCAGGTCCTCTCCCCACTGTGCTGGGTCCTGTCAGGTCCTGGGATGGTTTACAGTGTTCCATTCTGTCTGTCTTAAATCCAGGAGCACCTATGCATTGAATAAAGCAGAATGCATACATCGACCAAAGAACGAAAATTGAAATCCCCTGTAGTCCCATCATTTTAGTGTGTGTCTTTCACACATATGCACATGTGTACAAGCATACTTATAAAAAAGGGACATATTGTACATTCTCTGACCTGCTTTTGTTCACTATATATATAAAACAGACATATTTATAAATCATTTAATGTTCTGCCTTAACATCGTTGCCCAGAGGCAACAGAATCTACTCAGGAAATGTGGAGAGACCAGGATCTCCAGGTGCCAGGAGTCTTCGAGCCTGGGGCGTGAGGGAGAGGCTGAAGGGGACACCCCCAGGCCTCTGACTTGGGCAGTTGGGAGGGTGGGCGGGGTGCTGGCAGCAAGGGGGAGCAGCATGGAGGGAGGGTTCACTGGGGCAGTTTCCAGGGGGTCCTGAGGCAGCTAGAAGTGCAGGTTCCGGGTGCAGGAGCAGGTCCGGGTGGAGCTCAGGCGGGGAGACTTCTGTGCAGAGGGCTGACTGTGGTGTCGTCCCTGGGGAGGGTGGGCACCAAAGGGAGAAAGAGGCAGAAGGAGGAAGATGTGCTCCTTGGTCCTCCAAGTGGAGGAGGCGATGGAGGCCTAAGGGGAGGGCTTGCTCTTGTGCTCATGGACGAGAGAAATTCAAGAGGATGGGGCTCAGGGAGGCGGGAGGCTGCCAGATAGCAGTGTGTGTGGGTCCAACATAAGAGAGGGGGCCTTGCAGACATCAGGGCCAGGGGTGTGGGGCGCGGTGGAAGCTAGACTGACGAGGTGAGGGGCCAGGGAGTGGCAAGGAAGTGGATGAAAGAGGGTGCATCGTGGGCACAAAATGCTGTAGCAGGGGGAGATGTCTGGTTGAAGAGGACTTTTCCTCTTCGGAGGATTTGAGTATATAGATGCATGTGGTATTTTCATGTGCACATATCTATAGTGTGTTTGAACTCTGCCTCTGTGCATAGAGGATTTTAGATAGCTCAAATTTGTTCATAGACTGAGGACAGGATTTAGGAGAGAAGGAAAGTTTGAAGATATGGAAGAGAAATTAGTGTATTAGTATATTAGTCAGGAGTTATTCTGCAAGTGTCAGAAATCCAAATGAAACTCGCTCAAGCAATAAAGAATTTATTGGTTAATAAATCTAAAAAAAACCCCAGGGCTTTCTAGCTTCAGGTATGGCTGGATCCAGGTACCCAAAGAAATTTTCAGTCTCTTTTACTTTCTCCAGCTCTTGACTCTACTCTTGTTTCTGTTGATTTCATTCATGCTCTTCACATGAGGAAGAAAATGGCTTCAGGCAGCTGTCACCTCACATTCTCATAGTTTAACAATCCCAGAGGAAACAGCTTTTCTTTTCTGAGAGTTCCGGCAACAGTTTCTGGGTGTAGCCGGATGGACTAACTTGTGGCATGTCCTTGTCCCTGAGCTGTGTTCCCTGTGGTTGGGTGGGCTGGCCTGGGTCATGTGTGACCTGAGGGAAGGAGGGGTGGCTCCCGAGGAACACAGGGGCCATGTTATCAGAAGGAGGACAGTGGACTCCAGGAAGGCCCAAGGTCCCTGAGGAAGAGGCCAGGTAGGGATTGGGAGCCCTGGGTGGCTGGAGGAGGGAGCTGCTGCCCCAGCAGGATGGAAGGACAGAGAAGGACGTGGAGGCAGAGATGGGCAGGAGGGAGCTTCCTCTGTGGCCTCCCCCCACCTCACTGGGCAGAGCAGGAACACCGAGGTTGCCAGTTGCTGACCAGGCTCTCCAGCTCTCCTGGGAGTTGGCCCAGCTCTCCTGGGAGAGAGCATGAGGCTGGGGGAGGGTGACCGATCACTGGCTGCCCTGGAAACCCTCAAGCTGGGCAGCAGGAGCGGCCTGAATGCACAAGAGCAAGCACTGAGGCCAGACAGGGTGGTCCTCCTACCTCAGGAGCCAGAGACCAGGAATGATCAGGGCTGGTCAGAGGTATGGCACACTGGGTACGAATGTGCGGGCCAGCAGAGAGCTGGCATGGTGACCGCTCTGCCCAGGAGAGGCTCATGGGCTGAGTCCAGCCTGCAGACGTGCTCTGTGTGGCCCACCAAATGCGTGTGGCCTCTGGGTGAAAAGAGGGTCAGACCCCTGCTCAGCAGAGTGGGGGGCTCTGTTCTGCTGGATGAATGTGGGCAAGGTGGGTGGGGAGACAGTAAACACCACTGCAGATAGTGGTGAGAACTGCGAAAGCAAGTAAGAGAATGGGGCCAAGAGCAGCCCACAGGGGGAGTGAGTGTACACGTGTGCACGTGAGTGCACGTGTGACACACGGATGTAAATGACACACGTGTATACAGACACGTGCACGTGCAAACATGTTCATGCGTGATGGATGTGCGCACACGTGTGATATGCATGGGTGTATGTGTGCGTGTGGAGTGTGAGTGCACATGTATGAATGGATGCATATGTATGTGTGTGTAATGCATGTGTGTGCAATGACGTATATAAGTGCACATGTGTGTGGGGATGCATATGTGATGCATGTGGGGGCACACCCGAGTGTACATGTGTGTGAGTGCATGTGTGTGGTGCACATGTGCATGTGTGTGTTGAGGCCAGAGCTGCAGGCACCCACAGCCATAACTGAGAGCAAACTGTAATTTTTCACCAGACCACACTCATGGCTGGAGGAAAACAGAAGAGAAATAAATGTGTGGGAAGAGCAAAGGCAATCCAACAAGCGGCGCCCCTTTCTTCAAGTGCACGGTTGAAGGGGGCTTACCTGCCCAGTCACTGGCTCTGTCACTGACCCTGCTGTTTTGGGTTGGGGACTGACCTTCCTGGATGGCCCTCAGCCCTCCCCCCCCATGAGAGGCCAGGCCTCACCATCTCAAGGCCCAAGAGCGTAACATCAGCGGTCCCCCAGGGAAGTTGCCATGGGAGGCTCAGTCCCACCCTGAGCCAACAGGGCCTTGGTGTTGCCCCCTCCCCGCGTCCCCACTGACCCACTGACCTGGTCCAGGGCAGCAGCTGTCCTCTGCCCTGTGGGGACACATGCTGGCTGCTGGGCTGTGCCTTGTCTCTCACCAAGATTTCATTTGGTTTATTCCCACCTCCCACCCTGTTGAGAAAGGGCTCGAAGCAGCTGTAGCAGGCACGTTCTCCAAAAGGGGTTTGCAGTGGGCCCGTCTCTCCGGCAGGGCCACTGTGGTCCTCCCCGTCTGCCCCTCTGTCTCTCCCCCACTGCCCCTCTCCTCTCCCCTTCTCTGTCTGCCTCCCATCTGCCTCTCCTCCTTCTTCCGGCTTCAGTCTGCTGCTGTTTTAATGAGGGCTTGGCCTCCTGTGCTTAGCAGCTCAGCAGCAGTGCATTTAATTAATCTTACATTGCACTTCTTCAGAGTCAACGCTGCCACTTTATTCCTCACTAATTGGAAGAGGCTAGTTAAGCTCTGAGATGAATGGCCCTTTCTGCTGGCAACGTCTTGGCCTGGGATCTCTGTTGGAGTGGCGGTCCTGGGCTGGTCGCTGTGGGCCCTGGGGTGGGAGGGACGCTGGGCTGGAAGGTGAAGGGGCTGGCCCACCCACCTGGTGCAGGGAGGTCCTTTCACGGTGGCCAGGGCAGGGATCTAGGCCGGCCCTCACCCTGGAGCAGGGACCGGACTTGCCACTGCTGTTCCTCAGGTCCCAGCTCTGTGCCAGCCCTGGGCAAGGTTCCCTGGGACCCCAGAGGGCCTCAGACTGGGTGCCTGAACCTTCCGCGGGCCCTGCCTACACCTGCCTCCCCCCTCACTGTGGCCCAGCCCCGCCTCCACTCTGCAGGCCCGCACCACTCTCCAGGCCTGGCTAGGGCACCCCGACTGGGGCCGGCCACACGGCCAACGCGCTGAGATGGACGTTTCCCCAACAAACACGCACTCCGCGCCTCACTGGCCGTCAGGGAAACGCAGTTACCCTGCTGCCGCGATGCTGTCGGTCAGCGGTGGGCGGGCAGCAGCGAAGAGGCTGGTCTGCGGGGAGTGTGCGGAAGGAGCGCCTGCTGGGTGGGTGCTGACGGGAGTGTGATCTGCCTCCCCCCCGCCCCACCGCTGCGCCAGGCCTGGGGCGTCCCTCGGACGTGGACGCGCAAGCCACCGTCCTGCGGGATAAGACGTCTGAAAGCACCTCCACGACCAGCCAGAGGAGAAAGGCCAAAGGAGCCACGTGCCTGCAGTTGAGCAGAGCAGTTTCCGGCATCGAGGCCGAGCCGCGGGCGGGGGGTGGCCGAGTGCGGCCGGGTGGAGGCGGAAGGGAAGAGTGGTCGGCGGGGGCGTGCGGCCCCCTGCACCTGTCCCCCCGCGCACAGCCCGCACCACCTGTGCCTTTCTTTGGTAGGGGCACCGTGTGCCCATCAGGTGGGGGATGTGTCCTGTTTCAGTTTTTTTGAGAATATATTTACATAATACTCTTGTAATTAATACAGGAAAGTAAGTGAAGTTTCCCTGTAATTTTGGGGGCACTCGTGTTGAGTGCCGACTGCATTCCTGGTAAGTCCCCGGGGTGTGTGTCCCGCCAGCTAGCCCAGCGGTCTTCGACAGCCGCAGAAGCTCCTGGCTCGGGTGCAGGGCGCAGATGCTGTTCACGTCCCTCAGTTGGGCTGAAGGAATTTCTGTGGCCTTCCCTCTGGACAGTGAGGTGTGAGAACAGTGAGGAGGGACAGACGCTCAGCTCCTCCATGCCCCGGAGTCCTCCACCTCTTGGAGAAGGCTCACCACCAACCAGTGCTGTCTCCTCTCTGGACGCCCACCTGTTTGGGTCTCTCCGCCTCTGTGAGAGGCTGTGCTGGGCTTCTTCGGCTTTCGTGCTCCTTCCCTGCTGCACTGGTGACAAATTGGGGTCAGAAGTGCAGGCGGGCGCGGTGTGATGCTGCCCTGTGATATCAGCCACTCTGCCAGCTGAGGCAGTCTGCAGGGACAAGGATGCTCTAGCCAGGGCCCAAGCATGGATTCATGAGGATTTGCCAGGAGGCCATCAGGAGAAAGAAATGAAGTGCTGGGGGAAGAGTGCAGACTGGCTCTGGGGGCCCAGGGTGGCCTCGGGCAGAGCCGGCAAGCGGGCTGAGGCGGGGGGGTCCCGGCAGCCACGGGGCTGGGGCTCTGCCATCATCCTTGCATTCCTGCACCTGAGTGTTGCTGGGAATCAGCTGGAGTTTCTTTCTTTCCTTCCTTTCTTGGTTTCTTCCTTTTGTCTTTCCTTCTCTCCCTTCTTTGTCTCTCCTTCCTTCCTCCCCCTCCTTCATTCAACACCGTTTCTCCATCGTTCTTCTGCCCAGATGGGGAGGAGGACACGCTGGACACACGGTGAAGAGGCAGACAAGCCTGAGCCCAGCCCTGCTCTCATGGAGCACACAGCTTCCCGGAAAGACACATCAGGAGGGTCTGAAACGCCATCCGGGGTGGGATGGGTGTTCTGTGGGGTGGGGAGCTCCTAAAGGACTTGGGCAGGAGCCTCACATGTCCACAGTGGTATGAGCCCCCGGATGCAGTGGCTGGGGCACCCTGAGAGGCTCCCCCACCCCAGCTGTTTAAGCACCCCAAGATGCTGCCACATTCTGTCTCGTCTGCTGTGGTGTGGCCTCGGCCTCTGGCCCCACTCCTGAGGGGACTCAGCTGTCCTCTGCTGCCGGCTGCTGTTCCTCTAGCCTCAGGGAGTGGGCGGTTTCTTGCTCCCCTACCCCACCCCGCCCCACACCCCCAGCCCTGAGGTGAGATCCTTTTCTTGAATTCTGTGCAGACATGATTTCCTGGTGCTCCTGTGTCTTGTCTGCCGCCCCTGGTGGGTGTATGTCCGTCTGGAGCGTCTCTCTGTGGTGATCGGCTCTTTCTCTCTGGGAGCTGTCAGGGCTTTCTCCTAGTCTCTCATGTTCTTAGGTCTCATTATAATGTGTCCAGGTGTGGGGTTTTCTTAGTTAACGCCTTGATCAGATCTCTGTGAATCCATTTCAGTTGAAATCTTTCACCTAATTTTGGGAAATTCTTGGCCCTTATGTCTTCAAATATTTCTTCTTTCTCTCTACGCCCTTTTCTACTTCTGGATTCATCCATATTGCTTCACTTTTCTCTCCTGCCTTCTGTCTCTCCAGCCCTAAGCATCAGAGAGAGCTCTCAGACCAGATCTCTCAGCGCTGAGTCGGTGCTGTGGCTCATCTGTCCTGCTCTTCAGTTCAGCGACGGGGCCCTCTGTCCAGCTGCAGGCGTCTGTCCTCACCAGTTCCCTTTGCAGCCGCTCCTCCTGCTCTGTGTTTTCCATGTTGTTCTTGATCTCTTTGAGGATATGTATGGTGTTTACTTCAGTTCCCCCTCATCTGTAATGTGTTGTTCTGGGTATGGTCTTTCTTCTGTAGCACAAGTGTTGCTCAGATGTGATCTCGGACTCCCCAGAGAGTGTAAGTGACTATGGCCGGTTCTGTGGGGGAGCGCTCACGGTCCTCCTAGTAATCTGGACAGGGAGGTGGGGACTTTCCTCCTAGCCCTGTGCATACCTGTTGACTCCCGCTCCCCTTTCCTGACCCAGGATCCTGGCTCCCTGGGTTAACGATGGTGGGAAGTGAATGCACGTTGTGGACACCGCCGCTTCACCAACAGGAGTGCAGTTGGCTAGCCCCAGGACCTTGATGTGACCCTCACACAGTGATCTTCTCTCAGTGCATTCCAGAAGGCAGGGTATTTAGTCTTGTCCATGGTCGTTTTGTGATGTGTCTTAGGAAGAGCTGTCTCGGGTGGGGTAGAGGCTATGCTAGTCAGAGAGGGTCTGGGTTGGGGGCCCCAGGAGGAATAGAAGAGAGACACGTGGGGCCTGTGCCAAGGCAGGGACAGGGAAGGGAGAGCCAGGGGGCTGGTGGGAGACAATCAGGAAGTGGAAGGGCCGAGGCTTGGGGATGTGGGTGGGCGGGAGGAGGGATCCAGGACAGCGTCCAGGCTCCTGGCTTGAATGACTGCAAGGAGGGCGCGGCGCTGACTGTGATTAGGCTCCCGGGAGGGCGGGAGTGGGGTGGACTGGAAGAGGAGAGTTCCCATATGGATAGCTGGGCTTCAGCTTCCCGGGACCATGCTGAGGGGGCGTCCCTGTGGCTCTTGGTTGGCCGCGGTACAGGGAGGTGTGGGGATGGAGAGTGCCCTGGGGACCCCTGCCAACTGGGTGGAGAGTCTCCTGGTGTGGAGGCTGAGGCAGGACATGGCCTGAGTGCACGGAGGCCATGAGGGCTGGGCAGGAGAGGTCAGCCCCCCAGAGCCAGGGTCTGGCTGGGGTCACCCCAGATGGGCTCTGCGACCTGGCAGGCACATTGGCCTCTGCAGGCCTCATTTTCCTCATCTGTAAAATGGGGGCATAGTCCAGTGGGGACGTGGCAGTGTACTTGCCAGTGAGAGGAGGAACACGGCCTGGGGGCTACAGAGGGGTGAGCAGGCAGGAGTAGTGGGCAGAGGGCTTGTGAGCCCAGGGGGTCTGGTTCCCTGGCTCTGAGTAAAGCACGGTGGATTTACTACTCTTGTTTCAAAAAGAAAGGGGAAACAGTGTCTGTTCTGGCCTCAGTGCAGGCTGGGAGGAGCCGTGTCCCTGCGCAGCTCCCTGTACCCCCGCTTCCACTCCCTGCCCCCCCGCCCTGTGCTCTCTTAGCTCAGAGTTGGCGCGTGCCCAGCTCCGAGTGAGACGTGGCAGCCAGGACGCTGAGACCCAGCCAAGCCCCAGATGGCTGGCGAGAGGTGCTTCCCGAGAGCCGAGCGAGACAAGGACAGAGGCCGGCCTGGCTGGGAGGGGACAGGAAGGGGCCAGGAGCCCAAGAAGTGCCATCCCCGGACCTGGCTCTGGCACAGCCCTGCCTGCTCCGAGGCTGCACCCCATCAGAAGCCTCTGAGTGGATGCAGGAGCACGAAGCTTGAGGTCTGGGCCATGGCTGGGAGTGTGTGCGAGGTGCGGGGAGCCCCCATCAGGTTCTGGTCGGGGACCCCTGGTCCTGGAGCTGACGCCTCGGCTCTGGCCAGGCCTCCCTCTGCTTCTGTTTGAGCGTGTGAGTGTGTGCGTGTATGGGTGTGTGCAAATGTGAGGATGCATGCAAGTGTGAGAGTGTGAGTGGGTAAGTATGCATTTGTGTGTGTGTGCACATGTGAATGTGTGAGTGTGTATGCACTGAGTTCATGTGAGTGTGTGAGAGAGCATGTGACTGTGAGGATACATGCCAGTGTGAATGTGTGAGTGTGAGCATATGAGTGTACATAAGTGTTTGTGTGAGAGTGCCTGCTTGTGTGTGTGTGTATGAGTGCGTGTGTGTGTATACAGGAGTGTGTGTGAGTACATGTGTGAGCATGTGCGTGAGTGTGTATGTGTGTGCACCTGTGTGCGAGTGTGTGTGCGTGTGTGTGCCTCCTGTACAGGCCGTTCTGAGAAGCAGCCCTTGCAGGCTTTAGACTGTTGGTTGTGGCGGTTACTGTGCCTCTGTCAGTACGATTTTCGTGTTGTTGCTTGATGTTTTGGGCTTTGACGTGGTCTGAAGCCGAGGGTTTAACTCGCTGACAGCCCGCTGCCTCTCCCCTGCCCACTCCTCTAGAATAGTTCTGTCACCAGTTTAGCCCATATCGTGGTTCCCTGTTCCGTCAGTTTCCTGTGGCTGATGAAACAAATTGTCACAAATGTACTGGCTTCAACAACAGAAACGTGTCCTCTCCCAGTTCTGGAGGCAGAAATCGAGGTGTCAGCAGGGCTGTGCTTCCTCCAGAGGCTCTAGGGCAGAATCTGTTCTCTTCTCTGCCAGCTTCTGGTGGCTGCCGGCATACCTTGGCTTGTGGCCACATCGTTCCCGCCTGGTATCCTCCCTCTCTGCTGTCTCTGCACGCCTTCTCCTCTGTGTCTGTCTACTCTCCCTCTGCCTCCCTCCTATGAGGAAGTGGGCATGTGAGTGCATGTAGGGGCCACCCTGATAATCCAGGATTGTCCACCATCTCAAAATCCTTAATCACAGCTGCAAAGTCGTTTTTTTGCCATGTGAGGTAACGTTCACAGGTTTTGGAGAATCAAACTGGGAGATATGTTTGGAGGCCATTTTTTTAGCTGCCCACACCCCGTGGACCTGTAAATATCATATTTGTACCTTTGCTGCTTCTTTGCTCAGCCCAGGGCAGTGGGTCTGGAGACCTCGCTTAGTGCGAGGGGATCGCGTGGCGTGATGTCCACTATTCACCTTCTTCGTCGTAGCTGGGCCTTTGCCGACAGATTTCCATTACTCTTAATCTCTGCATGCTGCTCACAGCCATCTGACCCCGGCAGTGACTGCACCTCTGAGCTGTGCAGCGCCTGTCCCCTGGGTTACCTGTATGGGGGGCCCGGCTGGAGGAGTACCTGGGCGGAGGATAGCTCCTCCTGGGCTGGGAGATTTGGGCCCTGAGTGGAGAGGGGGATGGCTTTCCTGCTCCGAGGGGTTGGGGAGGATCAGCATCTCTGCAAACATCTGTCGAACATACGCATATTTCCCTTATATAATCTGGTTTGGAAAAATTGTTTCCTGTTGTCTTTGAGACAGTGGATGGCATGCCCTGGTCCCACCGTCAGGGGGGTCCTTGGCCCCACCTGGAGGTGAAAGGGAGGAGGCGAAGGCTGGGAACAGCGAGCCAGCAGGTGGGCAACAGCAGGCTGGGGCAGGTGGGAGGCTCAGCCTGGGGTGCTCTGTGGGGAGGTGGGCGGCCCGCCCAGGACAAGGCCTCTCTGACCTCATGGTATGGTCATGGTGTGGTGTGGTGGCCCTGCCACCATCACCAGGAGGCTGAGCAAGGCCCTTGGAGACCCCACTACCCCAGATCTCCGCACCTCCCCTCCTTGGTCCTCCCAACACCTTTGCCGGGCCGAGATGTTCCTCTCATGTCACAGCCAGAGAAAGTGAGGCCTGGCCAGATGGAAGAACTTCGCCACCCAGGCCACATAGCTGGCGAGGCGGGGGGTTGGTTCAGGGACATAGGCTCCTCCCAGGGCCCTCTGCTGACCTTCAGGGGGCCCAGGAGGGTCTAGAGCAGCACATCCTGGACTTATTTTAAGTTTTATTTTTTTAAATAAAAATTGTATATATTTAAGGTGTACAACATGATGGTTTGATATACATATGCATAGTAAAATGATTACTACAGTGTCCGTCGACAGAAGGATGGATAAAGATTTGTGGTATATGTGTATATATGAGGAAACATTTCTCAATCTTAAAAAAAGGAGATCCTGCCATTTGTGACAACATGGATGAACCTGGAGGACGTTATACTAAGTGAAGTATCTCACTGATATGTGGAATAGAAAAAAGTTGAATGCATAGAAGCAGAGAGTGGAACAGTGGTTATCAGGGGCAAGAGGTGGGGAAGCAGGGAGATGCGGGTCAGAGGATGCAGAGTTGCGCTTGTGTAGGATGAATAAGTCTCGAGAGCTGATGTGCAGCGTGCAGATTATAGTTGATCATACTGCATTGAATACTGGAAATTGGCTAAGAGACTAGATTTCAAGTGTTCTTAACACCACACACACACACACACACACACACACACAAACACACACACAGAGGTAACTACGTCCCCAATTTTAACGAACAAATCACTTGGGAACTTGCAAAAATGCAGGTTCTGGTTCAGAAGTCTGGGGCAGGGCTGGGATTCCACGTTTCTAACAAGTTCCCAGGTGCCATACGTGGTCTGGGGCCACTCAGGAAGCTGGCCGGGGCCCTGGAGGCACCCGCTGGGCCCACCACTCCCAGGAGAAGGCACTTCTCTGGAAGGGCTCGAGGCTTCACCCGGCCCCCCATCTATGCACATGGATGTCATTTTGGGAGAATTTATTCTGTGAATATAATTAATAAGAATTCCTCCCCAAGTGTTTGTCTAGAAAAAGAAAATAAGGCAATATATTGCCCGGGGCCTGCAGGGGTGGTCATCACATCACAGGGAGTCCCTGCGGCCCTTCACCCACCCATACCCCTGCTCTGGGAACAGTGTGGCCGCCCTGCTTTCTGCCTGCCCATGGGGCTACGCAGCTCCCCTTCCAGCTGGCGTGCGCAACCTTTCCAGCTGGCATTTCAAGTGCTGTCTCCTGGCGCCGCTGAGTTCTGCAGATCCCGAGGCGGTCATTTGTCAGATGGTCCTGGAGCCTCCTGACGTCCCTTCAGGTTCTCCTGCTGCTAAGACAATCCGTGTCAGACGACTCCCAGTGCCTATCTTCCTATCTCCAGCAAGCCACTGGAATGTTCTACAGACTGGAAAGAAATCAGAGCGCCAGAGTTCTCAATACGAACACTTCTTTTACACTTCCTCTTGTTTATGCCCTGATCACACCAGAAGGCAGTGAACTGGGCCCAAATGTGTGAGACAGTGGCCTTGAAAAGGAAGCCCCACGCCATCTTGCAGTCAAAGAAACAGAGGATCCAAAGGCAAGTGACTTCCCCATATTTATTGAGTGCCTCTGAAGTGTCAGGCACTGGTCTGGAGGCTGTGGGTCGAGCAAGGAAACTCCACTCTCCTGAGATCCTTTGGTTGGAGAGCAGACAGTGACTCAAAAAAGAATCCACATGTCAATTAGTGGGAAATGGTGTTACGAAAAAATAGAACAGGATAGCAGAGTAGAGCGTGACGGGGAAGGGGCGCTTTTAGCCAAGGTCCTTCTGAGGAGGAGACATTTCAGTGGAGACCTGGACTTCCTCACTGGAAGGAACAGCAGGTGCAAAGGCCTTGGGACAGGAACTGAGCTGAGGTGTGCCAAGGACAGAAGGAACATCTCTGTGGCTGGTACTTGGAGTAAAGGAGGGGAGGTCAGGTGATGGGCAGTCGTGTGGTAGGAAGCTGCCGGAGGGTCTGAGGCAGGCAGGTGACAGTCTGATTCATGTTTCAGAGATTCCTTTGGGTAGTCGTGTGGAGAATGGAGTCATGCAGGCTCAGCTTGCACTTGCTCTCAGCCTGGCATTCTCCATGGCACTGCCAGCAAGCGGTGCAGCCCGGCCTGGGAAGCTGCCTGTGGAGTGGTGGGCTCCCAGGACCTGGCTCCTTAAGCTGTTGAACCCTTGTGAGCAGAGCTTCCACTGTGCCCTGGCGCTGTCCTCGTGTGATGAGCTGTGCCCCTCAGGGCAGCCAGGTGCTGGTGTCCTGGGAAGGCTGACAGTCTCCTTAGAGGGTGGCAATGTCCTCACCACGCTCCTGCAGGGGCGGACGGCAGTGCACAGCAGGGACAGGCGACCTGGGAACAGGGATGCCCTGTGGGCTGGCGTTCGCCCCACGCTGGCAGGGTGGAGGTCTGGGCTGGGTTCCGGCTGGCCAGCGGCTGGGTCACCTGGGGGTTCCCCTTGCTTGACTGCCTCTGACAAGTGCTTGCCCTCTGCTAGGTGCTGGGCTTGCTCCCAAGGACTCAGGCCCAGGGTTGATGCTTCTGAGGTCACACTGGGGAGGGACGGCCTCCCTGGTGGAGCCCTGGGCCCAACCCCCGGGCAGCGGCTGGTTGACCTCCGTCTCCCTGGGGCCTCTTGCCCGGACATGGTCCCACAGCCCTTGGGGCCCTGCTGCTGTTGGGCCTTGTCCGGGGACAAATGCTATGTCCTCAGAGGGGCCTTTCCTGAGAACCCCTCACCCAGACTGCTGTCCCAGTGCCTGCCGGAGCCCTGGGCCCTCGGGGGCTGGTCTCGCGGCCTTGCCTCCTCCTGGGGTGTCAGTTCCGAGGTCGGGTTCATCTGCCTGGCTCTCCGCGGGGTGTGGCCTTGCACTGGAGATTAGAGGCTCAGCGAGGCTGGTGGCTGGAGCAGGGGCTCCCCGCTCCCTGCGGCGTGTGCGGCGGGCCGCCTCTCCTGGGCCTCACTGTTCCCTCAGGAACACAAGCTTTTCTCTGGGGTCTCTTCCTGCTCACAGGCTGCCCTGGCCCTGAGTGTCTGTGAGTGCTGGGGTTGTACAAATGCGCGTGCAAGTGAGTGTGAGTGTGTGCTCTGGGAGTGTGTACAAGCATGTGTTTGAGTGGCATGTGCAGATGTATGCTTGTGTGTCTGTGTGGGTGTGTGTTGAGTGGTGTGTGAGTGTATAGTTGTGTATGTCCGTGTGACTGTTTGAGTGGGGGGTGTGTGTGTGTGAGTGTTGATGTGTATGCGCATGTGAGTGTGCTTAGGATGTGTGTGTGTATGTGCATGTGAGTGTGATTATCGGTGTGCATGTGTGAGTGTGTGTGCACATTTGCCGCCAGGTGGCTTGCTCCAGACAAATCTGATTGCGCCCTGTGGCCTGGGGTGGGGCATCTGCCCTGAGCCCTCCTCTCCCCGCTGGCGCTCAGTGTGGTCTCAGAGGACGGCGAGGACCCGCAATCCTGCCTGTGCACGCTGGCCTCACCCTGGGGCCCCTGGCCATCAGGTAGGCCTTGGAGATTTCTTGGCAGAGTCTCCTCTTTTGGAAAAAAAAAATCTAATTTCAATGAATTCATCTGCTTTCATTATATTTTAATCTCCACAGTCATTTGAATATGTTCTCGCTGTAAAACGAGCGGCTTTGCAGATTAGGCGGAAGCCCAGGTGGCCCTGTCCCGACTCTTTGCCCCCACTCCTCCTAGGAATGAGAGCCTGGCAAAAATATCCTCCTAGACCTTTTTCTGTGTGTTTGCATGTACCTCGAGGCACTTCGAGAAAATATATAGTATCATTGCTGTATTTATTTCCTTCCTTTAAAAAAATATTACATGTATATTTTTAAAACACAGACCATGATTGCCATTCTATAATTTGCATTTTTCACTCAAAAATATGTTCTGGGGACCAAGCCATGTTGATGTGCAGAGGGTGAGGTCACTTACGACCCCTGCCCAGCATTGTAGCGTATGGGGCAGTAAAACTGCGGCAGGGGCAGCCAGAATTCCAGCTTTCTGGTCTCCAAATGTGGAGGGGCACAGAGCGTGATGCGACTGAAGAGGCGGAGGCCGGGCACACAGGCCCTCAGTGTGAGCTGAGGGAGACATGGCCCTGCCCTCCAGTGGTTCTCAGCCTTCTGTCCTTCCTTAGGACACCAGTGAAGCTCACAGGCAAAGTCCACCCATGGGCATTTGTGGGCATGAGCTGAATTCTCCCGGACCTTATTCGGGACAGCTACTGAGAAGGCTAATGAGTGAGCATGATAGGATTCCAGAGACATCTCTGATCTATCTGCTCTGGCTTGTTCCAAATCAGAGTCAGCACCACCCTCCTCATGCCACGCCTCTCACTTCCAGCCACACCAGCTTGAGGGGCATGGCCCAGGCTGAGGTGTGTAGTCAGAGTTCTGTGGGGACACACACCTGGGCCCTGGCCATGTTTGCTGTCTGCAGAGCCCCATCAACCTTGGCTCTGTTGGTCTATGTGTCTGCTCTTTTGCTGGCACCACACTGTCTTGGTTAATGTAGCTATGTAGTACTAGCTTTGCTATTGGGTAGACTGATTGCCCCCACTTTATTCTTCTTTCTCAAAATTCTCATAGCGAATTCTAGTTCCTTTGCTTTTCCATATAAATTTTAGAATAAATTTGTCTATATCTATAAAAAATCCTCATATTTTGATTGGAATTGTCTTAAATCTATAGACCAATTTATGGAGAATTGACGTCTTTACTATGTTGAGTGTTTCGTTCCATAAACATAGTATATCCATTTATTTAGGTGTTTTAAAATTTCTTTTTAATCAACAGTTTTTAGTTTCCAGGATACAAATCCTGCATATGTGTTTTTAAAATTTATATCTAACTGCTTTGCTTTTGTTTAAGGGTTGTAAATGGCTTACTTTTTTTTTTTTTAGTTTCCAAGAGTTCATTGCTAGAATATAGAAATATGATTGATTTTTTGTTTTGACCTCATATACTGTGACCTTACTAAACTCATTTATTATTTCTAGAAGCCTTTTATATATTCCTTGGAATTTTCTACGTAGACAGTTGTGTTGTCTGTGAATAGGGACAGTTGTATTTCTTTCTTTCCAATCTCTATGCCTTGTATTTATTTTTTCCATGCCTATTGCACTGTCTAGGACTTCCAGTACAATGTTGAATAGGAGTAGTGAGAACATTTCTTATCTTAGGGGGAAACGTTCAGTCTTTCATGATTGAGTGTCACGTTAGCTTTAGGCTTTCTGTAGATGCTCTTTATCAGGTTAAGGAAGTTCCTTTCTATGCTAGTTAGCTGAGAGTTTTTTATTTTTATTCGTGAATGGATGTTGAATTTTATTGAATGCTTTTTCTGCATTCATGATAATATCATGATATGATCATGTATTTTTGCTTCTTTAATCTGTTAATATGGTGGATTACATTGATTTTTTTGAATATTGTGTCAGCTTGCATTTCCAGGATAAATTCCACTTGTTTGTGGTGCAATATACTTTTTTATACATTGTTGTATTGGATTTGACAATAATTTGTTGAGGAGTTTTATGTTTATGTTCTTGAGGGATATTGGTCTATAATTCTTTTCCCTTGAACTATCTTTATCTGGTTTTAGTATTAGGATAAAGTTGGCTTCATAAAATGAATTGGGAAGTGTTCCCTCCTCTTCTATTTTCTAAAAGAGACTGTGTAGAATTGGTGTCATTTCTTCCTTAGATATTTGGTAGAATTTGCCAGTAAAACCATCTGGGCCTGGAGATTTCATTTCTGGAAGCTTTTTAACTATGAATTCAATTTCTTTTATAGTTCTAGGATTTTCAGGCTCTCTACTTCATCTTGGGGTGAGTTTTGGTAGTGTGTGGTTTTTGAGGAAATCATGCATTTCATCAAAGTTGTTGAATTTATGTGCATAGAGTTGTTCCTACTGTTCCATTGTCTTTTCAATGCCTGTGAAGTCTATAGTGATATCCTTTAAAAATTTTCTATTATTATTATTTGTGTTTTATTTTTTTCTGTCAGTCTTACTAGACTGACCTAGTGGTTGCTCTAGGGATTACAATAAACATACTTAACTTTTCACTGTCTACTTAGAATTGATATTTTTACAACTTCAATTTGAATGTTGAAACCTTAGCATCATATAGGTATCTTTACTCCACCCCTTTCTGTTGTGGTTGTGTTTTATACAACTACATACAGTGAAAATCCCATCAGACAATGTTATACTTCCTACTTAAGAGAACAGTTTATTATATTTTTCCAGATATTTCCTATTTCTGTTGTTCTTCCTTTATTCCTGATGTTCAAAATTTCTTTCTAATATCATTTCCCTTCTGTCTGAAGAATTTCCTTTAGCAACTATTTTAGGGTAGGTCTGCTGGCAACAAATTCTTTTAGTTTTTCTTCATCAGAGAATGGCTTTATGTCTCCATAGTTCTTGAAGGATATTTTTGGTGGAAATAGAATTTTGGGTTGGTTAGAATTCTGAGTTTTCTTTCAGCATATTAAAAATGTTTTTCAACTTTCTTTGGATTCCATGGTTTTGATGAGAAATCTGTAGTCATTTGAATATTTTTTTCCCCTGTAAGTAATGTACTGTTTTTCTCTGGCTGTTTTCAAGACTTTCCTTTTGTCTATAATTCCCAGCAGTTTGATTCCAGTGCGTGTTGGAGTGTATTTCTTTGGATTTTTCCTCTTTGAGGTTCACTATTCTGTTGAATCTGTAGGTTTCTGTCTTTCACCAAATTTGGGAAGTTTCCAGCCATTATCTCTTCAGTTATTTTTTCATCACTGCACTCTTTCTTCTCTCTTTTTGGAATACCAATGACATCAATGTTACATCTTTTGGTATTTTCCCACAGGTCCCTAAGGCTCTTTACATTATAAAAATATGTTTTCTCTCTGGTGTTCAAAGTGGATAATTTGTATGGATCTGTCTTCAAGTTCACCGACTCATTGCTCTGTCATCTCTATTCTGCTATTGAGCCTATTCAGTGAGGTTTTTATTTGGCTTATTGTATTTCTCAGTTCTAAAATTTCCATTTTGTTCCTTTTTTTGTCTTTTATTTCTTGCTGAGACTATCTTTGCATTTGTTTCAAGAGGCTTTGCCTTTGCTTTATAGAGCCTTTTTATATAGCTGCTTTAAAATCTTTGTCAGCTAATTTCAACATATGTGTTATCTCAGTGTTGATATTTATTGATTGTCTTTTCCCATGCAAGGTGAGATTTCCCTGGTTCTTCAGGTGCCAAGTAATTTTGGACTTTATTCTAGACATTTTGAATCTATGCTGTGAGACACTTGTGGGTTTAAATCAGGTTTCCTTCACTCATTCCGTGACATTCACCTCTAACCAGCCTAGACTCAGTTTCCTGCAAGGATCTGCTTCCCCTACCTTTACACCCACCCCCTCAAACATTTCTGGGTGTCTCCAGGTTCTATCTCGGTTCCAGAGAGCCTGTCTGCACCCTCCTGCCAGGTGTCTGGGCATTTATAGTCCTCCAGCCAGCACCCCAGGCTCCATGGAGCTTTGACCACCTTCCACAGACTCTGGAGGAAGGAGAAGAGCTGGTCTCCATGGAGACTTGGCAGGAATGCCCTGGTCCAAGCCAGCCATTCTGAGTTATGAGCATGGCAGATGACCTGAGTGCTCTGAGCCTTGGGGAATTTCTGAAATTGCCTTTGTCTCCCAATATTTGCTCAGCTTTGTAAATATTAGGGGGGCTTTTGAAGGGAATATGTGTTCTGTGTTACAGGGCTAATGCAATATGAGGGAACCTGTAGGCTCTGGTGCCATGGAAACCAGCGGGGGCCAGAGAGAAGCTGAAAGAGGACCATGTGAAGGTCCCTGGTGGCCTTGGGGAGGTGGGGCAGGGGTCATGGGTGCTGGGCACGTGGGATGGGAGACATAGGTCGGGGGCCAGTGCAAGGTAGTCTGCTGGGAACGGTGGATGTGAAGGAGAAGAGGGGTTTTGGTGGTAACTGGAGAGAAACGCAGCACCACATGCATGGTCCCTGGACCATGGCCCAGAAGGGTGTGTCCTGGGATGTGGTGTCCTGGGTTGGACAGTCCTTCCCTCTCATGAGGCAGCATCTTCCCAAGGTTCATGGTATGCACCCCCCTAATTCCCAGCATAGACCCATGGAGTTGTTTCAGTTGGAAGGGATGTTTAGGGAGTGTGTGGGGAGGGCAGCCTCCATGGGCTGTTCCTAAATTACTTTCAGAATGTCCAACCATCCTACACTGGCTCTTACCTCCTGTCCAGCAGCAGTGGGAGGGGCTCATGTGCCTGGCTCAGAATGTTCTGGGAAAGTCTTGGGTTCTGTTTGCCTGAGTCTGTCGTGGTTACAGGGAGCAGGCTAACCCTGTGTGCTTCAGGGTGGGAATCAGGCTGGAATGTGGAAGTCCCACACTGAACTCTAGAGATGGGACCAGCACCCTGGCCTATGAAAGTGGGCACTGCTCAGGAGGTAACTCCCATCCATCAGGGTCCCAGAGGACCTGGGGTCCACTCAGCACTCCACTGGAGGGGAGTGGAATGAAGGTGTGCCTCATTGAGCCGTGGACAGCATAAGGGAACCCACAGGGGTAGGTGGGGCTCAGGGACCACCCCTGGACCTGCAGGGCCAAGCAGAGAGAAAAAAGCCTCTCTCTGCCCACCCTCTGACTGCCTTTTGGTGCCTCCCTTTGCCAGGAGAGCCAGGGAGAGGCTGCCTGCCTGGTTGGCCTCTGGTGCAGGGTAGGATAGAGGTGAAGGGGTTGGGTGGTGGATGGAGAGCAACCAGCCCTGAGTGTCAGTGGGAAAGGAGAGAAGCAGGGCCCACATTCCTCTCAATGTCCTTTCAAAGCCAGCTTTCCTCTCTACCCAGAGCCTATGTATTCAGCACTTGTATGTGCTGGGCTTGTGTGGGATGGTGTTACATCCTGAGGACAACAAACAAACCGGCAGCCTCCAGAAGGGGGCTAGAGGTTGGGAGCAGAAACCAACCCACTGTGCAGCGGGCACCCTCCAGGCTCTCCCCACTGCCTGTTTACCCGGGAGGCAATAGTGATGGACAGACAGAAAGGGTCTCAAGGCAAGATGTCTGCACGTGGACTTTCTTTTCTTCCTTCTTTAGACTGCCTTGGTGGGTCTCCACGTTGGATGTCTACTAAACCCCATCTACTCGACTTGGTGGGAGTATTGAAGGATTTGCAGGGATAATCTTGACATTCCCTCCAGACCCTAGAAGACACCCCCTTCCCACTCGGCCAGCAGGCAGCTCCTCCAACATGGGCACAGCCACCTTGGAAGCTGGAGTGCTGTGCTGAGGCCACCCTGCTCGTTCAGTGGGGCCCTGCAGCGAGACTGTGGGTGGGGCCGCTCTGCCACTCCCCAAAGCCTGTGGTTCTGAGGGTGTGGGGTCCCAATGTGGCCACTCCTGAGCTCCACAAGCTGCCTGCCTGAGGCCATGCTGGTGGGTCAGATCAGTGGGGCTGCTCGATATCCCTGGGCCAGGCTGGGCCCAGCACCCCTAGGCGTCCCTGCTGGGTCAGCGCTCAGAGCCTTGGTGGAGCTTCTAGCCATGATCATGTCTCCCCTGTTCATGGGATCGAGTTGCTAAGGAAAGAGCATTAATTGCAAATAATTGGCTGAATGGATGTGGCTGTGGATTCTGAACTCAGCTCTGGCTGCAAGCTACACACCTTTCATCAGCACCACACTCAGGTCCCCGGCGTTAAGCTGAATGCTCCGGATGCACCAACACCTAAAAAACAAAGAACAAAACAGGAGAAAACAAAGTGAAGGCCACCCTAGAAGGCACATTCCAGTGCCTGTCCTGGCCTGGGTCCTGTCAGGCCATTGGTGCCTTCTGGTCCATGGCTGTGGGAAACTGATGTCCCCTGTGTGTTGTGGGCTGTGGTCTGTCAGCCATTGGTGAGTTCCTGTCCATGGTGGAGGCAAGGCGATGCTCCATGTACGTCTGAGTCCACAGTCCTGAGTCACTGTCATTAAAAGGGAAAACACTCGTCACGTTGCAATGTCAGTTTTCACTTCCTGTCTAATTTCTGACCTGTAAACAAAGCCTGCAAGAATAAGAGGCTCTCATGTGTGATTTGGCTAATTAATTTGACTTACTTAGAGGAACGCCTAGCGCCCCATGCTCTTTTATGAAGATTAACACTTTTTGAGAAGTGACAAAGCAACACAATGTTGTGCCCCTTATTTTGGGAGAGCAGAGGGACTCGGGCCAGACTGTCTTTCCGCATCTCCCCCTGGAAACAAGGAAGGCGGCTGGGGGTCGGCACTTACTGGAGCGTGCAGGCGAGAATCCACGGCCTGCACCAGGTGAGGCCATGGTGCCTAGGACAGCAGGAGGGACGGCCCAGGGGACCTGCAGGCAGAGCTGGCATGCGGAGCTCCTGACAGCCTCTAGGAAGACAGGGACAGAGGTCGGGCAGTGTCGGGCTGATCTCAACTCACTCAAGCAGAAGAGAATTAAAGGCAAGCTATGGGGGATGGAAATGGGGTGCCTTGGAAATGGGGTGACTTGCAGGACGACAGCCAGAGCCTCAGGAAGCTTCGTGGGCAGTGGTCAGAGCTCTGGGTGGCGTGAGGGGCTCAGGTTGGCCACGTCATGGTTCTGTCTCAGATGTACATTCCAGGAAGAGAGTGTCACATTGGGTGAGCCCACCCCACCCCTCCGCACCCGGGCTCCTTATTAACAATCCTTCTAGGCTGTTCCCAGAGGCACAACTGTTCCTAGGGTATGTACGGGTCCTGGGCAAATATTTTTTGCAGGGCCCCTGTCCATACAAACAATTTGATTAAAAACGTGTTACAAGATCCACGAGCCCACGTGGCGCATAGTGAGGTATTGATGCAGATGTAGAGGAATGCGGGAGAAGGTGCTAACCTGTTTACTGTCTGCTCAGAGCATGCAAAGATCCTTCTTACTGTGCACGCACCGTCTCTTCCTGTCCAGGTCCAGGAGCCTTCTCCGTGTTCTTTATTGTCTAGTGTGCGCTCCTGGCTAATGTCCTATTTGTATTTCCCGCAGCGGGAGAAGGGGAGGAATGCAGTTACCACTCACAGGGCTCTCTGGGACCTGCTTGCGTAGAGACGCTGTGAATCTCTTGCCTCTGCATTCCCAGATCCCGTGTATTTAGTGCTGGTTATGGTGTTTCTCCTGACTTGGTTTCATAATCTGCCAGGGAGCGCTGGCTTCTACGGCTCTCTTTTTTTTTTTTTTTTTTTAAAGATTTTATTTATTTATTTTTCCCCCAAAGCCCCAGTACATAGTTGTCTGTCATAGCTGCACATCCTTCTAGTTGCTGTATGTGGGACGCGGCCTCAGCATGGCTGGAGGAGTGGTGCCTCGGTGCGCACCCGGGATCCGAACCCGGGCCGCCGGCAGCGGAGCGCACGCACTTAACCGCTAAGCCACGGGGCCGGCCCTCTACGGCTCTCTTGAAGGCTGTGACCACACTCTGTTGATGATGGCCGCCAGTGCAGATCTGACCCAGAGTGGGCAGGAACCTGTGAACCATTGTTCCTTTCTGGTCATGTTAAATTTGTTGTTTGGAACTTTACGGTGTAAGTGAAGAACCACACGTCTTCCAGCCACGTCTTCCTTGCAGTCTGGCGGCTGCTCTCCTAGAACGGGATCTCGGCTGGTGTTGAGTGTGGCCTGCCTTCCGCACGCTGCCGCAGCAGGCAGAGTGAGAAGAGCGCCCCGCTCGTGTGAGGCGTGCCACCCCTCAGCAGACCAGCCAGGGAGAGTGCGACGTCCAGCGTCCCTCAGAGGCGAGGGAGGACACAGAGCACCAGCTCCAAGAACCCTCAGAGCCGCTGGGTGCAGCCAGCCCTGGAGGACTGCCCATGGGTGGCCTGGTGCCTGCGAGGGAGTGGGGCCACCACCCTGGGCACACAAGGCAAAGGACGCTTGCTGGCTGGTGCCCAGCCACAGAGGCCGTAAGCTGGAGGTGGTTTCTGCGGTTGGAGCACAGATGGGCACGCGCCAACGCCTGAGGCCACATGGCGGCTCAAGCTTGAGGTCAGGCTGTGGGCATCAGAGCCCAGAGCCCTGCAATGATTATGCGTCTGATGTGAGTGAGAGGCACCGAAATGGAGGTGTCAGCACCGATGTAGTGGCTCGGTCCCACGTATGTCCGTGAAGGAAATACCCGTCCGGCCAGCGGGAGCGGCCTGCTCGCCTGGGACCCTGGGACCACCTCACAGGCACAAGTCCTGGAGCTCCTGGGGCATCTGGTGGCCCCTGCGTGGGCGGGCGGTTGGAAAGTGCCCACAGCGGAGCACCAGGGCCCACGTGGGTACGGGACAGGTGTGGGCCCCAGAGCACCGCCTTGGCCACTCTGTTCTCCTTGGCGATCCTGGGATGCGCCGGGCTCGCTTCCTCCCCAGGGCCTTTGTTCTTGCTGCTCTGTCCCCTAGAACTCTCTGCTTCTGCAGGCCAGCCCCTGGACCAGGGGATGTAGCAGCAGTGCCTGGTGCCTCCATGTGGTCTGCACCTGCCTGCAGCTGCTGCTAGCTCACCCTCTGGCTTCTGGTGGAGGCCCCCGGAGCCCAGGCTCGGCACTGCTGGTGGGCCGGCTGTGTTTCCGTGTGCAACTGCCATGCCTGGGGTGTCTGTGGGGGGATTTGGAGTGGGGAGGGGTACTGGACATCTGCCTGATGTCGCCTTTCTTACCCTGGGACTCTGCCACTGTCTCCCAGTGAGAGGCCTAGTGGCCTGGTACTTTGGGGAGAGCAGGATCCCACGGGGCACTTGATACCATGTGTCAACCTCCTCTGAATGCCCCGTAGCCCCCAGTGATGGTGGCCCACTGAGGCAGTGCCCTCAGACAATCTGGCCTTGCTGCTCTGGCTGCCCCTTGAGGCTCCAGTGACCCACAGAGGGGCCCAGGGCCATGTGGCCTGCTGTCCTGGCTCTGGAATTTATAAACATTTCAAGGTCGCTGGTGCTGGGGCCCAGCCCCTCACCCTGGATCAACACTCGACAAGCGAGGACACAGCACGGGCAGTGTCTGAAGGCCTGCAGAGTAGCCTGGCCACGGCCCAGAGAACCTGGCCCTTAAAGCCCCATCTCTTCCCATAAATAAACCAGACAAGATCCTTCGTCAGATGGCGTGGCCTGATTTTTGTTTTGGGAAATCTGGACAAGAAGGGGCAGCAGAGAGCCTCGGGCCCTGGCAGGGCTGCCCGCCCACGAGTGGCAGCTGGGCAGGCGGGCAGAGGACGGTCGGCGGTCAGCCTGCCCCGGATACCATGGCAAGCCCCAGAGATCTGAGCAGGAAAAGAAGTCAGATTTTAAGGAAACCAGAGTTGGGCAGGGTGCCAGGCTTTCTGTGTGCTTCAGGCCTGAGATGCCCAGAGAAGGGTTGATGACCCATAGTGAAAAGTGAAAACCAGGCCCTTTTGCCTGGAAAACTTCCAAACCTGGGCACCCAACACATGTGAGCACAGAGGACGTGCCCCTCAAAGTCTCACCCTCTGAGCCCTTCATTCTACCTCTGGGGAAACTGAGGCTCTGGGAGAGGAAAGCTGAGCCAGCGTTGCATGTGGAAGCACAGGGACTTGCACTGGGGTGCTCTGCGTCCTGGCCTGCACTTTCCCCATCAGGGTTTTTGTGTCTGCCCCACCTCTGCTCATCCACTGTGAGCATGGCCACATCCCTGCTTCCTGCCGTGGCCGTGACTGCCTCTGCACTGCCCCCACCCCTACCAGACCTGCATTAAGTGGGTTCCGGGTTCAGGCTGCAGGCTTCCTGTGGGGGCTGGTGGCCCCATGGCTCCCTGGGTGGCAGCCTTGCCCATCAAACCAGCCTTCATCCACAAGCCAGGCCGCCTGACTCTTGGTGAGCCTGTGTCTCCCCTTGGCCATGTGGACCCTCCTGGAGGAGCATCCCCTGTGGGAAGGAGCGGGACACTGCCTTCTGGGCCCCCGGGAGTGGGCGCTGCTTTTCTGGAAAGGGCACTGCATTCTCAGACATGCTGCCCATCTAGGATTGCATCCCCTGTCTTCCAGCAGCTGTGTAGGCTCAGCCTTGGGATCCCCAGAAAATTCTGGGGTGCTGTGAGCATGTGGGGAGCCCCTTGACAGGAGCCCTCGCTGACTTCTGGGCATATAGCCAGCTTCTCTGGAGGAATGGAGGATGGATGCCCACCTGAAGCTGCCCCAAGTGGGGCTCTGGAGCAGGGCTCCTGCTGGTCCCCAGAGACGGGGGTTGGGTAGTAAGGCGGGGTCCTTATGCCTGCTTATTGCCCACTGGCTGTGCAGCATTCCCCTCCCCCTGGGCCTGCACTCCCTGCTCTGTGTCATGGGAGCGAGAATGTCCGCTTTAGAAGGAGGAAGCGTCGGGAGTCCCACATGGCCGGCCTAGAGTGTGCCCTGACTTCACTGGCGTCACAGACCTTCTCCTCGCCGGAATTCCAGCCCACTGGGTCGTGATTCAGGAGGCGGCCTGCCTAGGTCGTATCCCTCCTTCCTGCAGTCCAAAGGTGCTCCCTGAGTGGCAGCCCTGCCCATCTGTCATTCTGGGTCCTGGGACCACCAGCAACCCTGCCAGCAGTCAGCTCCAAATCCTGGCGCATTAGTGCATGGCTGCTCTTCTGGCTGGTCTGTGCTCCCCTCCCCCCAGCCGTAGGTCGAAGTCCTAGCCCCTAGTACTTCAGAATGTGACTGTATTTGGAGAGAGGGCCTTTCCAGGAGTTAATTAAGTTAAAATGAGGTCATATGGGTGGGACTCTAATCCATTGTGACTGGTGTCCTCATAAGAAGAGGAAATTTGGACATAGACATGCACAGAGGGGTGACCATGGGAAGACACAAGGAGAAGACGGCCATCTACAAGCCAAGGAGAGAGGCCTCAGAAGAAACCAGCCCTGCTGACACCTTGATCTCAGACTTCCAGCCTCCAGGACTGTGAGGAAATAAATTTGTCTTGTCAAAGCCCACCTGCCTGTGGTTCTTTGTTAGGGCAGCCCGAGTCGACTAAGACAGACGTGGAGGAGGCGCTGGCCCCGGGTCTAGTGGGAGGATGTGGTCGTGGTTTCCTCTTTGAGCATTGGAGCTGGCAGAGGGGCGAGGCTGTGTGAATTCTGAGGGATGGTCCTGGAGTCGCCAGGCCCATGTGCCCTGCAGTGGGACACTGGGGGCCTCGGCTTGCCAGGGTAAGTCTCCTGGGGTCTGGGATGGCAGTGTCTATGGGGCCTGGAGCTCTCTGGGTACGGGTGGCTGGTGACACCTTGGCCCAAGATCCCTGCCACCAGTGACATTGGGGGTATTAGCCCCCTCATAATTGTGTGCAGCACCCCAAATAACAGATATCTAGGGGAAAAGCAGACATTGGTGCTCCTAGACAAGTGGCCCTGCCACCCCACCTCCTAGCCATGCTGTGCAGGTTCTCTCTGGACCAGACTGGGGGTGGTGGTGCTCAGATATGCTGGCCCCGCCATGTCAGAGGATAGGAGGAGGGGCGGGTGTGCATGGCCTCCGAGGAGGCAGGGAGGCCTGCTGGGACAGCTTTGCAGAGGTGTTGGATTCCAGCTGGTGTGTGTGTTGCGTGGGCTGGGCTGCCGCAGGGCCAAGTGCCAGCCCAGGGAGGGGGCTGTCGGCAAGACCTTGAAAGAGGAACTTAGACCTTACCCCGTGAGCTCTCCTCCACCTCATGTCTCAAGGCCAGTGTCTGCCGGGGCCCAGTTGGTGAGATGTGGGAACTCAAAAAGAAAAATTCCACTTTTTGATATTTTGGCAAATGTTCCTGCAGCAAGAGTCATTTTTCTTCTTCAGTGGAGAGCGCCCTATTATTTATGTGAATGTTAATTTGTGACTGGGGACATTCCCTGACATGGTCTTCGTGCTGAGTGAGCCCTGGGAAATGTCAGGCCGAGCATCTGGCGGGACGGGTGTCAGTTCTGGTGATAGATGGGCAGGCCTGTCCTGGTCCCAGAGTCTGGGCCTGACCTGCTGACCCCTCTGGCCCGGCCAGGCTAGGAGGCCAGCTCCATTTTCTGGGGGCCCTCCCTGATGCTTGCGTGCTCAGGGCCTGAGTGTGGGACAGTTTGGACTCTCACAGGCTGGACAGGCCAGCTCCCGGGGGAGCCACCCTGGTGCTGCCTGATACAGTGGGAGACCAACTGGCCAGCCCCCACACTGGCCCCCGGAAGGCGTCTTGTTTATCCCATTTTCCTCCCTTATCTTTCTCTCCCTGCCCCCTCCCCTTCTCTGCTTTAAACAGATCGTCTGTTTTGATATATGCCCTGTGTAAAAATCTCAAGAAATACTAGTAAAAACGCAAAATTTACCCCAAACCTTGACACTATTAACTCTTTGTTACACATTTCTGGACAACTCTCATTTCATGTTAACGATGATAATGATAATCACGGGCTGGTTTATTAGGCAGCGTGCTAAGTGCTTACCTGGGTTAACCCTCACGCCAGCTGTGCCAATGCTGTTATTATCCTCACTTTACACTGGCAGCACTGGAGCTCAGAGTCCAGACGGTCCACCACTGCTGGACTCTGCACCTGAACCACAGCCCAGTGGCTTGGAGGCCTTGCCCTGAACGTTAGCCGTGCTGACTTCACGTGAGGGTGTTGTGCGGGAGCAGCCTGCCCTCCCTGGTCACAACTGTCATCAGCATGTTTGTTCCTCACCTATAACACTCTTTTGGCCTAGCACAAATTTGTAAATTTTGTCATTTTTTTTGCAAGTCATAGAGATTTTTTAAAGCAATCTGACCATTTACATTTATTGTTATAACAGAAATATTGGTTGTTATTTCTGTCATCTTATCTACATTTTCTGTTTTTATCATTTTTGCTGTTTTTCTAGTCTTCCACATTTACTATGTGATCTATCCTCCTTCATCTCCAGTAATTTGGAAGATATATATTAGTTTTACTAGTTGTGGCTTTTATAACTTCCAACAGTATTCGTAAACTTATATCCTTCAACTTTAGCAGCTTATCAGTAACTGTTGATCCTTCTATTGAAGATTAAAGAATTAATGCAATTAAACTACTTCTTTCATCCCTCCTCCACCCTTTCTTTCATTTTTACTGGCTTGTTAGACAGTTTTTGCCCCAACTTATGAAAGTTGAGTTATGAATTATTTTTACGTTATACAGCTTTGCTTCCCAGACTATATGGTAAATGACTTCTGGTTTGTAATCATAATTATCGCAGTGGAATGTCTGCAGAGCTCAGTTCTGGTACTCTCAACCTGTGATTTCCCCCATTTGTGGGGACTCAATTTTGGAATACAGCAGCCAGTGAGAAATGCTGGAGAAAGATGTGGAGTGGAGCTGAGATGGATGCAGGTGACAGGATTCTCTCCAGCAGCAGAGGTGTGGCATGGTGCCTCCATACAGCCTCACTCCCTGGGGCTCTGAGTTGTCGAGGTCATACCCCTGGTTGGTCTGCAGAGTTAGGACTCTCATCTCAGTCTCTCAGTTTTTAATGCAGTGTTCCCTCTAGGCCAGTGTTCCTGGAGGGTTGGCATAAGAAGTGAACTAATGTGGCATCAAACATGACACTAAAAAGCATTGGATCCTATTAAAATCCCAAAAGCTGGCTTCTTGGCAGAAATTGACAAGCTGATCCTAAAATTCATAAGGAAATACAAGAGACCCAAAATAGCCAAAATGATGTTGAAAAAGAAGCACAAAGTTGGAGGACTCACAATTTCTGATTTCAAAACTTACTACAAAGCTACAGTAATCAAGACTGTTTGGTACTGGCAGAAGGACAGACAAATAGATCAGTGAAATAGAACTGAGAGTCCAGAAATAAATCCTCACACTGATTTTTGACAAGAGTGCCAGGACAATTCAATGCAGGAAAGAACAGTCTTTTCAACGAATGGTACTAGGACAACTGGACATCCACGTGCAAAAGAATGAAGTTAGACCCTTTCCTCATACCAATAAAAAAATTAACTCAAAATGGATGCTAGATCTAAATATAAGAGCTAAAACTATAAAACTCTTAAAAAATATAGGAGTAAATCTTCATTATTTTGGGTTAGGCAAAGTCTAAGAAATGACACCAAAAGCACAAGTGACAAAAGAAAAAAACATAAATTGGACTTCTTAAAAGTCCTTCAGAACTTCAAAGGACACCATCAGGAAAGTAAAAAGACAACCCACAAAATGAGAGAAAATTTTTGCAAATCATGTATCTAATAAGAGACTTGTATCTAGAATATGTAAAGAACTCTTACAACTGAACAAAAAATGAAAATAATCCAATTAAAAAATGAGCAATGGATCTGAATAGACATTTTTCCAAAGAAGATTTGGCCAATAAGCATATGATAAGATGCTCAACGTCCTTAGTCATCAAGGAAATTAGAATCGAAACCACAATGGGATACCACTCCACACCCATGAGGATGCCTGGAATAAAAAAGATAGACAATAACAAGCGTTGGAGAGGATGTGGAGAAACTATGACCGATGTACACTGCTGGTAGGAATGCAAAATGGTGCAGCTTCTTTGGGAAAGAATCTGGTATAGATTTACCATGTGACCCAGCAATTCAGTTCTGGGGTATGTACCCAAGAGAAATGAAAACTTGTCCACACAAAAACTTGTGCATCAGTGTTCAAAGTAGTATTATTCATAAGAGCCAAAAAGTAGCAATAACCCAAATGTCCATCAACCCAATAAATGGATAAATAAAATGTGGTATATCTATACAATGGAATATTATTTGACAATAAAAAAGGAATTTAAGTACTGATTTTTCTATAACAGGAGACTCTTGAAAACATTATACTAGGTGAATGAATCCAGTCACCAAAGACCACATTTTGTAGGATTCTGTTTCTATGAAATGTCCAGAATAACCCAATCTGTAGAGCAGAAAGTATATTAGTGGTTGCCAGGGGCTGGCATGTGTGCACATGGGGGTGCAGGGTAGGGGAAGATGGGTAGTGACTGCCAGTGTGTACGAGGTTTCTTCTTGGGGTGATGAAAATGTTCTAAAATTGATTGTGGTGATGGTTGAATTGTACACTATAAGTGGATGAATTGTATGATATGTGAATTATAGCTCAGTAAAGCTGTTATATATTTAAAAAGCATGAATCTCATAGTGAGAAAATTATTCCCTTTTCAATTCTATTTTAGACTTTCTGATTAAATCAAGAGGACCTTCAGTTTGATGCTAACAAATCTTTAACACTTTTCTAGTTTTTTGTAACAAAGAGAGATCAGGATTCAGGCTCAGAGTCTTAGCAGATAGGAGTATCCAGCTGTAATTTAACAAAATCGGATAAGGCAAAACTTGTGACAGCAGTGAAGAGAAGGTTGGAGTTTCGTGCCCTTGCGCTGGATCTCCTGGGCCAGTGTCGGGAGGGCAGGGCTGTGCTCCCGAGCCTGCTCGGGCCCTTGTGGGAAGTCAGAGCTAGCAGCTTAACTTCTTTGAGCCTTAGAGTCCTCTGGAAATGGAGTGTTCTGCCATATGGAATTTTAGGGGAGTTTGAATTCTCACCATATTCAAAGGCCCCTGTGTAACACCTGGCTAATAGTGGGGACTCAAGCCCAGGGTCCCAGGTGCCATCAAACCCTTTGGGAATGAAGGCCAGAGGCTGTAGCATTGAGGTGCAAGAGGAAGCCAGGCACAGATTGGGGTACCCTTGGGGGTCCACTTGGGCATGGGGAGTGGGCTGCTGTGGCCAGTGGGAGGCCTTGTAGGCAGAGGCAACGATCCAGAGGAGCAGGTGGGGAGTTGTTTTCTTGCTTTTAGTTAGTTTGTTTGGGTTCTTTCTGCTGGCGCTTTCCTGGCTCCTGCTGGAATTATAAAAGCACAAATGGCACCTAAGTCACGGGTCCCCTGGGCCCACTCCTCACTTTGCAGATGAGGGAACTGGGGCTGTGGAGGGAACAGGACTGGCCCGAGACCAGGATTGGAGAGCAGGCCTCCTGGCTCTGCATCCAGTGCTCGCTCCCCTGCCTGTCTGTCCCTCCACCCTGCTCATCAAAGTGGGGTCCGGCTTTCCTTAGCACACAGCTGGCCACGGGGCTTGGCGCCAGGGGATCATGTCAGTCGGGCTTCATGGTTTCGAGCCTCGAAAACTGCATCTGGCCAGCTTAGGGCAAAGGAGGGCTTTTCTGGAGCAAAGGATCTGGAGGGCCTGAAACCAGGTCCCAAAAGGGGCGGGGCCTGCGAGGTGAGCTTACTGGGGCTCCCTGGCACTCAGGGACGACCTTGTCTCCTTCCAGGAGAACTCTGGAAGGCCCAGCTCCAGCCATAGCCTCCCCTCCAACCTGGGAGGACAAACCCTGGTCTACACGCCAGAGGAGGGGCAGCTCCCCAAGAGGAGGAGGGGTGTGGATGGCACACGGCAAGGACATGCGTCCACCCAAATGAGACAGAGAGTGGGGGAGGCAGGGGCTCTGCCACAAGGACGTCCTCAGACAGACCCCTCCAGAAGGAGATATTCTGGAAGGCATGGAGCAGTAGCTGAGGGAGTCGCAGGGGAGAGGACAAATCCCTCTTAACCCTATGGGCTTGCTCTCACCCACTGGTGGCCGGTTCCCCCCACAGATGGCTGGTGCTCCTTTTGGAGAAGTGGAAAAATCAATATGCAGAAACATCCTCTGTGATGCTGAACTGAGAAGGAGCCCCACTGGTTAGGATGGAGTGGTTTAAATCCAAAGGGACTTTAGATCCCCCCACCCTGTGACTGCTCAGCCGTGAGAGGCCAGCCCCCTCCCCATAAAGCTTCCAGGGTTGCCCCAATCTTCCCCAGGGAGCTGGGAGGGGCAAGAGCTTGCCCAAGCATGCAGGAAGTGGCAGACCCCGTTTTGGCAGCACACCCACCAGATGTCATTACACCAGGCCTGCTCACGCGGCACGTCTCCCTGCAGGGGACGCTGGTGCCCTGTTGCCCAACTGAATCTCATGGGTTCATTTCCAAAGGGAAGAAAGGGAGAAAGGATACGGTTCTCCCTGAGCTAAAATTGTTCCAGGAATGGGAATCCGACTAGATGCCGGCATTTTGGGGATTCCTGTGGCAAGTGCACGTGTGTGAGTGTGTGTGTGAGTGTGTGTGTGTGGTTTCACAGCAAGGTCGAGTTTGGGCAACAGCGAGCTGAGGCAAGTGATGCTGGCTTGTCCTCTGTCAAATGTGGATCCTTCCCTTTTTGGACCAGCTTCTTTTTTTCTTTCTATGCTCAATTGTCACCACTGCAACCTTGACAGACACCTGACAGTCTTGGCGCTGGAGGTTGCAAGAATGACAAGATTGAGTGACAGACCTGGTCCCTGTCATGCACAAGTGGGACCTGGTGCGTGCTGCAGCTGGCAGCTTCCACGGCAGGAGCTAGTGAGGACGGCACACTGGGCGCCTTGCAGGTGGGAGCAGGATGCACTCCTGCCTTCCTGTGAGACCCCGACTTTGACAGTGTCAGTGTTTGGAGCACTTTAAAATTCAAAGTAACAGAGGATATCTGTTAAGCCTTTGAATTCTTATAAATTTTTAACGTTTAGTTTCCATTTCTAGTGACTACTTCGTCATAAGCCATACAGCAAAGGAACAGGGCATAGAAGAGGGAGAAGGTAGGCAGGCATCTTATAATCAAGATCTGAGAACCAGTGACTTGATTTGATGACCAAAGAACTGCCAGCTCCAGGTCCCTGCGGTGGCACCCGAGGGTCGGGGACAGAGCCCTCTTCATGGGGTCAGGCAGGCAGTCACAGAGTTTAAGAGCAGTGTGGACTCGTGGTGAGAGCCGGGTCGGGGTGCCAGCTCCTCCGTGGGACACCAGGCTGGACAGACACAGACGGCTCCCGCCTGAGTGCCCTTCAGAGCAGTGTGCTTCAGGGATTTCTGTAATATTTATCGAGGGGGAGAGGAAACTGGTTCTTATTAATACAAATTACATGGGAAAGCAAATGCACTTGCTTCTGGCAGCAGGAACATAAAAGTCCTGGAAAACCTCAGTAAAACGGAGCCCACGTTCTGTACCTTGTTCTCTTGTCAATTTTCTTTTGAAGTTTTTTGGACAGACCATTCCTAGGATGCACACTAAAATACCTGGAAATCAGGCAGTCAAATAAACCCCTCTTGACCATTATTTTGGTCTTGGGGGGTGGTGATCAACCGCTGGTCTCGGGGTCGTCCATTGGTCCTGGGGCAGTCAGCGCTGGTCTCGCTGTAGGGAGCTGCTGGTCTTGGGGCAGGTGCCACCATGTTCACCAATGCAGCATCTGTGTGTGTGTTCTACAGTCCCTATCAGAGGTGGGGTGATGCTGTGAGGACTGTGTCCAGCCTCCCCATTGGGGAGTGCTGTCAGTTAGAGGTCTCTGGTTGCGTGAGGAAACCTGAGTCAACTGCGCTGTACTTCCGATTTATCTCAGTGCCCTCTCGTGCCCTTCAGATGGGCTCCTGGGAGAGTCCCTGCCAAGCAGCTTGGCCACCTTGTGTCCTGGCTTCCTGACCACAGAAAGGCTGAGGGCAGGGTCAAACAGATTCAGTGCCCTTGGGTCAACCCAGTGGCCTTCCACTGGGAGGCTGGCCGAGGAGGAGAGCCTGACCCCTGGCATGCAGGGAGACTCCAAACTGTCTTCTGGGGTCTCTCAGGCCAGAATGGGCTGCTCGTCACCATGTCGGGTTCATCATCACTCTAGGTCCTTCCAGAATGACCCCAGGGCCCTGTGCCTATGGCACAGATGGCTCCCAGCCTGGGATGCAAGTGTCCCTCCAGAAGAGGAGGTTGCCCCATTGGGCCCTGAAGCCCCAATGTCCTGTCCTAATTGCCATGATAGGCCTGGTCTGGCCCAGGGGGCCACCCAGGAGATGTTCCTTCCACCAGGGGCCTGGGGCCTGATTTCTAGACCCTGCGTGACCCCGGCAGGCCTTCCCACCCCTGGGCCTCAGGTTTTGTCATTTGGGAACAAGCAGGTGGACGACATGTGCTGCCTTCCTGTGCCCTGGTCCTGAGTGCGTCCCAGGCTGCCTGTGCTCTCGCAGCAGCTGCACAAGTGGAGGGATGATGGACCCATTCACAGCAAGTGATGGAGGCCTGGGGAGATTCCGCACCTTGGCTGAAGTCACCCAGCCAGACAGAAATGGTCCTGGGAACCCAGAAAGCCAGACTCACAGACCGGTCTGCTCACCTGCTGCCGCCCCGTAGTTAATTCACACACGTCCTTGAATGGGTTCTATTAATAAAGACGCGTTAGAGACACCAGCCTGCCCCCAAACCACAAACATGGGAAACGTCAATGGCGGCATAGAGGAAGGAAGTCTTGTTGTAAACTCACCCATGTGCCAGGGGAAGGGGACGGCCCACGGTGTCCCTGCTCTCCTCCTCCGTGTCTCTCTCAGAGGTCCTGCTCTTTCAGGGCCATTCATTCACTCATGCCACAAGCATCTGCTCACTCCTTCCCAGGCCTGGCAAGGCCCTGGGACCCAGGGATGAGTCAGAGTGTGAGGGCCTGCAGGGTTCCCACAGACCTCTCCTCCCACAGCCCTGTGACCTCGGCGCCTCAGTCTTGATCCCTGTAGCTCTGTCTCCTGCCCTTCTTCTGCCTCCTGGACCCCTTCCCTGGAAGTTCAAGATGCTGCAAACTCATGTCCTCGGGGGTCTGCTGCTCCTGCTCCTCATCCCTCAGGGAATGCTGCCCCCTTCATCCCACCACTCGTTGGGACCCTGTATTAGTTTCCTGCAGCTGCTATAACAAATCACTGAAAACAACAGAAACTTATTCTCTCACAGATCTGGAGGGCAAAGTCAAGATTTTGGCAGGGCTGCACTCCCTCTGGAGGCTCGAGAGGAGAACCTAGAGGGAAGCCCAGCCAGTTCCCAGAACAGACAACAGGAAATGCCAGCTTTTCTGATGTCTCAAGAGAATCTGGAAATCTGGTCATTTGTGTGAAATCTCCTGATGCTTAAGTTGGACCAACTAATTCAAGCTTTTAAAATTCCTGAGTGAGCTCACCAAGTTGGCTGAATAGGAGACCCCAGCCTCCGTCCCTCAACAAAGATCAAGAATCAGACAGCTTTCCATGAACAAAAACATCTGGGAGAGCTCAGGACTCCACTTAAGAAACTCGGAAACAAGGTGGAACAAAACCCTGAGAATGAGCATACAAGAAGGGAAGGAAGAACAGTTCCATTTGCCTGCATCATCCTGTCCTCCAGGCTGGCCCTGCCCAGCACCAGGAAGGAACTCCAGCTAGAAAGAGCTCCCCTCACTAGGAAAGGAGGGGAGGGTGAGTGACCAGCTTCCCCAGCCTTTTGAGGCACCACACAAAGGACCTGCTTCAATTACACCCCACCCAGAGACCAGAAAGCTGAGATATATGGAGACAGCAAGGAACAAGGAAGAAGGGCAGGGCTGCCAGTATCAGCCACACGGAGGGAGCCACCATGGTTCCCGGTGGCAGGCTCTGCAGATGACCCCAGCAGCTTTCATCACTGAAGAAACCAGCGGCCAGCACAGCTGATGCAGACATCTTGTACATTTCATGGCTGAGGTTTTTCTCCCCACAGGTGTTCATGTTAACAGATACCAGCTGCCTGAGTCCCTCCAGCTCTATCCCCTGCCCCCCCCCGCCCCCACCCCAGCTTCTGTGGCTGAGTGAAAAATGCCAGCTTAGACCCCTGTGGCTGACCCCCAGTGCCATGCATGCACTCAGGGCCAGCCTCTCCAGCTGTGCACATGTGTGCCACCAACCTGACTCCTGTCACCAGCCTCCACTACTGTGTGAACATCTGTGGTGAGACCCTTCAGCCATGGGAGTGCACATTGACAGACAGGGCCCCTGTAGCTGCTAGTGTGCCTTCAGTTGGCCCCAGTCCTTACTGCTGGCCCTGGCCCTTGTCACTACGTGTGTATCTGCAACTGGCCCCTGCCACTACACAGGCATCTGCAGCTGGCCCCTGCAGCTAAGTGTGTGCACACCACCAGCTCTGGCCACCACTGCTGCTTGCCCTGGTCCCTAACTATTGGACCTAGACACACCACTAAGGACCCCAACAGCTCTTGCAGCCACTGTGGACCCACTGCAGTGCTCGCCAAGGACCACACAGTTGTTAATGTCATGGACCCTAGCAGCCTGAGCCGATGCGACATCATGCCCTCTTCTCAACCCGGAACCAGAGTTGCCACATGCCCCCACACTTGGTGCCCTGCAGCACTAGATCCAGGGTCACAGCGTGCTCCAGTGTGCCCCCACCCACAGGTGAAGGTCTTTCCTTACTGAAGTCAGTCCATAGAGTCTGGAAATGTGCAGACACCTATGCAAGCCTACAGGGCTCATGAAGAATCAGGGAAACATGATACCACCAATGGCACACAGTAAACTTCCAGTAACTGACCCCAAAGAAGTGGAAACACATGAATTTCCTGACAAGTAATTCAAAATAATTGTTCTAAAGATGCTCAGAGAGGATGTTAGCTCCGAGCTGGTCTTCCTTAGCAAAAAGAGGAGGATTAGCACGTAACATCCATGCTAATCAGCTCAGGGCTGATCTTCCTCATGCACACACACACACACACACAAAAGATGCTCAGAGAGCTACAAGAGAACACAGATAAGCAATTTAACAAAATCAGGAAAACAATACGATAACAAACTGAGAAGTTCAACAGAGATAGAAAACATAAAAAAGAACCAAACAGAAATTTTAAACCTGAAGATACAATGGCTAAACTGAAGAATTCAATAGAGAGCTTCAACTGCAAACTGGACCAAGCAGAAGAAAGAATCAATTAAACTGAAGATCATTTGAAATTATATAGTCAGAAGAGCAAAAAGAAAAAAGAATGAAAAGGAATGAAGAAAGCCTGTGGGACTTAGGGGACATCATTAAGAGAAACAATCTATGCATTATTAGAGTCTCAGAAGGAGAAGAGAGGGAGAAAGAGGCAGAGAGCTTATATAAGAAATAATGGCTGAGAACCTCCCAAACCTGGTGAGAGATTTGGACATCCCAGTTTATGAAACTAAGAGGTCACCCCAAAATTTCAATCCAAAACAATCTTCTCCAAGACACATAATAAGACTGTCTAAAATCAAAGACAAAGAGATAATTAAAAAAAATGCAGCAAGAGAAAAAATTTCTCTCATACAACGGAACCCCCATAAAGCTATCAGTGGATTTCTTGGTAGAAACCTTGCAGAACAGGAGAGAGTGGAATGATATAGTCAAAGTGTTGAAAGAAAAAACTGCCAACCAAGAATACTTTACTTGGCAAAGTTGTCCTTCAGAAATGAAGGCAAGATAAAGACTTTCCCAAAGAAACAAAAGCTGAGAGAGCTCATCACCACTAGACCTGCCTCGCAAGAAATGATGAAATGAGCTCTTCAAGCTGAAACAAAAGGATGCTAATTAGTAACATGCAAGTATGTGAAAATATTAAAAACACTGGTAAAGGTAAGTATATTGTCAAATTCAGAATACTCTAATATTGTAATATAGTGGTGTGTTAACCATTTAACTCTAGTATAAAGGTTAAAGGACAAAAGTATTAAAAATAGCTATAGCTACAATAATTTGTTGATGGATACACAATATAAAAAGATATAAATTGTAACAAAAACATAAAATGTGTGGGGAGCATAAAAGGGTAGCATTTTTATACACAAGTGAAGTTAAGTTGTTATCAACTTAAATAGACTGTTATATCTATAAGATGTTTCAAATAAGCCTCAAGGTAACCACAAAACAAAAAACTATAGTAGATACACACAAGATAAAGAGAAGGAAATCAAAGAATGCCACTATGGAAAATAATCAATTCACAAAGGAAGACAGCAAGAGAGGAATAAACAAACAAAGGAACTACCAAACAGTAAAAAACAATTAACAAAATGGCATTAGTAAGTGCTTACCTATCAATAAGTGGAGTAAATGGAGTTGCTTGTTCCTCCCCTTGTGCGGTTGCTGTGGGTGCACATACAGCCTGAGATGCCCTCAGAACCAGGGCACACATAGGCAGCACACTGCAACCCAAATCATGTTGCTTGCTTCCCAAAGGACAAATGTAAATGGATTAAATTCTCCAATCAAAAAGCATGCAGAGGCTGAATGAATAAAAATACAAGACCCAACTATATGCTGCCCACAAGAGACCTACTTCAGCTTTAAGGACACACATGGGCTCAAAGTGAAGGAATAGAAAAGATATTCCACACAAATGGAAACCAAAAGAGAGCAGGGGTAGCTATACTTATATCAGACAAAATAGATTTTAGGTCAAGAACTGTAACAAGAGACCAAGAAGGTCATTATATACTGATAAAGAGGTCAATTCATCAAGAGAATATAACAGTTATAAATATATATGCACCCAACATCAGAACACCTAAATATATTAGTCAAATACTAACAGATCTAAAGGGAGAAATAGCGAACAATGCAATAATATTAGGTGACTTCAATGCACCACTTTGAACAATGGATATATCATCCAGGTAGAAAATCAATAAGGAAGCATTGGACTTGAACTGTACTTTAGATCAAATGGACCTAACAGACATATGAAACATTTCTTCTAATAGCAGCAGAATACACATTCTTCTCAAGTGTACATGGAACAATCTCCAGGATAGACCATATGTTAGTTCAAAAAACAAGTCTTAGCAAATGTAAAAGATGGAAATCCTACCAAGTATCTTTTCTGACTAGAATGATATGAAACTAGAAATCAATAACAGGAGAAAAACTGGAGAATTTGCAAATATGTGGAAATTAACATATTCCTAAACATCCAATGGGTCAAAGAAGGAATCAAAAGGGAAATCAAAAAATATCTTGACACAAACAAAAATGGAAACACAACACACCAAAACTTATGGGATGCAGCAAAAGCAGTTCTAAGAGGGAAGTTTTGGCAATAAATGCCTACAATTAAAAAAAAAAAGATCTCAAATAAACAACCTAACTTTACACCTCAAGGAACTAGAAAAAGAAATACAAACTAAGCCCAAAGTTAGCAGAAGGAAGGAGATAACAAAGATTAGAGTAGAAATAAATGAAATGGAGACCAGAAAACAATAGAAAAGATCAATACAACTAAGAGCTGATGTTTTGAAAGCTAAAGAAAATTGACAAAACTTTTGCTAGACTAAGAAAAAAAAGAAAGAAGACTCAAATAAATAAAATTATAAATGAAAGAGGAGACATTACAACTGATACCACAGAAATACAAAGGATCATGAGAGACTACTATGAACAATTATAAGCTAACAAATTGGGCAACCTAGAAGAAATGGATAAATTCCTAGAAACATACAACCTACCAAGACTGGATCATGAAGACATAGAAAGTCTGAACAGACCAGTAATAAGTAGAAGATTGAATTAGTAATCAAAAATCTCCCAATAAAGAAAAGCCAAGGATCAGGTGGCTTCACAGGTGAATTCTACCAAACATTCAAAGAAAAATTAATGCGAATCCTTTCAAACTCTTCCAAAAAATTGAAGAGACAGGAACACTCTGAAACTCATTTTACAAGGCCAGCATTCCATGATACCAAAGCCAGATAAGGACACTACAAGAAAACTACAGACCAATATCCTTGATGAGTATAGATGCAAAAATTCTCAGCAAAATATTAGCAAATCTAATTCAACAATACATTAAAAGGCTCATACACCACGATCAAGTGGGATTTATACCCGGGATGCAAGGATGGTTCAACATGTGCAAATCAATAAATGTGATACATCACATTAATAAAATGAAAGATAAAAATCATATGATCATCTCAATAGATGCAGAAAAAGCCTTTTACAAAATTCGACATCTTTTCATGACAAAAACTCTCAACAAATTGGATATAGAAGGAATATACCTCAACATAATAACGGCCACACATGACAAACCCACAGTTAACATCATACTCAATGGTCAAAGGTTGAAAGCCTTCTACGATCAGGAATAAAACCAAGATGCTGGGAGTTCTAGCCAAGCAATAAATAAATAAATAAATAAATAAATGGCAGCAGAATTGGAAAGGAAGAGAAAAAATTGTCTGTTTCCTGATGACATGGTATTGTATATAGAAAGTCTGAAAGACTCCATCAAAAAATTGTTAGAACTAGCAACAAATTCAGTAGTTTCAGGATACAAAATCAACATACAAAAATCAGTTATGTTTCTATATGCTAACAATGAACTATCTGAAAACAAAATAAAGAAAACAATCTCATTTATAATAGCATCTAAAATACTAAAATACTTAGGAATAAGTTTATCCAAGGAAGTGAAAGATCTATACATTGAAAACTATAAGACAGTGATGAAAGAAATTGAAGAAGATACAAATAAATGGAAAGATATACTATGTTCATGGATCAGAAGAGTTAATATTGTTAAAATGTCCGTACTACACAAAGCTATCTATAGATTCAATGCAATCCCTATCAAAATTCCAAATTCCAATAGAAAAAACAATCCAAAAATTCTTATGGAGCCATAAAAGAGCCGGAATAGCCACAGCAATCTTAAGAAAGAATAAAGCTGGAGGCATCACATTCCCCAATTTCAAACTATATTACAAAGCTATAGTAATCAAAACAGTGTGGTACTGACATAAAAGCAGATAGACCAGTGAGACAGAATTGAGAGCCCAGAAATAAACCCATGCATGTATTTGGTCAACTTATACTTGACAAGGGAGCCAGGAATACTAAACAAGGAAAGGAGAGTCTCTTCATTAAGTGGTGTTGGGAAAACTGGATATTCCCATGCAAAAGAATAAATTTGGACCCATCCTACACCACTCACAAAAATTAACTTGAAATGGATTAGACTTAAACATAAGATCTGAAACTGTAAAAGTCCTAGATGAAAACATGGAAAGCTCCTTGACATTGGTCTTGGCAATGATTTTTTGGATATGGCATCAAAAGCACAAGCAACAAAAGGGAAAATCAACAAGTGGGACTACATCAAACTAAAAAGCTTCTGCACAGCAAAAGAAACAATCAAAATGAAAACGCAACCTATGGATTAGGAGAAAATGTTTGAAAACCATATATCAGGTAAGGGGTTAATATCCAAAATATATAAGGAGCTTGTACAACTCAATAGCAAAAAAACAAAAACAAACCAATCTAATTAAAAAATGGGCAAAGGGGGGCTGGCCCAGTGGCGGAGTGGTTGGGTTCGTGCACTCCACTTCAGCGGCCTGGGGTTTGTGAGTTCAGATCCTGGGTGTGGACATATGCACCGCTTATCAGGCCATGCTGTGGCAGCGTCCCATATAAAGTAGAGGAAGATGGGCACAGGTGTTAGCCCAGGGCCAATCTTCCTCAGCAAAAAAAGAGGAATTAGCTCAGGGCTAATCTTCCTCACCAAAAATAAATAAATAAATAAATAAATAAATAAATAAATAAATGGGCAAAGGACCTGAATATTTTTCCAAAGACACCAAAGGTACATGAAAAGATGCTCAACATCACTAATCATCAGGGAAATGCAAAGCAAAACCACAGTGAAATATCACCTCACACCTGTTAGAATGGCTATCATCAAAAAGAGATAAGAAGTGTTGACAAGGATGTGGAGAAAAGGGAACCTTTGTGCACTGTCAGTGGGAATGTAAATTGGTGCAGCCATTATGGAAAACAGTATGGAGGTTCCTCAAAAAATTAAAAATAGAAATACCATATGATCCAGCAATTCTACTTCTGGATATATATTTAAGGGAATGAAATTACTATCTTGAAGAGATATGTGCACCTCTATGTTCGTTGAAGCATTTTTCACAGTGGACGTGGTAGCAACCTAAATGTCCATCTATGGATGACAAATTGATAAAGAAACACAGTCCACATGTAGAATGGAATATTATTTAGACATTATAAAGATGGAAATCTTGCCATTTGTGACAACATGGATGAAACTGGAGGACATTATGCTAAGTGAAATAAGCCAGACATGGCAAGACAAATACTGTATGATCTCACTCATATGAGGAATCTAAAATAGTCAAACTCATAGAAGCAGAGAGTAGAATGGTGGTTGCCCAGAGGCTGGGGGAGAGGGGGAACTGGGAGGTGATGGTCAAAAGGGACAAAATTTCAGTTATGCAGGATGAATAAGTTCTGGATGTACTGTACAGCATAGTGCCTATAGCTAACTATACTCTACTGTATACTTAAAATTTGCTAAGAAGGTTGATATTATGTGAAGTGTTCTTACCACCAAAAAAATGATAATAAAGGAGGTGGGAGGAAACGTTGGGAGGTGATGGATATGTCTATGGCCTTGATGGTGGTGATGGTCTCATGAGTGTTTACTTGCCCCAAACTTATCTAGTTGTACACATTAAATACGTACAGCTTTTTACATGTCAATCATACCTCAATTAATTGGTTTAAAAAACAAACAAACAAACCCTGAGCGGATCGTAAGTATAGGATCTAAAGGAAATATATCTGCAGGTTGGACACAGTGGGGGCCCCCAGTTTATGGGTAATGGACCAAAAAATCAAAAGTGTGGGAGCTGGGAAGGGCATTGACAGCAGGATGGCCAAGGGGAGGGCAGGGTCATGTGCCTGCAGGGGGAGAGGTGGCGGTTAGGAGAGTTGTCTGAGCCAGGCACTGAAGGGAGAATTTACCAGATGGCCGAGGTGAGGGCAGGAGCAGGGCCTCCTAAGCTGAGGGTGTGGTGGGTTCAGGAGCCAGGAGGCCAGGCGGTGCACACTGTGTTGGAAGGATGGAGCTGTCCCAGCGGCTGGTGTGAGGTGTGTGAACTGGGGGCAGGGAGGGCAGTGGCAGGCTGAGAGCCTTGAATGCCAGAGTACAGGGCAGCCTGAGCCCCGACGGAGGTCGGAGTCCTTCAAGGGATTTGCAGGAAGGGAGGGCTGTGGCTGGCCTGCGGGGGGCAGCAGGTCAGTGGCTGTAGAGTCTGGGCCTGTGACCGACGTGAAGGAAGGGGTAGACAGTGGGGGCTGTGGGGACTGTGGCCAGCCGCAGAGGCACACACTCCATCCATGGCGTCCACTGCACTGTGGTCAAAGCCTACGTTTTCCAAGGAAAGCTGGAATTCCGTGTTTGAAACCCGAAACCTCACCTTTTTGAGTATTGAGTTGAGAACTTTACAAATACTGTGTGGGTCCAACTGAACATGTTTGTAGGCAGGTTCAGCCCCTGGCTGACAGTTTTGACCTTTGTTTTAGACTTTGGCTCCAGGAGTGGGTGGCACTGGTCCACATTTGGTGCATCTTGGTGTCCTCCTGGGGCCTCGTGCAGGCCCATCACTGTACTTGAATCCCCTCAGGCTGTTCTTGACAGTTTGGCCTCACAAACTCAGGTGGAGAGAGTTGGGGGTTGGCGTGGGCATGACCCAGGCAGAACCCCTTCCCCAGACAGGGCTCACCCCTGTCCAGTGGCTCTGGCCTCAGCGACTGGAAGTGGAGGCTCTGGGCAGATGGGGCCTCTAGGGCTGGCTGTCCATGCCCTCCCTGGCCTGGAGTTCAAACCTAGCACTTAAGTGGGGTTCTGGGCAGGGTTGGCAGGGCCCTGCTTAGCCAGGTGGGAAGTTCTGCCCTCTGGGGCACTCCTCGCTGCTCCCTCTCCTTGGTCTGCTGTGCGCTGGGAGTTTGAACCATTTTCTGTTTGCCCTGCAGGCTGGCCTGATCCGTATGGAGGAGGAGGAGTTCTTCATTGAGCCCCTGGAGAAGGGGCTGGCGGTGCAGGAGGCTGAGCAGGGCCGCGTGCATGTGGTGTATCGCCGGCCACCCACCCCCAGGTCCCCTCCTTTGGGGGGACCACAGGCCCTGGACACAGGTAAGGTTGTGGGCCACATGCAGGTGAGCAGGCTGTGTGGTGAGCCTTGGCTGTCCCCTGAGGGACCAAGCACCCCTTCTGCAGGCCTGGTCCCAGGCTGAGGCTGCACCCTGCCCTTGCTGACTGCACGACATGGTGGGGGTACAGGGGTGCTGGGCTGGGGGCTTCTGCTCTGGTGCACATGGGCCACAAGCCTGCAGGTCCAGGGCCTCCATAGTGGGCAGTGAAGTCTGCCTGAGGGTCCACTTTCTGCTGCACAAAGGCCAGCAAGTGTGAGGGAGCAGGGGGGCCCAGACCAGGCCTGCACCCTGGCCTGAGTCCTACACCCATGTCTCTGAGCCTGTGCCCCTGAAGAAGATGTGTGCTGCCCCCAGGCAGCCTCTCTCTGCCTCTGTGCTGCCCACTTTCCCTGCAATGGTGACCACCCCTCCTTGGCTGCTCACAGAGAAAGGCCCCACCAGGAATGGAGGGAAGTGAGACCCCAGAGGTGCTCCCGGCAGCCTTGGTGCCTGCACACAGACTCGCGTGGTTTTGTCTTTTCCAGCTTAGAGTCAGAGTGTGCTCTGGGCCCAGGAGCGTGGAAGGAGCTGCTGGGTGGGCATGATGACAATCCCGGCTGCAGACTCTCAGGGCCTCCAGGAGGCCGGGCCTACCCCAGCCCAAACCTCCCCAGCCTTCTTGGGACCTTGGGTCCCAGGTTGCAGCGAGGCCAGGTTGAGGTCTGACTGTGGTCCTAGCGGGTCTCACAGTCCCCAGGGCCACAGGGTGTGGATGAGGCTGCCTCGCCTTTGCCTGGCTCTTACAGGGCAGGCTTAGCCCTCACCCTCCCAACCCAGACCCCCCGCTGCGGACGGCTGTGGCAGGGGGCAGCAGGCAGGGAATGGAGGCCTGGGTCTTGGGTCAGGCTCACCTGCATGTTTGCGGTGGGCCCTGGAGGCCCCCTGGGACGGGCCAGCCGGGCCGTGATTTGCTGACACTCCCATCACCCCAAGCAGCCTTAGTTGATTATTTTAGGTCTCTGACTTCCCAGCCTGACAGATAAATTGGGTGCAGCCTGTCAGGGCATGATTCTAATTTCAAGGAGGTGTCAGATACCTTTGCAAAGGAATTGTTCCATCGGGAAGCCCGCGTTCTCCGGAGCTGACCAATACTTCCGGCGGCCCCTTCTTCCCAGGTGATGAATCGCTGTCTGCCTGGGCTGCCAGCAGCCTCAGCCCCTCCCACCTCTTTCCCACACCTGGGCCTCTCTGCAGGGGGAGGAATGGAGAGTAACCCTGTGGGGTGAGGGCAGGAGTGAAAGTGGGCAAGGGAAATGCCCCAGACCAGGGATCAGGGCCCTGGCCTTACTCCTCGCTGGCTGGCTGCCCTTGGGCAAGTTTGGGCCTCTGGCCTCTGCCTTCTCGTCTGTCCAGTGGGGTTGGAAATGCCTGTGGCTCAGAGAGCTGAGGGCCAGCCACTTTGGGATTCGGGCTGGTGCTTCTGGGCTGGCTTCTACTGGAAGAGTCAGGGGAGCCTGGGGGCCCGCTCAGGTGGGGTGAGGTGGAGCCTGCGCAGAGGGACTGCCCGGTGCCCTGGGCTGTGTCTCCAATCCCAGACTCCACATGGTGACTGTCTCCCGAACATGGCAGCCCTCCTCCGTCGCTGGTGGCCTCGCCTTATTATCTGGGCTTTTGTTGGTCTTTTGGCATCTTCTCTTGAATCTACCCCCCACCCCCATTCACCTGTCTCTGGTGAGAGCATGGAACTCAGAATGCAGGAAAGGAATTCCAAACTCAGAATAAGCCAAAAACCACTGGCCATAGAAGATTCTGAGTAAGGTCACCTGGGCGGGTCAGGGGCTAAGGCCACCCTGGAAATGAGGGAGGGGAGCCTATCCCAGGCTGGGCACTCAGCCTCGGCTCCGGCTGTGGGTGCAGAGAGCCACAGGGCTGTGGGTGTATAGGGTCTAGGCTGTGGGTTGTGGGCAGTAGGTCCAGCCACAGGCCCAGTGGCCTTGCCTTGACCTTCCTGCCCAGTGTCAGCATGACCCTGTGTGGGTGACTGGTCCACAGAGAGCACATTTCTCCCTGGATGTGCCTGATTGTTCCCACTCGGCAGGGGCTGAAGCCCACTCACTGGCTGGAGGGGGTCCAGACACGTTTTAAGCCGGGGCGGGGCTGAGGGCCCACGGTGACCTCAGATGGTTGGCTCTCCATCAGCTTGGGCCTCATCAGGGCCTCAGTGGTGGCTGAGAGACAGGGACAAGCGGTGACCTTGGCTGCACGTGTGCTCTGTGCTCTTTCCTGCAAGGATACAGCCTGCCGGGCACAGCACACTACGACCTCCGAGCAAAGGCTTTCAGTGTGTACACGTGAGTGTGTGCATGTGTGTGAGCATGTGTGTGAGCATGTGTGTGTGTGCGTGTAAGCCAGGGGACCTTTTCTTCTGGTGAGCTCTGAAGGGAACTCTGGTGTGTCGATGTAGCCCTGGCAGAGGCAGGCAGGAGGTTCTGACTGGAGCTCCCTCCCGCCCCTCCAAGGCAGCGTCTGGACGTGGGTTTGAAACACGTTGGCCATTTATTGATGGGCAATGGCTATGATAGGCCCTCTGAGGAAGGGGAGGCACCTGTCCTGGGGCTCCTGGTCTGGGAGATTGCATCTGTCTGGGTGTGGGGTGGGGAGCCTGTTGGAGTGAGAGGTGTGTGTCCCACACAGCTCCTCTGGGGCATTAAGATATGTTGCCCTGTTTTCCCTGAGCAGCCAACAGGCTTCTTGGGGTGATCTCGGGGGCTCATGGAGCCTCAGAGCATTGTTGTCACTAATAGTCTCCATCATCTGAGGTCAGTTGCTGGATTGCAGGCTGCCTGGTGAAATGGTTGGAAAATGCAGGTTTTAGCATGTCTTCTAGGACTCAGGCCAGGGTATGTACACAGGGCAGCTTAGTGCACAGCACAGTCACCCTCGGGCCCTGGAGGAGGGTATTAGGGTGGGCAAGGGGTTGGGGGAGACAAGGGAGGACCTTTTCTCTCTTCTCCGACCTTGCAGGTGTCACAGAAGTGTCTCTGCTGAGCGCTGCTGGGCCTGGGAGCCTGGCTGGGGCGGAGGGCAGAGCTCCGAGGCCAGGGCACCAGGGTGGCCTTTTGAGGAGAGGCGGGTGAGGTGTCTCCAAGCCACTTCTGGGCGGGCCTTTCTCTGGCACCCCACGTTCCGTTCTCTCTCATCCCCAGAGCCAACCCTGTGCTCAGGGGCAATATGTTGGGGGGATTGCTGTGTGACATTGGCCTCTCTGGTGTTTGCACATGCTTGTGTGCACGTCTGTGTTTGCACGTGTGCATGCATGTGTGTTTGCACTTGTACACATACGTGGACAGGGCCTCACTCTGAGTTCTGGGCCTGTGCCTGAGCCCTGCCCTGGCTGCCATTGGTCAACGCTGTCTGCGATTGTTGAGGAGGAGCCAGGGCCCGTGGGTGCGGTATGAGGAGCCCTAGTCCTGCCGGAAGCCCTGCTCGGAGCCCGCCCTGGGTGATCCTGGTTCGTCACTCCCCTCCAAGTCTCAGGCTGCTGCGACGCATTACCACCAACTGGGTGGCTTAAAACGACAACAGTTTATTCTCTCCCAGTTCTGGAGGGCAGAAGTCTGAAATCAGCATCACCGTGCTGAAATCAAGGTGTTGGCAGGGCTGTGGTTCTTCCGGGGGCTCTGGGGGGGGGGGATGCATTCCTTGCCTCTCCCACTTCTGGTGGCTACTGGCATTCCTTCGTGTGTCACTCCAGTCTCTGCCTCTGTGGTCACATTGCCTCCTGCTCTTCTGTGTAGTCTAATCTCCCCTCCTCCCTCTTATGTGTAAGGATGCATGCGATCACATTTAGGGCCTGCCCTGGTAATCCAGGATTATCTCAAGATCCGTCTCTAGATCTGTAATCTAATCATGTCTGCAAAGTCCTTTTTTGCCATATAAGGTAACATTCACGGGCCCCGGGGGTTAGGACCTGGTATCTTTAGGGGCCATCCTTCAGCCTATGCAGGAAGTGAATCAGCCCTCCTGTACAAGGCTGGCTGTGCAGTGAATGGGGGCACGTCCCTGAGGAACCACACTGCAGGCTTCCCTCATTCCTTCTCAGGGGACAGTGCTCTGCACAGCCCAGCAGGCCCCTTGCCCTTCTTCTGCCTCTGCTGGACTCTAGTCCAGTCTCAACCAGACTGTGGGGCCTGGAGAGGCTGGGCCCTGCCGTGGCTGAGCTGACCCCAGACCCTGTGCACGGAGAAGCCAGCCTTGCTGTTAGCGCTAAGGGGGGGAGCTGAACTTTGCATTCTGGGAAGGTCCCCACAGGGTGTGAAAGATCCCCTGGTCAAGTGCTGGGTGTGTGGTCTCTGTCAGGCACACAGTGCCATTTGCTGGAAGTCCTACCATCTGAAGACCAGGGCTGCAAACTCAGAGGCCTGCCACGCCCGGCAGGCAACACCAATGAGGATGGAGGAAGAGGGTGAGAGAAGGAATTACACCCACCTCGGCCTGGCTTTCATTTCCCTGCTTTTGACATAAGTGTGGACACAGAGAATATGTCTCAGTTAGAAGAAAACGGCATGAGTGCCATGGCTCAGGGTGCCCGGCCCCGGCCTCATGGGGCACAGGGCAGAGCGGAGATCTGGTTCACAAAGGGCAGCCCCTCTTCGGATCCCCTGACCCTCGGACCGTGACCTGGTGGGAGTGGGGCCTGGGGCAGCCATCCTCTTATTGTCAAGAGAACCTAGAATCAGAACTTTTGCGTGAACTCTCCTGATTTTAAAATGTTGCTTCAAATTTCTGAAAAGCACCAATGGGCCAAATAAAACACGGCTCCCATTGGCTGCCTGTGCTCGTGAGATGCAGAGGCGGAAGTGTCCTCTGCGCTCCGCTCCTGGGGGCTGCTCTCCTGGGTTCCTGCAGCCCCGGGCAAGGCCTTGGGACAGAGGAGGGGCTGTGAGCTCCTGCTGGGCCGCCGTGCCCTCCCGCCTGCCTCGCCCGGGCCCTGGCTGAAGGAAGAGCTCGGTGCCCGTGACCTTGCCTGCCTTCTCCTTGGAGGCAGCTGGTGCCAAGCCACTGCTCGCTGCTGTCAGGCTGCAGCATCCTCCCTGGCGGGCAGAGGAGGCACGCTGCCCTGGGGAGCACTCTGCCTGCCGCTGCCAAGGAAAGCTTCGAGGAGAGAGGGGACAGGGCGCCTGCGCTGCGTGGCTCCTCCACGTGACCCAGCTTGGCCAGCCTGGAAAGTCTCCACCTGGCAGCCTACAGCCCTTCCTCCCCTCCTGACCCGCTGCGCGTCTGTCCTGTCCCTTGCCTTGAGCTGTGGAGGAGTTTTCCAGGCTGCTGAGGAGCCGGGGAGGAGCCGCCTCAGGAGAGAAGCTTGTGGTAGGTGCGCAGGGCCGGGAGCTGAGGGCCCTCAGGGGCTGCAGGCTCGAATGTTCCAGGGCCTGCGTGATGTCCTGTAGGCAGCAAGCAGCCCAGGAGGGAGGGGGCCTGACAGTTCTGTTTTAGCCAGCCCACTGTGGTCCAAGCTGGAGGCAGGGAGGCCACAGGGAGGCCAGAGCAGTGACATGGGAAATAGTGGAGCCCTGTCCGGACTGGCCACGGGCGGGAAGTGGGGAGGGCTCCACTAAGTGGCACTAGGCCTACCTGGGTGACGCAGTGGGTGTGAGTCGTCAGGGAGAGGGCCCAGCCACGGGCGAGGCCTGGTAGGGTGAGGGGTGGATAACGGGGCCGGGATGAAGGCAGCACTAATGTGCTGGAAGTGAGCCGGAGGCTTTCTGCCCTGTAGCCATTGATGTCTGTCTTGGTTTCCTGTTGCTGCTATAACAACTTACCATAAACTTAGTGGCTTAAAACAACACATTTGTTCTCTTACAGTTCTGGAGGTCAGAAATCCAAAATAGATCTTAAGGGGCTAAAATCAAGGTGTCAGCAGGGCTGGTTACTTCTGGAGGCTCTAGGGGAGAATCTGTTCCTCGCCTCTTCTGGCTTCTGGTGGCCTCCGGCATTGCTTGGCTCATGGCCACGTCACTCCAATCTCTATCTCCGTGGTCACAGCACCTTCTCCTCTTCTGTCTCATCTCCTTTTGCCTCCCTCTTATAAGGACGCTTGTGATTGCATTTGGCCCACTGGGATAATCCAGGAGAATCTTCCCATTTCAGGATCCTTAATCACATCTGCAAAGTCCTTTTAGTCATATAAGACAAGACTCACAGGTTCTGGGGGTCAGGATGTGGGCATCCGAGGGCCATGATTCAGCCTACACGATATCTCAGTGTTGAAGCCTGAGGTCCTGGTGGAAGAGGGAGAGAGGCCCTTGGCAAGCTTTGCACCCTGAGCCCCAGGCCTGGCCAGAGTCCAAGTGCTGGGGCCTCTCCCTGTGTCCCCAACCCAGGAACTTCCTGAGCCATTCGCCAGAGCTCTGGGCCCCTGCCAGGCACTCTCAGGTGGTGACCTGGGGCTCCCCCATGGCACTTGGCCCCCGGCCCTGTCCAGTCAGCCGTTGCCAGCTCACTGACTTGCAGCTAAAAGCTTGGGCGCCTCGGTGCTTGACTTCTAGGCCCTCCCAGTTCCTCTTCCTCTTCATTCCTCCCCTGGGCTGTGCCTGCAGCTTGGGGACCAGAGTAAACCCAAGAAGAAGCACTGATTGTGAAATCCAAGGCAGCTGGCCCGGCTCCGGGAGGCGTGTTTCAGAGCTGAGCGCATCCTTGGCAGAGGCCTCGGTGCTCCCGCCACTCCGCAGCTGGCCCCCTGAATGGCTGTAGGAGATACCAGTGTGGTGACGTGGCCTCAGGCCGGGAGGGTGGGCGGGGGCCAGCACTGGGACAGCCGAGGCTGCACATTCTTCAAGGCCTGGAGTTGTCTGGGTCAGACTTGGGAGAGTGCTCTGGAGCTGTTGGTGGAGCTGGAGGGTTTTCTGCTGGGGTCTGTGGCTCGGGGGTCCTGCCTGGTGGGCCAGGAGGGCAGAGACAATGCCAAGTGTGCCCCCCTCGATGCAGTTGGTGACTACCGCTCCGCCTGGCCAGCGTGGACAATCTATGTGCTCAGCTCTTCTCCTCAGATGTAAATTTTGCGGTCCCCGTGGCTCAGGCCTGCCCTCCCCCTTCCTCTCTCCTCCCACCTCCGTGTGGGGATCTGGTTCAGGGCTGGAGCCGGCCAGGAGAACGTGGCCCAGGAAGGACCTGGATCTTTGCTGGAGCACCGTGAACAGATGACAGTTGTGGCCTGGAGACGGTCACTTGGCCCTGGCCTGGCGGCAGCCCCAAGTCAGATGCAAGGGACAATTCTCAGAGATGGGGCAGTGGTTCTCAGTGTGTCAACTGCAGGTCCCAGCACGGGGGTGGGGGATGTCTGGGTCCAGGGTGCCTGCCTGGGCAGCTAACCCAACCCCACGGTGTCTCAGTTTCCTCACCTGTAAAATGGGTGTAAGGTCAGGGGGGCTGTGGGATTAGACAAGTGAATGCTTGTCTCATCCTTGGCCCGATGCCCGCTGCATGCTTGCTGCTACACGTCATTGCGATTCGGGCTCCGAAGTCCTCTCCACACTCGCTGCCTCTTCTCCAAGGCTATCTCTTCCACAGACACAATTAATAGATGCTCTTTCTTTCCTTTCTTTGGACTTCTGTTGTGAATACCCCCAAAGAGCTTTCTGCTGGCACACTGTAACCACGCCTGGCTTCAGATAACACGCAGCTTGGGCGCGAAGCTGCGCTTTGCTCCAGGTGTCCGGAGTTTAATTAGCAAGAGCAGTGTGCCTTGTTGTCGCACGGGCCACGGCTCCACATGGTCCCCAGCGCAGGTCCACAGCATAGCCGACTGGAATGTCTCTGGGAGACGTGTGATGTCTCCAGGGACAGCTGACCACATCTGTGGCATTTGTGCTTCAGATGTGCCTGCTGGGCTGCCAGGGGCAGGAGCGGCTGGGCCTGAATATCCTTGGGGACCCCGACCAGCCTCCTTCTGCACTCTGGGTACCCCCATGGGACAATTGTGAAAGTGACTGGGCTTCCTGCATGCTACATCTACACGACGGGGGCAGAGGGCCAGGCGTCCACAGCGGGTCCCTGCACAGAGGCCTCTTGGGGATACCAAGGGGCTGATGGAGGGTGAGAGATGGTAGGTCTCAGCATCAGGTGGATGGGGCTGCAGAGATGGTTTGAGGGATGTCCGAAGGGGACAGGGGGCCGTTACCCGGGAGCAAAAACTGGGTTTGGGCCTGAGGTCTGAACTCTGCCAATTTGTCCCAGTTGGAGACCTCTGACCACAGGCCCCGTTTCCTCTCAGAATTCTCCACAGGTCGGCAAACACTTCAGCTAGTTCCAAGCCTGAAGTGGTTTCTGTAAAAATTTCCAATTTTCCTTGACCCATTTCTCTTTGAAATTAATACCAAACAGTGCTGTGCACTTGGTGCAGATGGAACTTGGACTGGGAAAAGGTCGTGCAGTTAGGTGGGAATGTTGGTGTCTGGCTTTCTCCCTCCCACCCTCAGGCTTTATTTTTCTCTCCCTCAGTCTCCCCTTTCTCTTGCACACGCACATGTGCACACACACATTTGGATCTTGGGGTGGATTCTTGGGTTGGGTTGTCTCTCCCAAAACCTTTGACTTGGCCCATTGGCCTGGGCTCAGTCCTGGGGTGTGGGCTGCCCCTTGACCCTGGGCAGGGCCTCAGGGAATGTGCCTAGGCTGACAAGAGAGCCTGGTGGGGGAGTTCCACTGGAGCACCTCCCATGGGTGTCCAGGCAGGATGAAGGCACACACTGGGGACGAGGTCAGGGCTCAGGTGAGAGCTTGCAGGATGGCACAGGATTCGGAGGAAACTGGGGCTGGAACCTGGTGGAAGGGATAGCCTGGGAGCTGGGCCTGTGTGATGCTCCCCAGTCATGGGGGGATTAATAAGAATAACTACTGTCCTCTTGAGATGGGACACTGAGGCCCAGAGCAACACTTTCATTCTCTCATTCATTCATTTATTCATTCATTCATTCAACACATTCTTGCTGTGCACGTACATTGTGTCTGGGGCTGGATCGGGTGCTGGGGATATGGCAGGGAATGAGCAGGATGAAGCTTCTTCCAGAACTTGCCAGCCAGCAGAGAGACATGATGAGCAGGTGCTGCAGAGAGGGGTAAGTCCATGAACTAAGAGAAATTGGAGGAAGGTTAGAATGAGAGGGCAGGTAGTGGGGGGAGCCACTCCTGGTCGGTGAGATGAACCTGGCTGGCTGGAAGGCCCACCTCAGGAAGACTGCCCCAGACAGAGGGGACAGCAGTGCAGGAGCAGTTGGCACCCACTGAGAGGGACTCATCCCCGTGTGACCGGGGGGCAGAGAGAAGGCCTTTTGTGCCTGCAGCCCAGGGAGTAGTGGGGTGAGAGGAGGGTGCTGGGCCCACAGAGGTGGGGAGGGTGTGAGTGCGGTCTTATTTTCCAAGCAGTGAGAAGCCTTGGGAGGGCTCTCCGTGGAGAGAGTGGGAGCAGGGAGGCCTGTGGGGGCCCTGGGTCCTGCTGGCATCTGATGACAGGTGGTGGCTGGGTGGGATCAGGATGTGTTTGCAGGTAGAGCTACAGCACATGGGTGTGAGGGACGGAATCAAGGATGGCTCCTGGCTTTTGAAAGGCCTGAGCAACCTGGAGGGTGGCGGGCGGTTGTGACGCAGACTGAGGTGGGGATCCCGCAGATCGCATTTGGCTTCCAGACTCATGGGGTAGCCTCACAGGTGGACAGGCTCTGGGGTGTGCTCACAGCTCCTCTTGCCCCAGGAGGGACAGGGTTGCTGGGGATAGTGTGAAGTCCAAGGTTCCTGTCGACATTTGTGTGTCCTTGCCTCTCTGGTAGGCCGGGTCCTTCTTTCCCAGTCTGCCTCTTTGCGGAGGGCCCAGACCTGCCAGGGTGTATGGAAGCTTGTGAGAGCAGCATGATGTGCTGTGTGCCTGCTTCTCAGGCCTTCCGGGCAGAGGCCTGCTGTCCACTCAGCTGCTCACACAGCCACTGCCCGCATGGCAGTAACACACTCCTGCCCCTAGTGCAACCTCTCGTGGAACTTGGGTTTGAGGGCCTCCTGGCAGGGGCTTGGATTCTTCTCTTGTGAATAGATACCTGTTGCTGACCCTCTGAGCAGTGGGCCCGAGCCAGCCCAGACGCCCTCGAGCCCTGGCTCTGAGCAGCCGGCAGGGAGTACTTGCCGAGTGACCGAAGTGATTATGGAATCCAAGCACACGACAGACTCCCGGCTCTCGGGGCGGAGCCAGACCAATTTCCCATCCAGGCTCCTGGTGTCTCCAAATCCTCCCCAGCATAGGGGCTTTGCTGGCTGATGATTTGCTGATCCAGCAGCAACGCAGGGCTGCTTTTTGCTTTAATTTGTGCCTCTTTGGTTGCCAGCGAGGATGGATGGTCTGCCCGTGTTTGATTACTTGTCTGTCTCCTCTTCTCATTCAGGTCCTTTGCCCATTCCTCTCCCGGGGTCTTCCATGTCGGGATAAGCCCTTCATCTGTTTAGATATCGACTTTCTGTCGTGTTTGATACAAGCCTGCTCCCCGGGCTGTAGTTCCTCTTTCCTTTTCAGTTTTGTTAGTTTTTGTTTCACAAAAGCCAGTCTTTCCATGGCCCAGTCTGTGGGTGATTCTTCTCCTGCCTTGGAGCTGTGTTGGTGGTTGGGGGACATGTGCATTTATTGAGGGCCTGCTTGAGGATGGGCACTCTGCATCTGCATGTCATTTAATCCACCTGACAGCCCTGGCAGCAGGCAGAGAAGCGAGGCCCAGGAGCACTGCCATGGGGGCAGTGATGAGGGCACCAGGGAGAGATGCCAGTGTTGGTTGAGCGCCCACCTGTGCAGCATTTGCCAGAGCGCTGCAGGCACATCATCTCATGGATTCTTGTAACCACCCCTGGGCTTCAATGGTGCTGTCATTGTGCCCACTTTACAGATGAGGAAACTGAGGCACCGACAGTGGACAGCTGGTAAGTTGTGGAGCCGCAGTTGAAGCCAGGCTGTCGACCCTGCGTGCGACAGGGAGGGGCAGGCTGGACTCAGGGCCGCCTGGCCCCTGTGCAGCATCTCCCGTCCACCCCAGAGCCTGGGCTGAGAGGCCCAGCTTTATTAGACCCCACTCGAAGGCTGGCTGTCCACTGACTAGATGCAGAACAGGCCCAGCGTGGGCGAGTGAGGACGTGTCTCAGCTCACTCAGCACATCGGCTGTGGGGAGAATCCTCTGCTTGCTGCAGAATTCCCAGCATCGGGGGAATGCCTGGCGCACAGTTGGTGCTCAAATACTGATGAACAGAAAGACTGAGTGTGGCTGCCAGGGGAGCCTGGCCACGTGGCCCTCATTCCTAGAGAAGCCGTTGTCCCTGGTAGGCGTCTGAAGGCTTGCCGCTGCGGCCCGCTGTTGTTGCTGCAGCGGCTCTTACACTCCTGGCTGCGATTCTCGGGTTTCTGCAGGTGGGACATTGCTGCGGCCACGGGCCCCGGGCTGTCTGCTGGTTGTGGGCCTTTATGGACCTGGGGAGGCGAGCTGGGGCAGCAGGGCGCTGGGTGGGGGGAGGCAGCCTTGCTGCTCCCAGCATGCTCTGGCTGCCATTCACCGAGCTCTGTCTCTGAATGTCCAGTACCCCGTGGAAACCATATCCCTTGTTCACTTAATTCACTCAACAGGCATTTACTGGCAGCCCACACAGGGCCCAGCGCTGGGCCAGCTCTGGGACCCCAGGGAGCCAGACCGACAGCGCCTCCTCCCCTGCCTGACCTCACACAGCTCATGGTGAAGTGGTCAGTCCACAGAGGCCTGCCCGGTTAGAAACGGTGGGAAATGCCACGGAGTAACCACACAGTGACTGGAGGCTGGAGCTGAGATCAGAGGTGTGGACTGCAGTTCACTAGGAGAGAAGAGCAGCGGGCAAGCTCTTCTCCACTGAGGAAGTGGACGTGGCATGTTTGGGGTCTGGCAGGAGGGGCGGGGTTGGGGCACAGGGCCCTGAGTGGCAGATGGTGGTGGGTCTCATGGGCTCAGTCTTGGAGTAGGGGGCGGTACCCTGCTGTAAGTGGAGAGGCAGCATGACCTGGTTTCCGTGGAGGAAGGGAAGAGGCAGAGAGCTGGGTGAGAGACTGTGGCCCGGCCCGGGGTGGCCATGGGAATGGAGAGGAGTGTCCAAATGCGACGTGGAGCGAGAGAGCAGCAACAGTGTTGGGGGTCCTGTTAGGTAATCCCCATGGAGGTCAGAACCACGGGGCAGATCCACATTCCCATCCAGGCTCGCCCAAGGTCAGGGAGGAGGCAAAACCACAGCTCCCAGCTGGGCCCCTTCCATCCCCACCTCTGCCCCACCCTGGTCCTGCAGACCTGTCGAGGTGGCACTTGCCAGAATCATCTCCTTTGCTGGAGTCCTGGCCTGGGAAAGTCTCTGTGTGGCCTGGCTTTTTTGTAAAGATTCTGTCCTGATCTCTCTGGATTCATGTTTGGACGGGTAAAAAATGCCATCTGTGGATTCCGAGCTGGGAGAAATGCTGCTTGGGGCTTGGAGCCTTTCTTTGGCCAACTTCAGGGACTCTGTGGGGTGTGCCATGGGGGCCATTATCACCCTCTTTATCTTCAGTGCTTCACTAGTTCACTGACTGGGGGCTGGGCTGGCCAGGCATGGGGGACAAGTGGGCTTGGCAGGTGATGGAGTCAGGATAACAAAGAGCTGGGGCACCAGGCCAGTCTGGCCAGGTGATATCTCATGGGGCAGAGGGCCAAGGGCCACACCACAATCCCCAGATCTCAGGGTCTGGGGTGTGGGGAGTGGGACTCAGGGGGTCGAGTTGACTGAGGTTCATACAGGTCGTTGGGGTCGAGAAGCTCAAGGGGGCTCAGGTTAGGGACAGAGGAGTGATGACCTGCTCAACCCCACCCACCAGTTGCAGGCAGCCACAGGCTAAAGTGTGTGCAGAAGATGTGGGGACCTGTGCCCAGTGCCCAGACTCAGGAGGGGCAGAGCTGGGTGGGCAGAGACATGGAACCCCCGACGGGTCAGAGCACCAAAGACAGGAGTTCACGTCCTTGCAACCTTGCCCAGAGCTTGGGCACAGAGGGCCATGAGGGGCACATCTCTACAGGCGTCTCTGATGCCCACGTCAGTGGGGTGCAGGCCAACGTCGGGTAGCCGCAGGAGAGCTTCCGATTTCTCAAGAGAAGAGGAAATTGCAATTTTATGTAAAACCTCTTCATTTTCAAATGTTGGCAGCTAATTCAAAATTTTCAAAAACTGTGTATGGGCCAAGCAGGCCTCTGGTAGTGGCAGGGGCGAGAGGGTCATGGGGTGGCTTCAGTGGCTGGGAACCCGAGCCCATGGCATTCCCGAGGCTGGTGGGACCCAGCTCTCGGTGTGGCCGGCGCTGCCTTGGAGTTGAAATGAACTTCAGAGGAATTTTTATTTTTATTTCGGGAATGTCGCAAGACACGTTTCCAGCGGTTCCGATTCTGGGAGCAGAGATCTGCGGTCGTGTGTTTTTCTTGGAGGCCAGTGGGGACGCCCATCTGCAAAGCATTAGCAGGAGGAGGGGTGCGGCCGGGGAGCTCCATCCAGGCCTCCAGACAGAACCAGGGAGGGGCAGCCATGTGGTTGGGATCAGCCCCCAGACCCCAGGAAGTGCCCCCCTGCCCACCAAGCACTGGGTGGCCACACCCGACTAACCAGGCCGGACAGGGCTGGGGTGGACAGACCCCGTGGTTGTCGCTTCTGGCCCCGAGTCCCAGGGGCCTGAGGTTCTGCTTCAGCTCGTCTGTCCTCAGGGTCCCTGCGGCTTGGGGAGCAAATGGTTAAGTGGAGGCGCAGGAAGATTCTGGTCAGGTGACCAAGTCCTTTGTTCTGGGCGATGTCTCAGGATCTACTTACATTCTTGGCCTTCATCACCAGTAGGACAAAATGGGCTTGTCGTTGTCCTGGGACCTTGGACTGTGAGGGGCGCAGGGTCTTCACATGCCGGAAGAGGCCAGCCCTGCAGGACCCACCTTGGGCCACCTCAGTAAACTCAGCTTGTGCCCATGGTGACAGACGCCAGAGGCCAGGCTTAGAGTCCCCTCCCTGGGTCCTCGGTGCCTGGAGTGTGTGGGTGTTCCCCAAGGCCTGTGGTGGGGAGGTGAGGGAGCCAGGGGCTCAGCATGACTCTGGCTTGCTGGTCTTGTTCTGACCCAGCCTCAGTTTCCCCATTTGTAACATTGGGGGCTTTGGACTGGAGCCAGGCCTCAGCCAGCAGCTCATGGGCTATATCCCCACTATCACCCCCACATGTTTTATTTGACTCACACAGTGCCTTCGAAAACTGTGAGTGTGCACTTAAAAGTCAGGAGGCTTCACATTAAAATCTCCATTTTCAGTTTCTCAGAACCATCAGAAGGCCTGGCACTCCTGGGCCTGTTCCTGCAGGTGGTATTTAGCAGGAGGCGCTAGGCCTCTTCCAGGCGGGGCACACAGCCCCTGTCCCGCTGTTTCCCGTCTGGCTCACTCACTCACTCTGGCCCCGCCCGCCCAGGGTGCAATGGAGAGAGGCTCCAAGACAAAGATGACCTCCCGTGGGTAGTTACACAAACTCATTCTGTCTCTCTCTCACACACTCATGTGTACACACACGTGCATATATGCACACACACGCACAGAACAGACACATCCACATCTTCATGGAATGAATCGTGGGATCCTGAAGGGTTTCCCTGGGCTGAGTGCCAGGACACCAGTGTCTGGCCTGTCTCTGGACGAGCCCTGGACAAGTCCTCCTCCCCGGGGCCTCGGCGGTGGCCTCAGGATCGTAGAGCTCCAAGGGTGGCCATGACTCTGCGGTCTTTGTCAGTGGGTCCCAGGACCCTTCCCCTTTGGGCACCTGTGGCCCAAGCGAGGGGTCACAAGAGCAGACAACCTGGGGCCTGGGGGCTCACTGTGCCCTGGGCGAGAGGCAACTGTGCTCCCACCTGATGGGGCCCCGGGCTGCAGTCCTCTGAGGGACAAGACCTACTGGGTCTTCTAGGAGAAGGACAGCCTCGGAGAGCACTCTTCACTCCCCAAGCTGTGGGAGGAGCTGGGGGACAGGAGGGGGCACTGGTTGGTGACTTGCCAAAGTTTATGTGCGGGGGTGCCGGAAGCCCCCAGGGCTGGTGGGATAGGAGCCAGTTCCCAGGCCTGGTGGCATCTGTGCAAAGGGGCTCAGTGGGGCTGGTGGCCTGGCGGGTGGAGGGTGAGTGTGTCCACACGTGCCATGGTTGCGCTCTGCACCCAGCCCCTGGCAACCTGGCCCTACACCTGCTCCTGCAGAGCCACCTGCTCCCCGTGGATGCCGAGGACAGGAGAAAGAGAGTCTGGCCTCTTGTGTAGTCAGTGTTTGCATCATGTGTGGCTCTGGCAGTGGCCGAGGACCAATTCTGGGGGAACACGGTGGTTTCCCCACCTGCTGCCCCTTGAAAGGAAGTGGGGTGGGCCCCAGTCCCATGGTCTTGGGAAACGGCCCTGCCTCAGGGCTTTGCTGACCCCTCCTTCTGAGCCAGGCCTCGACTGGCTTTCAGGAGAGGGGACAGAAATAGGGGCCCCCCAGGCTGCACAGTGGGAAGGGTCTGACCTCACAGTGGAGGGACAGAGGTGAGATGGGGGATAAGGCTGGTCTAAATCCACTCTACTCTCAGGTGCAGAGGCTGCCGCAGCTGCCCCAGCCCTGCCCCCTCCCCAGCTGCAGGCCCATAGCCCAGACTCCCTTCTGGAGGGTTTCACCGGGCAGCCGTGGTGCTCTGATCTTGGGTCAGACACCCGTGGGCCCAAATCCAAGCCCTGATTCTGAGCCATTGAGCAGTCCCCCTGCTCCCTCCTCAGGCTCTGGGGTGGCCTGCCTTGTTGCTCTGAGTTACCGTGGATTCCAAATCCAGGGAGAGAGGGTCCTGCAGGCCTGGCCTAGACTGGGAGTACACCAGTTGAATTCAAGTGAGTCTCTTCCTCCCTGACGGGCTCTTTCTCCTGCCCTACTTCAGTGACTGGCTGGGGCATTGCTGATCCCCGCAGGAAGGCATTCTGGGCTGTTATTTTCAGCCCCCCTCTTACCTCTAGAGCTGATCTGTCACAAGCCAGACCAAGTTTACCCCTAAAGTGCCTAAAAACAGCCCTGCCACCACCACATCCCTGACTTTGTTGCCTGACTCAGTTGCCGTGGACACGAAGGATTCATTTTCCTGCATCAGAGTCCATTCATTCACTTGTTCATCCATTCATTCATTCATTCATTCACTCGTTCATCCATTCATTCATTCATTCACTCATCCAGCCAGCCAGCCAGCCAATGTTTGGCGTGCTCCTGAGCCGGCCCTGTGCTGGGCATCGAGCATGCACAGTCTGGTCTCTGCCCCTGAGGAGTCCGGGTGGAGGGAGAGGCAGACAAGGGGATGAACAATGACAAGTGTGCTGACATGCGGGGACCGGGGCACTGGCAGCTGACCTAGCCGAGTGAGCTCCAAGAAGCTTGTCAGAGGGGCTGCTCTCGCCAGGCCTCAAGGCCAAGTGGCTGCCCCGGGGCTCCAGGGCTGAGGGCAGGGTACGCTGGCTCAAAGCACAGACTCCGCGGTCCCTCTCCCTGGTTTAAATCCCGGCTTCTCCCTCCACCTCTCGGTGCCTGTTTCCTCAACAGAAAAAGGGAGAAAAGGAGTTTCCACTTGGCAGGGTTGTGGGTGGATGAGACCCCCTCAAACCTGTGAACAGCCCAGCGTGGGCCTGGCTTCATTAAGGGATGAGGTGTTAGCGGAGGGGAAAGCCCCACCTTGGGTCTCCTCGACTTCTCCCATCCCAGCACCTCCTCCACTGCGCCTCCGAGGGGGCGTAGCCCACGGCATTAAAGCTGCCCCTTCACTCTTCTGATGGCTGCTGGGCCCAGCTGTTGGGGAAGAGAAAGGCTTCTTAAAAGAACTCCTGAGGTTTGTGCACCAGCCTGCCTCTGGCTCCTTCTGCCAGGTTGCTGCCCACACCACATGTATTCAGCAGAAGTCTGCTGGGCTGCTGTCCCGGGCCCATCTCTCGTTGGCTCAGGGTGGGGCAGTCTTGGACCAACCTGTTTGCACTCCTGCCTCGCCAGGTCAGGCGTTAGAAGCAGGCACAGCTCGGGGCAATGGCTCCTGAAATAGAGGGGGCAATGAGGGCCGGGGGCACCCCAGGGGGTCATCGACTCTGCCTGCTGTACTAGGACAGGCATCCTGGAGAAGGTGGTCTGGGTGGTCCTGAAAGATGGGGGTGTAGCACCTCTCATCAGAGCCTGCCCCGGGTGCCCAGGATCTTCTAGAGCTGAGTGGAGGATGAGAAGTGCCAGTGCAGGCTTTGTGGGACACCAGGATATGTTGTTTCTCTCACAGTGTTGAAAAACAAATTGAGCTAATGTGTAAGAAGACTTATACACACACATGGATTTCCAGCTTTCCGTGAGAAATCAGGACCCCTGGCAGCATTGGGCCTGCACTGCTTTCCCTCGGGGTCCCAATGGGTGGGTGCCCGGGGGCCCTGAGTAGGGGTACATGCTCTCCTTTTCGAGTCCCCACAATCTCCAGTGATTCTCTGGCCCAGAATCTGGGGCTTGGGACCCTTCATCCTTATGCTCTGTTGTCTTTCTTTTAGCCAAAATATTTTTGTGACCTTGGTGCTATCACAAGTTGATAAAGGACAGCCAGGCAGAGGGCCTCCCAGTGAGAGGGAGAGTGTGTGTAACCTGGTGGCTTAGAGAGTATTCTGAAGGGCTTAATTTGCAACCCCCAGTTGGCGTCACTCATTTTTGCCTCCCCTGAGCTCCTATAAGCATTTGAATTGCTGCCATTGGCCTTTTTGTCTTTTTTTTTAGTTATAATTCTTATAACATAAGATTCACCATTTTAACCATTTAAAAATGTATAATCCAGTGGTTTTTAGAATATTCACAACATTGTGCAATCATCAGTACCATTTAGTTCCAGAACATTTTCATCCTCCCGGACAGAAACCCCGTACTCACTAGCAGTCACTTCCCATTCTCCCTCCCCCCCAGCTCCTGGCAACCATTAAACCATTAATCTGCTTCCTGTCTCTATGGATCTGCCTGTTCTGGACATTTCATATAGACGGAATCACACAGTCTGTGGCCTTTGGGGTCTGGCTTTACCCCTGGTCTTTTAAAATAATCTGTCTTGCTGGTGTGCAGGCCGTGGTTCACCCATGTGGCTGAGTTGACTGGGTCTCTGCCTTCGTGGTCATGCCAGCCTGATCTCATCCCTCACTGGGTCTCTGAGGCCCTTCCCTGTGCCCCAGTTCTGCTGGGTCACGCTGCCTCTTCCAGAACCGCGTGCCTGTGCCACTGACCACTCTTCAGACTCCTGGGCAGGGGCAGTGGACCAGCCTTCTGGCTCCTTCTCCTGACTTGTCCATTACCATGGCTACTTCTTTATTGGTTGCAGGTCCCCTCCAGAAGCAGGGATGAAGGGGCTTTATTCATTGCTTCAGAAAACATTTAATTTAAGGCACTGTTACCTACACTTTCTGGGCCAGTCCTCAAAAGGACTTGAGGGAGGGTGCACGGTCCCAGGGCCCCTCTGCGTGGGAGCATTGGGTGCCCGGTCACATGGATGTAAGATGATACTAGTACTTAATGGTACCAGTATTACTACCACTAGAAATCTGCGAAGCAGTGCTCAGTGGCAGAAGGAAGGCCCTGCTGGTCTGGGTCCAGGCCGTGGCTGATTCTCACACACCTGCTGCCATCACTGGGTATGGAGATGGGCCTGGGGTCAGCCTGCTGGGCTCCTGTGTCTCTCCATGACAGCGGTGCATCTCACATGCGTATAACAGGCAGCAACTTGCATTTGTGAAGCCCAGGTGTGTAATACAGGAGGGGGCAATGGGGACTGTGGTAAAAAAAACCCAGCACATGCTTCCACTGAAGGGGTGGCCTCCTTGACGCTTCTGAAATGAGCTCAGTGTTGACACTGAAGAGGCGCTTGAGGTTTCCCCCAAGATGGCTTGTTAGCTGGGGTGCTGATCAACTCCAGAGATGCTCTAAACAGAGAAACGTTGAATCGGAGAAATAACAACACAAACCTCCACCCTAGCCCCATCCCCAAAGAGAGGAAAACGCAGACGTGAGAGCCCTGTGGAGACTGGCCTGGTGCTGATATTCAGATTGGAGCTGGTGTGAAGTATGTGTCTGTGTGTCCACGAGTGGGCACATGGCTTCGGGCTGCAGCCAGGGCCAGGCTGCCAGCACAACCAGGAGAGGATGCGTTTGAGAAAAGGGGATGCCATTGTTTACAAGACAAGTTAGAAAGGAGAAAAGGGAAACCAAAAAATTGAGGCAAATTGAAACAGTAGAGTAAGATGGGAGAGACAAGTCCAAATTTACCAATAATCAGAGTAAATGTAAGTGGATTAAACTCACGAGTTCAAAGACAGATGTTGTCCTAGTACATAAACCAAAGCAAACCCCAATCCAAAATCCAGCTGTGTGCTATCACTGCAGATGCAACTGAAGTGTAAAGGCAGGAGACGGTTGGAAGAGCAAGTGGGGGAACAGAAATATCAGACAGCCACAGGCAGGCCGTTGTTGGTGTGTCAGTCTCAGCCTCAGTGGGCTCCGGGTCTCAGGGCCGGGTCACCTGTATAGTGAGATCGGGTTCATTTCCCCAAGACGACAGAGCAGTTCACTCAGTACAGCAGCCCCAACGCATTTGATGTAAACTTTGTTAGAAATAGAGAGAAATTAACAAAACTATCATTTGGGGAGATTTCAGCCATTTTTTCCAATTAGTGTTGCATTAAATAGACAAAAAGCTAGCAAAGACAAGGAAGTTCTGAATAACACAATGAGCCTGATCTAATGGACAGAGGTAAATTTTGTGTCTGACAAGCAGAGGTCCCTCATTCTTCTCAAGCACACGTGCAACTCTTACAGAAATTGATCCATTAAGTGCAAGTCTCACAAAAGTTAAAAGAATAGTTATGATGCAGATCCTGTCCCCTCATCATCATGCCTTTAAGCTAGAAATTAATAACCCCTCAAAATAAAAATCCCCATTATTTTGAAATTAAAAAAAACTTTTAAGTAAAAGTTTCGTGGGTCCAAGAAGAAATAATAGTAGAACTTCAAAAATACTTAAAACTGAGTGATGATAAAAGCACTAAGTATCAAAACTTGGATGGAAATTTATATTAGAAAAGAAAAAGACTGCAAATTAAAGAAATAAATTTCCAGTTTAAGAAGATAGAAAAAAGCAAAATTACCCAGAGGAAGTAGAGGGGAAAAGATAATACAAAATAAGACCCGAAATCCATGAAGCAGAAAACCTCTCAGTTCTGATGGTTGTTGCTGTTACGAGGGAGGATGCAGGGTCAGTGTTGCCAGATCTTTGTTTTTCAACAGAAGTCAGAAATTTGTAATTCCTCAAGAAATTTCTACATTAAAAAAAAGTGATTTGGGCTGTGTGACGTGTGTGGGCCAAATTCGGCCTGTGCCCCTCTTTTGTGAGCACTGCTGCTCCTAAACAGCGCTGGGAGGGGCTGTGCACCTGGGGTGTCACTGGGGTGACAAAGGTGACTTGGTGAGAATGGCGTCCTGACTCTGGGCGGAACCCCAGCCTCAGTGCCAGCCCTGCTCCTGGGGCCCGGCCTCTGGGCCGTCTTCCCTGTGAGCAGTTATATACGTGCTTTTGTGTGGACATATAGTTTTATAACTCTTGGGCAAGTAGCTAGGAGGAGAATTGCTGGGTCATATGGTAGCTCCATGTTTAACCTTTTGAGGAAAGTGCCAGACTGTTTTCCAACGTGCCCTGAGCAAGATGGTCCCTCCCCGGGAGGGTCAGGGCGGGTTACCATCCACAGAACATTTCTAGGTCTGTGGACGTATTGTGTCCAGCTCGCTGTGAGTTCTCCAACTCCAGCCTCAGGGCTCCAGTGCAGACACCTGAGAAGGCCTGCTGCTGGCTCCTCATTAGCAGGGCTGGCCTCTCTCCTGTGTGAGGTCCTGCTGGTTTCTGTCTCGCAGCTGAGGACTTGATGTTGTCAGGCTGTCAATGTTGGTAGTCTTTTATAATCCTTTTTATCTCTATAAGGTCAGTAGTAGTGTCCTCACTTCTGTTTCTGATTTTAGTAACTTGAGCCTTCTCTTTTTATCTTGGTCAGTCTAGCTAAATGTCAATTTTCTTGATCTTTTCAAAGAACCAACTTTTGGTTTTGTTGATTCTTCCTATTGTTTTTCTGTTCTCCATTTGGTCTATCTCTGCCCCTGTCTGTATTATTTCCTTTCTTCTGCCAGCTTTGGGTTTAGTTTGCTCTTCTTCCTCCAGTTCCTTAAGGTGTAAGTTAGGTTATTGATTTGAGATGTTTCTTCTTTTTTAATGTAGGAGTTTATAGCTATAAATTTCCTTTGAGCGTGGCTTTTCCTGCATTTCATAGTTTTGGGTATGTTTTGTTTTAGTTTTCATTTCTCTCAAGACATTTTCTAATTCCCCTTGTAGTTTCTTCTTTGAACCATTGGTTGTTTAAGAGTGTGTTATTTAATTTCCACGTATTTGTGAATTTTCCAATTTTCCTTCTCTTATTGATTTCTAGTTTTATTCCATTGTGGTTAGAGAAGACACTTCGTTTGACTTCGGTCTTTCAAACCTTACCAAGACTTGTTTGTGGCCTAATATATTCTGCTATTGTTGGGTGGGGTGTTCTATATATGTCTGTTAGGTCTGTTGGTTTATAGTGTTGTTCAGGTCCTCTGTTTCCTTATTGATTTTCTGGCTGGTTGAAAATGATTGAAAATGGAGTATTGAAGTCTCCAACTATTATTGTAGAACTGTCTATTTCTTCCTTTAATTCTGTCAGTTTTTGCTTCATATATTTTGGGACTCTTGTTAGATGCATATATATTTATAATTGTTATATCTTGATGGATTGGCCCTTTCATCAATATATAATATTCCTCTTTGTTATAAAGGTTTTTTTTTTTTTTGCTAGGAAAAATTTGCCCTGAGCTAACATCTGTTGCCAATCTTCCTCTCTCTCTTTTTTTTCCCCTCCCCAAAGCCCCAGTACATAGTTGTATATTCTAGTGGTAGGTCCTTCTAGTTCTTCTATGTGAGCTGCTGCCACAGCATGGCTACTGACAGATGGGTGGTATGGCTCGATGCCCGGGAACAAAACCCGGGCCACTGAGATGGAGTGCGCTGAATTTTAACTATTAGACAATCAGGGCTGGATTGTGTTATAAAGTTTTTTGACTTAAAGTCTATTTTGTCTGATATTAGTATAGCCACACCAGATCTCTTTTGCTTACTATTTTCACGGAATTTTTTTTCCATCCATTCACTTTCAACCTATTTGTGTATTTGGGTCTAAATTGGGTCTCTTGTAGACAGTGTATAGTTGGATCATGTTGTTTTTTTTAAATCCAGTCTGCCAATCTCTGCCTTTTAATTGAAAAGTTTAATCCATTTACATTTAAAGTAATTACTGATAAGGATGGACTTACTTCTGCCATTTGCTATTTGTTTTTTATATGTCATATCTTTTTGTTCCTCAATTTCTCCAGTACTGCCTTCTTTTGTGTTTGATTTTTTTCTAATATATTGTTTTGATTCTTTTCTTGTTTCTTTATCTGTGTATTTTTAAGTCATATTCTTAGAGTTTACTCTGGGGATTATAATTATTATCTTAAATGTATAACTATCTAGTTTTAAAGAATAATTTAGTTTCAATAGTATACAAAAACTGCTCCTATACAGCTCAGTCTCCCCTACCTGTTATGATGTTATTGTCACAAATTACATCTTTATACATTGTATACCCATTAGCATAGATTGATAATTATTGTTTTATGCATTTTTCTATTAAATCATATAGAAAAAAAGAGGAGTTATAAACCCAGAATATTTAGTTACCTTTACTGGTGTTCTTTATTTCTTCATATGGCTTTGAGTTACTGTCTAATGTCTTTTTATTTCAATCTGAAGGACTTTAGCATTTCTTGGATGGCAAGTCAACTAGCAACAAACTCCCTCAGTTTTTGTTTATCTGGGAATGTCTTAATTTTTCCTTCATTTTTGAAGAATAGTTCGCTGGATATAGAATTCTTGCTTGACAATATTTTTCTTTCAGCACTTTAAATATGTCATCCAACTGTGCAGAAACCTCCAAAGTTTCTGATGAGAAATCAGTTGTTAATCTCATTGAAGATCCCTTGTACATGTTGAGTTGCTTCTCTCTTGCTGCTTTCAAGATTCTCTCTTTGTCTTTGTTTTTTGACGATTTGATTATAATATGTCTCAGTGTGCATGTCATTGAGTTTATACATCTTGGAGTTCATTGAGCTCCTTGGATGTGTAGATTCATGTCTTTTATCAAATTTGGGAAGTTATGGGCCATTATTTCTTCAAATATTTTTTCTGCTCTTTCCTCTCTTTCTGGAACTCCCATTATGTGTATCTTGGTGCACTTGATGGTTTTCGACAGGTCTTCTAGGCTCTGTTCATTTTTCTTCATTCTTTTTTCATTCTGATCCTCAGACTGGATAATTGACCTATCTTTAAGTTTGCTGTTTTGTGCAAATCTGTTGCTGAACCTAGCTTGTGAATTTCTCATTTCAGTTATACTTTTCAGCTTCAAAATTTCTTTTGATTCTTTTTTATAATTTCTGTCTCTTTACTGATATTCTCTATTTGGTGAGACATCTTTCTCCTATTTTGCTTTAGCTCTTTGTTCTTAGTTTCCTTTAGCTATTTGACCATATTTAAGATAGTTGATTTAAAGTTTTGTCTAGCAAGTCCAGTGTCTGGGACTTTTCAGAGAAAGTTTCTCTTAATTTCTTTTTTTCTTGTGAATGGGCCATACTTTCTTGTTTCTTTGCATATCTCATAAGTTTTTGCTGCAAACTGGACATTTTGAATATTATAATGCGGCAACTCTGGAAATCAGATTTTCCGCCTCCCCAGGGTTTTTGTTGTTGCTTATTGGGTTGTTGTTGTTTGTTTGTGTAGTGACTTTTCTAAATTATTTTTGTAAAGTCTGTATTCTTTGTTGTGTGTGGCCATTGAAATCTCTGTTCTGTTAGCTTAGTGGTCAGCTAGTGATTTGACAAGAGATTTCCTTAAATGCCTGAAGCCAAAGGAAAAAAAATACTCTCTCAATCTTTGCAGGTTGGTTCTGTGTTGGGGCATTCCTTCAATGCTTAGCCAGACTGTTTACAACTCTGTCTTAGCCTTCACCTCCTACTTGCATGGAGCATAAAGGTCAGCCAGAGGTGAAAACTTTAGTCTTTTCAGGTCCTTTCTGAGGATGTGTCCAGCCCTGGGTATATGTGTGGACTTGCAGATTCCCTGGTGTATGTGGGAGCTTTCCAAAGACCTTATTCCTCCAAGTGTCTCCTTCCCCAGCCTCTTCCTTTCAAGGTTTTTTGATTTGTCTATTGCTTTCCTTGCCCCAACTGTTGTCCCTTATCTCAGGTGGCTGTGGCTAATACATTTCCTCTAAATGTTTTCTACAAGTCCTGCCTGGGAAACCACTTAAGCCCTGATAAAGCTCCAAGGCAGGAGAAACAAAGGCAAGCCCTTGAGTTGATCTTTCAGGGACCACCAGATGGGTCAAAACACAAACCACAATTCTTTGGGAATAAGGTTCATATTGCTCCTGTTGGTGGCAGCAATCTGCACCAGGAATGCAGGCTACCTTCCTTATGGCTGCCACTGAGCTGGGGAATGGGAGATGGTAAGTGGGTAGGTTATAATGCTACAACACTATTTTACTGAAATTCAGCAGCTTTCTTTCTTCATTAAGCATTTCCCTGGATGTTGTAAGTATTTTATTAAATTCTGGAGTTCCAAAAAAGTTGATTCTGACAGATTTTACCAGCATATCTGTTGCTTTTGTGGAGGGATGGAGATTTGGAGTGCCCTACTCTGATATTTTGGTGATTTCCTCTCCCTTACTATATATATCTTAACTTATCAGGCTCTACTTCAGATTTATGTTAACTTAATTCTAGTGAGCTATAGAAATGTTACTTCTGTATAGCTCTATTTCTCCTCTCCCCCTTTGAGCTATTATTGCTATCTATCTTGTATTAGTTTTCTATTGCTACTGTAACAAAATACCTCAAATTTACTGGGTTAAATAATAAAATTTTATTATTTTACAGTTCTGGAGGTCAGAAGTCTGAAATGAGTCTCACTGGGCTAAAGTCTAATTATTGGCAGGACTTTGTTCCTTCTAAAAGCTCTAGAGGAAAATGTTTTCTTGCCCTTTCCAGCTTCTGGAGGCCACCTGCATTCCTTGGCTTATGACTCCCTTCCTCCAACTTTAAAGCCAGTTAAATCAGGCCAAGTACTTCTCAGGCTACCATCTCTCTCCTGCCTCTCTTCTACCTTTAAGGACTCTTGTGATTACCTTGGGTTCACCCAGCTAATCCAGGATAATTTTGCTATCTTAAAGTCATCTGATTTGCAACCCTAATTTCCCTTTAACATATAACCTTACATATGCATGTGTTCTGGAAGTTAGGACATGGACATCTTTCAAGGGCCATAATTCTGCCTACCATACATCTGTATATTTTACAAACCCAACAACACATTGTTATAATTATTACTTTATATAATTTTATGTTTGAAGAAGCTGAGAAAAGAAAGGAGAACAAGTATGTATTTGTAGTTTGTTATATTAACCATCTTATTTACCATTTCTGGTTCTCTTCGTTTTCTTCCTGTGGATTCAAGTTACTGTCTGGTATCATTTCCTTTCTCCAACATAGCTTTATTCCTGTCTACCTCCTTTGTGCTGTTATGGTCAAATATATTATATTTCTATATGATATGGGCTGAACAATACAATTGTATACATATTATTTTATAACATTTCTTTTTAAGTTATTTAAGGGAAGAAAGGAGAAGAAATATGCATTTATACTGTTTTTTTTTATAATTGTTTAATTACCTTTACCAGTGCTTTTTGTTTTTTTGTGTGAATTTGAATTAGTATCTGGGGTCACTTGCTTTAGCCTGAAGAACTTCCTTTAGGATGTTTTGTAAGATGCTCGCAACAAATCCTTTGGGTTTTTGTTTATCTGGGACTGCTTATATTTCACCTTCATTTTTTAAAGATAGTTTTGCTGGATATAAGGTTCTTGATTGACAGATGTTTTTCTTTCACCACTTTGAATATGCTTTCCCACTGTCTTCTGGCTTCCATTACTTCTAATGAGAAGTCAACTGTTAATCCTATTGGGGCTCCCGTATATGTGGCAAGTCATTTTTCTTGCTGCTTTCAAAATTTTCTCTTTGCCTTTGTCTTTCAGCATTTTTACTATGATGTCTCTGGCTGTGGATCTCTTTGCATTTATCTTACTTGGAGTTTGTGGGGTTTGTTGGGTACACCGACTAATATTTTTCATGAAGTTCAGGAAGTTTTCAGCCACTGTTCCTTCTATTTTCTTCTGCTCTAGTCTCTGTCTTCTCCTTTTGGTACTTCCATTATCCATATATTCATGCCCTTAATGATAAACCTTCTTTCTTTTAGGTTTCTCTGTTCATTTTTCTTCATTCTTTTTCTCTCTGTCCTTGGAATCACATAATGTCTTTTGATCTGTTTTTAAGATCCTTACTTCTACCAGTTCAAATGCACTGTTGTGCCCTTCAGTTATTATACCTTCCAACTCCAGAATTCCCACTTGGTTATTTTTAAATAATTTCTTTCTCTTTATTGACAATCTTTATTTGATGAGACCTTGTCATTGTAGTTCCTTTACTTCTTTAAGCTTGATTCCTTCAGTTCTTTGAATGTATTTGAAATGGCTGCTTTGATGTCTTTGTGAAACCTGACATCTGGGCCCTCTCATAGGCAGTCTGCTGCCTCCCTTTTGTTCCTGTGTGTGGGTAACACTTTCTTCTTTCTTCCTATGTCTCTCTCTCTTTCTCTTTTTTTTGGTTTGAAAACTAGACATTTTAGGTAATACATTGTAGCGACTCTGGATGCTGATTCCCCTCCCCTGTTCCAGGGCTTGATTTTATTGTTTGCTTATTTATTTGTTTCTTTACCTGACTAGACTATTGTACGAAGTCTGTTTCCCCAGCAGCGTGAAGCCTCTGATGTTGCCCCTCAGAGGGCCCAGCCTTGGGCATGTGCACAGTCACCCTGGGATGACAGTGGTTTGAGCAGGGCTTTTTGACTGTCTCTCTCCCTTATCTCTTTGTCAGCTGTCTGCTTCACTTGGTATCACACCCAGCTGTTCGGCTCCACTAATTGGTGGCTTATTGCTCTATTATTTTTGACAATGCCCTAGAGCACAAATTGCTACATGGTTTGATCCAACTGAATTTGGGTAGGGCTAGTTTTTGAGTCCAGTGTGAGATTCATTCTACCCAAAGGAGAGGTCTTCGTAACTGTCTATTTTCCTTGTTCTCTCTGGTAAACTAGCTAGCCTATGTTTAGCTCATTGCTGTCATAGAGCTACCAGCCTCCTCTTAAATGCTTACCACCAAAATTTCTAGTGTTTTTGAGAGCATGCTCAGGCTTGAACTTGTCCATACCTTGATTCAAATAAAGTCAGTCTTTTGGGGAGAGTTTTCAGAGCATTCTGTTCTTTGGGACTGCCTCTCTCCCTAGGCAAAATCTCTGAGCTACTGCTTCAGGTGCTGGGCAGGGAAAGGAGCCTCTGATCTTGGCTTGGCTTTCCCAGCATGGAACAAGCAAGCTGGGGTGAGGGTGATTGGGACTCCAGTATCCTCATCTTGTTGCACCTGAGGTAGAGCCTCTGCCCTATGAGTGGGGGTGGGTAGAGGAAGGGAGCCCCTGACTTCTCAGCCACACTCACCAGGAATTTTGCCTCTGCAACTCGGAGTTGCAGGGGATGAGAAATGCTGGCAGCCAACCCTATCCCAGTGAGATACTGTATCCCTTGATTGGGATCTGAGGGGAAAGGGAGCCCCATCTTCTTGGCCACACTCACCCAGAGCGGAGCTTCCCTTAGACTGAAGTAGTGGGGATGGGGGAAGGAGGGAGTGGGTTATGGTCCAAGTGCCACAGACTCTTGCTATTCTTATTGAGTTTTTTTTAGCCAAGATTTAGTAGATTTTCTGTAATAAATGGTGTTTCTTCATTTGCTGTATGCCCTTAGGACAATTTCCAGAGACTTTAAATTGTTGTTTTTGGTTTTCTTTTTAATTATTTTTACTATTTATAGTTGTTTTGCTGGGGAACAGGCCCCCAAGGTTCCTCACACCACCATTCCAGAAGTGGAACTCTTGGGACAGGAGGTCCCAATGACCAAAGGTCATTGTTAGCCTTTTTAGGGCCATAGCAGTGAGGGAGGTAGAGACCCTGTATCTCAGGGTCCTTCAAGGTGTAAGTGATGGAGACTCGAGTCTAATTAAGCCAAGACGGGAAGTGTACTGGCCCAAGGGGTTGAGATGGCAGGCACAGCTGGCCCAAACAAGGCTGCCAAGGCTCTGTCTCTCCCTCCCTCTCTTGACTTGGCTTCTTCTGCACAGATGTCTCCCTCAGATTGGCTCTTTACATCAGCAGCCCCAGGCTCACGCTGTGAGCTCGCTGCCCCAGGAGGGAATGATTCTTTCTCTCAGTGTCCAGGGCTCATGGAGGGCCACTGATTAGCCTCACTGCAGACATGTCACCACCGCCTGGACTGGTCATGTGGCGAGGGGAACAGGGAGCGAGATGTGGGTTGTGTGCCTCCCCTGCAGCCAGCTGAAGCAGGGTGTGAGCCTGAGTCACACACAGCAGAGCCACGTAGGGGAAGGCAGGGCTCTGCCCCTCAACAGAAAGAAGGGTGCTCATTTGGAAAATTAACAAATGGCCTCTACTTGCCTCCCTTTAAAATTACATACAGAGAGGCACACGCACATTTGGGTATGATTAATTTTCACACGCTGTAAATCACTCTCACATTCTCAGAACTTAACAACAAACCTTGTGAGAGTTCTATCTCCTTTAACTGTACTTTCCACACCAAAATGAATGGCTACTTCCTGAAATGCTGAAATAAATTCCAATTGCGCAAGTAAGAGAAAGAGCAAACCTGAATCCTGACCAAAAGTAAACTTTTCCAAGAAGGCTGCGGTTGTTCGACTGTAATAAATTGAAATTGCAGAATGGCCTTTGACACGGCAATTTTCACGTCATTTTGGACATCAGATTGGTTTTGACTCTCTGTTTTGTTGGCAGTGAGGCTGAGAACTCTGACTCAGGAAAGTGCAGAATAACAAAGCGATCTCCGTGGCTTTTCTGGAAGAGGGGGGCTCGCTGGATTGATGTGCTGTGGCCTCATTTTCCACAAGCATGAGGTCACCTCTGGCAGTCTGTGCCTCACAGAGGTCGTCTGGGGCAGCAGCACTGGCTGCTGGTCCAGGATCACACAGGAAAGCTGCCTGAGATGAGGGAAGTGTCCACGCTGGCCTGCGGAGTTTCCAGATGTTTGCACACTGTCCTGGTTGAGACGATGACATAACATTGTTGCTCAGCCCAGCCTGCAGCAGCCTGGCCTCCCCTTTCTTCCTCTCACATTCCAGTTTCTTCTTGACCAAAAGACGCCATTGTTCTCCAGCACCTTCCACAAAGGGCCTGGGTTTACCAAATCCATATAGCTAAGCCCACCTGTTGGCAAACCAAAATTCACACTAAGTCCTCCCAACAAATTCTCCTGAGAGGTGGGTTTCCTTCTCTTTCACTGAACCTGAGACACCCCTCCCGACTTGGGCTGAGCTTGTCAAGGTTGTCCTCCAGGAGTTCTGTCGAGTTCTGCCGGGAGAGTCAAATGCCGTGTTCGGCTTCCCTTTCCAGACAAAACCCCTGGAAGAGGTGGGACGTGAGCTCTGAATCTGAGAACGTTTATGGTTTCCACAGCAGTGACCAAGACTTGTGTCAGTGCCTGTCAGGGTGGGGGGCAGCAACGCGTGGCTGCCGGAGCTCCTGCCCTCACAGCACAGCAAACCCACGCCTAGACACGCGTCGCGGGAGCTCATTTGATAGAGGGTCGAGTTCTGCAAAACTTCTCACCAGTTTGACAATGGCAGCAGATTTCAAGGTTTGCAAAAGGACTCACAAACTGGATTTTTCTTTGATGACATCAGTGGTCATGCCCCAGACCTTGTTGTGTTCCTGCATAATCTGTTTCAGCATCGCACTCTCTGAGCACTACCTTCTATTCTCCTGGCTCACTTCCACGAGTACCTGGACGCCAACAAACCTTCAGCCCAACTAGGACCTCCAACCCATCGATGCTGTTGCCTTTTCACTGTCTCTCGCCCACTGATGTCTTCTCTCCATCCCTTACTCAGCTTCCTTGTCTTAAATGACATGTCTGCTCATTCTGATCACTGTTGCTTTGTAACACTGGCTTGACATCCTGGTGGAATGAAGCTCTCTACCTACTTTGGACCCTGGGAGGCCCCTGAGCAGAGCTGCAGGAAAATACTTGGCCTCACAGGTGGTCTCATTTACAGTGATTGTCACAAGCCTCCGGTGGATCTTTAGGCTGCCAGCAATGAGACAGCACTCCCCTGTCTATTCACTCTCCCCTCCCTGGACGACTTTTCCTGTCTCTTTCCACGTAGCTCCAACATCACCTCCCCGTCCTCATGCACGCCTTTTCACTCTCCTCCTCTTCTGGCTATTGTCCCTTTTTTGGCTCCCTTTACAGCAAAACACCCCCACGAAGTGTTACCATCTCCAATTCCTCCCCTCCTGTTCTCTCTTAACCCACTCGATCAGGCTTCTGACCTCACCACTCTGCCAAAGCTGTCCTCCTCAAGGTTGCTGATGACTTCTATGCTGCTCAATCCATTGAACAGTCCTCAGTTCTCCTTGGTAGCGTGTGACAGGGCTGGTCCCTCCTACCCTTGGCATGCCTTACAGGACACCCGCTTTCTTGGTCTCCAGCCACCTCACTAGTCTTCTCCCCACTCTGCATGTTGGCGTGCCACCGGCTCCGTCCTCGGAGCTCTTCTCATCTCCCTCCACACCTCTCCCTTGGTGACCTCATCCATCTTACTGCTTTAGGTACCATCTAAATGCCAATGGCTCCCAGATTTGCATCTCCAGCCCAGCCCTCTCTCCTGTACTCCAGACTCGTATTCCTTCTGCCTCCTTGACCCCTGGATGCTGAACAGAAATACCGAACTCAGCAGGCCTGGAAGTGGGCTCTGGATCTTGTCCACACCGCTGCTTCACCCATGGCTTCCATCTCTGAGGATGGCTACTCCTCCCTCCCTTTTCACAGCCAAGGGTCTTGAGTTATCCCTGACTCCGCCTGTCCTCTCGCCCCCAGGTGCAATCTATCAGAAATCTGTTGGCTTCACTTTCAAAATTCACCAGAACCTGGCCACCTCTCACCACCTCCCCCTGGGCCCGCCTCGGGCCAGGCCACCACCCTCTGCCTGGACGGCAGCAGCAGCCTCCTCACGGGTCTCCCTGCCCGCCTCACCCCCAGGCGAGCCTCAGTGCAGCAGCCGCAATTGTTTTTTCTTTGCCAGCTTTATTGACACAATTCATATACCATACAATTCACCCATTTAAAGTGTACAAGTCAGTGGCTTTTAATATATTCTCAGAGTTGGGCAACCATCACCACAATCAATTTAGAACATTTTCATCAGCTCTGGAAGACCATACACTCCTTAGGTTCACCCTCCATTCCTCCCTCCCCCACTGTAGGCAACCTCTCATCTTCTTCCTGTCTCCATGGATTTGCCTCTTCTGGGCATTTCATATAAGTGGAATCCTACACTGTGCAGTCCTCTGTCCATGATTCTTTGACACCTTCAGTCAGATCATGTCTGTCCTCTGCCTAAAACCCCACAGTGGCCCCACTTCATTCAGCTTAGAAGACAGCTGAATCTGCGAGACCCTCTGCCGCTCTGTACCTGCCGTCACCTGTTCTCCCACTCGCTCACTGCAGCCTCCTGGCTCCTGGGCCTGCACGGGCTCTTCCTTCTGCCTGGATGCTCCTGTGACTCCCTCCCTCACCCCATTCAAGTCTTTGCTCACTTGTCCCCTTTCAGAGATCCACCCTGACCACTTGACTATTTTGCAGCCTCCTCTTTTCCCTGTCCTGGCCCTGACACTCCCAATCTTCCACTCTTCATTTTCTTTCTGTCCTCAGCACTCACCATGTTCAGTGTACTCTGTAAGTTACCTAGCTCTTGTCTGGCCCTCTGCTAGAATGGAAGATTCCCATCAAGGAGCTGTGTTCCCGTCTGGTGTGGCCCAGGAACAGTCCAGGCGTGTGCTAGGCTCTCAGTCAGTAGCTGGGGGATGAATCCGTGCACACGAGCAGGTGAAAGCCGGGACTCAGCTCCACGGAGGGGTGTCAGCTGTTCACTTGCTGCGTGTTCTGGAGAACTAGAGCCGCTCCAACTCCTCTCAGCTTCCTTCAGGCTTAGGAGGTGCATCTGTGCCCCCAGAGTGGGTGGAACAGCTTCAGTGTCTTCTGAGCCTTCGAGCAGCGTGGCCGTTAGCAGAGCCCAGTTGCACCAAGGTCTGCCTAATGACACGGCTTGGTGTGTTTGTTGTAGGATGTTCATGGCTTTCGTGGGGGCAGCTCCCAGTTCCAGCTGAGTAACCGTCCCTTACATGGACACTCTCACGAGAGCAGCCATGTGGTCTGATGTGTTTTGAGAGACGCAGACATCGTGGGCTTCATTAGCTTGTTGGTTTGTGCTTGTTTTGTCAACACTGCAGGACGAGAAGCACTAGGCTCTTGTCTCCTGGGGAGTTCAGGGACGAAGGCAAAACCAGGGGACACACGTACCCCGAGACACCTCCTGTCCTTGACATTTCACGGATGGAGCCACCCCACAGGAGCACAGGGAGAGGCCCAGAGGCCCCTTACGAGACTCTGTCTCCTTCAGTTCCACCAGCAGGAACCTCTTGTAGACGCTCTAACACGGTGGCTCAGAAAACCATCACCTGGCCTCGGGCAGCGCACCCTTGCTGCCCTACCGTTGTGAAGCCACACTTAACTGACGTGATTGGGCTCAAAAGTATGAAGACCTTCTTCAGAGTGACTGAAGGGATCTCAAAGGGGTTTCCTGAACTCATATCCAAGTTCTCTGATGGCCTCGTTCCCCGCAGACCTCTGGCTTTGTCTCCATAGTCCTTGTTGGGGACTTAGGACCTCAGTCAGGGCCTGGAGAGGGGTGTTCCTGGAGGACTCAATATTTATTCTCCCTTTCAGCCTTGTGGGGGTGGCTGGAGCCATTGGGACTGATGTCCATCTGCCCCGAGAACCTGGAGATAGTGTTTATCCTTTTAGTGTTCAGGACAGGGTAGGTGTGTCTCCTGGGCCTAGAGTCCACGGGCTTGGAGGGAGAGACGATTCTGAACCCACACAGAGAGAAGATGCTCCCGGAGCAGCCCTCCCCCTACTGGAGTTGAGCCAACCATGGGCAGAGGGCTGGGCAGGACGCCGCCACCTGATGGGTCAACAGCTCACAGGCGCAGCAACATCTGGAAGCTAGGCTGGGGCAGGGGCTTCGTGGCTGAGCACTGTTTCAGGCCTGTGGGGCAGAAGCCTTTCCTGTCTGCTCCGTGACAGCTGGAACAGGAGGGCAACTGGGACCAGGACTAGGGCTGGTGGACTTGGGGTGACAGGAGACAAGGCTGAGGCTGAAAGATGTCTGAGAAGGGGCTGAGCCAGATGAGGGGTGACGCAGGTGCTAGCGGGTGATGAGGAGCGGTTGGAGCAATCCTGATGTGGAGGGGACCTGGGGAGACCCGAGGGCCTGCTAGGAGCTCTGTGTGGGGCTCATGTGCTTTATGTGGGGCCCAGCAATAGAGAGGACCAAATTGGTGTGCGTCAGTCCTGGATTCTAGTTGGTCCGGGAAGAGGCAGTCCACCCTCCTTCCTGCCTCCCTCCCCACCCCCTTCCACTGGCCCCATCAGATGCCTGGGGCAAGGTGGGAACAAGGCCCCCACCCTGTTACCTAGAACTTTTCTGCAGCACCAACCTCTAGAACGTAAGACAAAGGGGCTGGGTGAGTGTCTTGAAGACCCCCAGCTGATTCTTGTTGGTGCCCATCTGATTTCCCCTCAGCCCGGGCCTGTCACAGTTGGCAGAACTCAGACGCACATAGATAGATGGGCACTTGGTTCCATCGGCGTGAAGGACGGCATCTTTGTTTCACCTACCCTGAGCGTTTTGTGGTGTCAGCGACACAGGGATAGGCTTGTTTTCTTGCTCTTTGTTTATTCCTTCATCCCGTCATGCATAAGCCTTCACTGAGATCCTCCTCTGGGCCAAGGCTGGTGGTCCAGAGATGAATCCAACACACGCTTTTCCTTCGGGAACTCATGAATTTACAATTTCATGTGATCAATGTTTTAACAGAAGAAAGTACAGGGTGCTATGAGAGTCTAGAAAGGAGAATGACTTGCTCTGTTTGCAGGGATGATGACCTGGGTTTTGAAGACTGAAAAGGAGTCTGCCAGAAAGGGCAGGGCGGGCATTCTGGGCAGAGCAAGCAGTGTTTTCTAGGACCTATGGCTGTAAAGTGCCTTGCATGGACATCAGTGAGTCTCCTGGGCAGAAGACGAGAGTGTGGGGTAATGGGTGGTGCTGGTAGGGTGTCAGGCCCATCAGGAGGCCCTGGCCAGTGAGGCTCACGCTACTGGGTGGTCTGGGTTAGCCCGAGAACTGCTGCAGGGGCCGACGTGGTGAGGTCTGTGAGGAGGCTGCTGCCGGCCTGGTGGAGGTGATGAGGCATGATCTCATCATGAACAGAGGAGAGGGGGCAGATTTCGAGGAATGGAGGGGGAAGGTGCCAGGATTTGATGACTCCTTGGGTGTGGAGGGGCGATGGGTGGATCAGCGATGTCTACTGGGATTGGGGTAGGACAGGCAAGTTTGTTTGGGGCTTGTTGTCACGGAGGTGGCCGTGGATGCCTCCCCACCAGGGATAGTTTTGGGCAGCTGGGTGGTGAGTCTGGAGCCCAGGAGGCTGGTACAGGCTACAGATGGGCAGGTACCCGTCAGCCCGTGCATGGTCATGGAGGTGGAGGGAGGAGAGAGGAGAGCGAGTGTGACCCCAAGGATGCACAGCCCTCCGTGGTGAACAGACAGAAACTTGGGGTGGGGGCAGAGTCTCCTGGGCTGTCTCCTGCTCTCCCTCTCTGAGCTTATCCGTGCAGAGTTGGCAGATTCCACCTGGGAGCTTCCCACCTGGGTAATGTGACACAGTGCAGTCAGAATTCCCTGCAAAGCAGACGTTAAGCCCCATGGTGCCCTGGTTGTGGGGACAGTGATGTCCCTGGGTGCCTGCTGAGGATGCCCCTGCAGTGGGGAGTTTCTCTGGTGGCAGGCAGCATGAACGGAGTCTGGCCCGAAGCCAGGGTGGAATTACTGGGAGGACAGTAGGACACCCACAGAGTCGGTGGGGAGACAGGGGGCCACCCTGGGGAAGGACCTGGAAGCCAAGTCACTTGGGGTCCCAGCAGCAGGAAGGGCTTGGCAGCTGTGAGCCACCTGCCTGGCTCAATATCCGAGTCTGGTGAGGGAGGGGCTGATTGGCTAGCAGAGGGCTGCGTGCACCTGGGGCCAGTGATTCCTGGGAATAAAACAGGGAAGCTGCTCCAGGAAAGGGGAGACTGGGTGCGGAGCAGTCCCTCAAACCTTGGTGCCTGCTCCTTGGCCCCTGGAGGTGGCTGCCCAGTGCCCAGGGGTCTCAATGTGAGTGCATGTGCATGTGCGTGTGGGTGTATGCACAGGGGCACATGGCCGCAGACTTGGATGTGCGAGAAAGGCCTTGCTCCCTTTTGTTTTTTGAGAACTCCACTGTATTAAAAAATGAAGGCGTGCCACACAAGTACATGAATCGTGTACATTTTAAGTATGTGCATGAACTGAAGGAAGTCTTGTACCAGACACAAACACGCTGAGGGCAGCAGTGCCAGCCAAGTCCACAGTCTCCAACAGGCGGGGGCTCCAGAGAGGGGACCCCAGGTTGGAGCTCTTGAGCCTGTCTTTCCCCCAAACCTCACCTTCTCTGTGCGCCTGCATGCACATCCTCCCAGGTGTAACATCAAAGTGAGTGTCTGAGGCAGGGTCTCCCTCTGGCCTCTGCAGGGCCAGGCCCTAGAGTGCTTATGGGAATGACCACCTCAAGGCCTGCTCATGCTCGTCACAGCTGAGCCCAGGGGAGCATTTCAGGGTCAACGTCCTGCAAGTGCCCAGGACAGAGTGAGCCCTCATGATGCCTGCTGACCCAGAGGGGCCCAGGCCATGCTTCCTGGTCATTCCACCTTGCCCGCCTGCCCACCTACTCAGCCCCGCCCACCCGCCGGGACCGCCTCTTGCTAAGCCACTTAGTCCTGCGATGTCTTTCCTTCGACAAGCCAGCCCATCGACAGGGACTCCCAGGGATTTGATTGCAGTGCTTTCTAACAAAGTCAAAAACGAATTTCCATGAGAGGTTTATAGTGAAGTCATTATGGTGCTTGGTGTTGTGTGCCAAGGTGCAGGAATGTGTGGGGTAGGGCTGTCAAGAGAAAAGTTCAGAAAATTAAATGAGAAAGAAGGAAGGGGAGCATTAGGGGAGAGGCCGAGAGCAGCCGAGGGCTCCCAGCAGCCTGGAGAAGGGTGAGAAAGGGGACTTGTAAAAAGGAGCCATTTCACACTTAATTATGGTTTCCCAGCAGGTGCTCAGGGAGTGACGGTGTGCACGTAAGGCGGGCAGTTCCCGGAATTAAACATTCGTGGTGCCTGCGGCCCGTTTCCTGCCTGGGGATGGCTTTGGAAGGAGAAGTGATTCTTTCCTCTTGGAGGTGATTTCAAGAGTAGCCCGGGGAGGGGAGTTTCCTAGAGAGCTGGGCCTTGGAGTATCCACCCTTGAGCCCCAAGCGGGCACAGGACCCCTCACAGGAGCTTTTGCTGGTGGCCCCTGGAGGCCCAGGCTGGGCTGGATGCTGCTGAGTCCTGGGGAATGGGGCAGGGGACTGGCTTTTGTGACCCATTCCCATATTTGGGTCCATTTCAAGCCATTTGAATCTGACTGTCTGGCTGTCTCCTCCTTTCGCTCGATTCTCTGACAGAGGGCCCAAAGTTGTCCTCACATACCTTGAGCCTCGGCTGTCTTATGTGCACTGAACACATACTCTGTGGGCTATTGCCAGGATCATTATGCCCATTTTTCAGATCGGGAAACCAAGGCTCAGAGAGGGAGAGTGGCTTGGCTGTGTTTTATAGCTGGGAGGCGGCCTTGCTGGAATCAAAACCTAGGGCCTCTCGGGTGTGGGCGGGGAGCACGGAATCCACTGACCTAGCTTATCCCGGGTGGGCACGCACTGCTGAGCCTTCATCCAGACCACGAGTCTCAGTGCCTCGTCTTGGAAGGGGTGCGAGGATTCCTGGTTGGATGGTTGTAGACGTTGAGCCAGGTGACAGGTGTGAAGGCATCGCCTCTGGCGTGCTCTTGCAGGTGCTCGGAACGACAGGCAGGGCGGCGAATGTCAGCCGGCCCTCATCCCAGCGAGTTGGGATCTCGCTGGTCCCAAGGGCAGGGCTGGCAGACCCAGACATGTCTGCTGGGTGCTTGGGCTGCAGGTGCCTTTGCTGCTCTGAGAAGCATCAGACAGACGACACAAGGCCGTGGCTGCGCTGGGTTCAGAGCCAGTCCTGGGCCAAGAACTCCTCTCACCCCACACCCGGCCAGCCTTGGGCTCTGGCAGGTGGAGGGGGTGCTGGCCTGTCCTGCTGGAGGCCTTGGGCTGTGACGAGTCGGCCCTCATCCAGCACGCCTGGCTGGAGAGGACAGGACAGCTGGCTTGTGCCCAGACAGGATCCTGGGGAGTGGGCTCATAACCGACTCTCTGTTCACCTGGCCTCCTGTTTGCAGTCACTTTGATGTCCTTCACCTTATGCATCGGGAATGGCTTACATTCTCTCATACACCAAGGACCCCTGGACCACCCTCCAGCCCAGCCCTCTCTCTGTGCCCCAGACCCCTTGGACCTGAGTGCCTAGTGGACATCTGTCCTCCGGTCCCCCCAGAGCCTCAGGCCCAACATGCCCCAGCTGGCCCTCCCTAGTCCACGTGGCTCCTCCTAAGGTCCCCCTGCAGCAAAGGGCTCCCCAGGGCAGTTGTCTGCCCAGCTCAGCCCCTGCTCCCCACATCACAGTGGTGATGCTGCCTCTCAGCCCTTGAGTACCTGTCTACTTGCTTCATCCCCACTCCGTCCCCATCCCACCTCCTCACGGAAACTGGGGCTGCCCTGAAGAACACACTTCTCCCGGGAGTGCTGTCTGGGAGCTGGTGAGCACAGAGCCTGGCCGAGTCACATCTGCTTTTAAGTCAGGAAAGGAAACCCCAACCCTTTTAAAGTAGAACATGATGATTCTTGTAGTCTCTGCCAGCCCAGCCACTCAGCCGGTCCTCTGGAGCCTTTGGGGTGTCCAGGGCGGCCAGGGGCCTAGTGAGCTAGCCCTATGCTATCCTCTCTGCAAGAAGGGCAGCCCTTGGGGGCCATGGGATCCGGGCTTGGAGTGCATCCCCCCGCCCCCCGGCTTGTTAGGAAAGGCCCGTGTGAGGCTGCATCACGGATTAAATTCACAGGGTTCAGCACTTGCTCTCACTTCTCGTTTCCTCCCTTCTCTACATGGGCTGATCAGACGAAGCCCCATCAACACCGTGGTGTAACAGGAGGCTCTGCACTGTGGGGAGCACGGGGAGTGCCCCGCGGTGGCCGCTGTGGAAGCACAGCAGCTCCAGGTCTTTCGTAGTGACTGCAGCTGTGAAGCATCATGGGAGAGGGATGTGGGGCTCCACCAGGGCTGATCAGGGTTCCCCTAGCCCCCAGGGTTCTGAACCCACCGAGCTCACACACGAAGACAAACAGGACAAACCCTCAGAGTCTGCGGGCCTGGACAGTGGCCGGGGCCCACAGCGGGGCCGACCGAGGCCTCTTAGTACCGTCCCCGCTGTCCGCACTCGGGGTTCCCCGTGGACAGGTGGGTCTGAGAGGAGCCGCTCACAGCTGGCCTCCTGCGCCTCCTGCTGTGGAGGACAGGGAAAGGCCAGAAAGACAGGAAGGAAGGCAGCGCCTGCCTGAGGAGGGAGGGCTGAGTGTTCTGGACACTGGCAGGGAGAGAGGGCTGGGGGTGGGGGGAGCTCCAGGGCCCAGCAGGACTCAGGAGAGGACATGGGAAGAGGAGTGTCCCTCCCATGTGGAGCTCTTCTTTGGGCTGATCAAAGGTGCCCGGCCACCAGGTGTGCCCTGCCTGCCCTGTGGGTCTCCTGGACTGGCAGTCAAGAGGCCCCAGCCCCCAGGGCCACCCCACAGCCCTTTGGCCCCAGGCATCAGCTAGGAGGGCCAGGGACAGTCCCAGCTCACTCCCTCCTACTCCTTGAGCAGGCCCTGGGCAGGGACGGACATGAGGAGCAGTAGGCAGCTGGCCATCTTCCCCATCAAAGACCCCTCAGACTTGCCCAGTGTGGGACCTTTGGAATCTCTCGTCTCATTTTCCTGCACGGTCCACGGCAAGGTTTTAAAGAGTGAGGTCCCCAGGCATGTGCAGCCCCAGGGCATGCACTTACGAGCAGAGCACAGCAGCCCCTACCGCCCAGAGCTGTGCAGGGCACCATTGTGCGCAGTGACCCTGAAAGTGGACCCTCAGTGTCTCCCTCCTATGGGGCAGCACACACTCCATTTACAGCATCTCCAAGTTCCAGTTCATAGCCAGACACCAACAATACAAGCTGGAAGCCCCGTTGGGGTGCTGAGCAGCTAAGACTACTTCATGCTGCCACAGAAACGCTTTCCTGCTTCTCCTGGTCCTCGTTAGAGCCCCGCACTTCAGGGCTGAAACTGACGGGGTGAGGCGGAGCATGGGTCTTTGTGCCACAGGGTCATGGCAGATGTGGCTCTGGGACGAGGTCCCCAGCTTGGCGGGGGTCCCCTGACACGTTCAGCAGCCGCTTGTCTACTGGCCCCGAGTGGCCTCATCTGAGGCTTTGAGGGTGCAGTGGGCCGAGCTGGATTCTGGAGTCAGACGCTTGACCTGCTGCCCCTTGCTGCTGTGAGGCCATGGGCCGGAACATGACCTCCCTGGGCTTGTCCCTCAATCTGTGTAAGAAAGGGTCCGTTCCTGACCCATGGTCTGCTGTGAAGAATCAATAAGGGGTGTCTGTAAAGCCCCGATGCCTGATGTTGCTGATGTCGTCTTCATTGTCAACAGTGGGGACCTTGTCCCATCACACTGCTGACAAGGGTGTCTGGAGAATTCTCCGTCCTGGGAAGGTGGCTTGGTCATACAGTGTGGCCCATCCTGCAGTGACACCCTGAGTCCCAGCGTCAGCCAAGAACAGCCATGTGTCCCAGCCTCAGCACCTTGGTATGTCCAGGCTCCAGGTGGGGCCGGGAGTGGGGCAGGAGGTAGCAGGGGATCAAGGGATGATGGCAGGCTGCTGAGAGTCTGTGCATTTCGATCATGGCCTGGCAGGAAAGGGTCTCACACAGGGCCAGGTTGCATCCCACCCCTCTTGTGTGTGTTGGCACCAAGCACCTCCCAAAGGACCAGGACCCTCACCCTGCAGTGCCCTCACCCACCGTGCGTGACTCGGGATTCAACATCCGAGAAGATGAAGGGCCCAGTAAAGGAACTGAGGTTGGCAGCTGAGAGAAACGCTTTGGAACTTGGATTTGGAGAATCCAAAGGCCAATAGGGAGCTAGTTTCCTGGTGGAGGTGTGAGCTAGGGCAGAGGCGGGGGTGGGGGGTGGGGGCAGGTTCCGGAGACCCTTAGGGTGAGGAGGGAGCTAACACTGTGGGTGGGGGAGGAGCAGGCCCTGTTGCTGGCATGGTCCTGGGTGGATGCAGGTCGCAGGCCCTGGGGTGGGCGGTGCAGCTGGACGTGTGGGCAGGGCGGAGGAGGCTGCAGTCCTGGATTCCGCATGTGGGTGCCTGAGGGCCTTCCAGGGAGCCATGTCAGGGAGGCTGCCACGTGTCCCAGTCCAGGACACTGGGAGCGAGTACGAGCCTGGCGAGAGGGCTCTCCCTGCCTGTGACGTGCTTATACAAGCTGTGCACAGGCGGAAGCTGCCAGGCGCGTGGCCCCGTGGCGTTGGCCATCAGCATCCCACTTGCCAGTCTCCCGCTTCCCCCACATTCAAAACGAAGTCCCAGGGAATCCTCCCTTCTGTTGGGACCTGTGGGTGTCTGTGTTTTGTTCTGAAGTTCACAGTAAATGTTTTCATTAAACGATCTGCCAGGCTCTCCATTGTGTCCCACCATCTGGCTGCTTCGTACTAGGGAGTAGCAGTGAGGACTAACTTGGGGCCAGCTCCCCTCCCACGGCTGACGGCCCCCAGGGAGTCACCAGCCACAGGGTGCCCTGGAGGCCAAGGCTGGTCCCGGGACCCTCCCTGCACTGGCTCTGTGCAGGAGTGCAGCCAGGCCAGAACTCAGCTAGGCACCCTGCTCTCGCCATCCCCAGGCCTCGTGTTACTGAACCAGGTGGATTCACCTCCTGGTGACTTAAATAAGACTCTACACAGTGGAAGTTGTCCCACAAAGTAAAGTGTATTTGCAGCAAATAGGAGGCCATGAGGAATCATTTCTAAAGTCATGGCGTCCCTAAACAAAAGAAAGCAGGAACTTTTGTTAGGTTGGGGAATGAATATTCAAAAGGGAGAGGCGGGTATTCGCTTGCACAGGCTCAGTTGAAGAACATGCTTCCACACAATGAGGCCTAAGCTCCTCCTGGAGAGATCTTTGCATTAAAGATAAGGCAAAGGTCCTGGGCATAGCTCTTGTGGTAAAGCTTGGTCAGTTTCAGGATGGCTACTGGTTACATCTCCTTAACATACAAAAGGAAAAGAAATAACTTGGAAAATCAGTTAATTGCATCAAAACCCCCCTTTGAATTTCTCGAGGCCCATAGTCCGTGACACCCGGAGTCCCCAGGGACCTGGTTGCTGAAGGAGCCTTCATGAATCCCTGGGGTGGGTGGGCTTCAGAAGCCAGCAGGAGGGTGGCATGGGGGGAGTGGGCAGGTGCGGAGGAGCCTGGGCCGTTCTTCGGGTGTGGGGTGCAGAGGGGGCCAGGGCCGTTTGCGAACCTCTGTGTGAGGGATCTGGAGCCATTGAAGGTTTTGAGAACGGTGGAAAGGGATTTGCTTTCTAAAGCAGATCTATCTGGTAAACCAAATCATATTCAGAATGTCTCTTGGTAAATTCCCAATGTGTCTTTTTATTCTGAATTGGGATTTACAGCCTAACCAGTCCTGTCAAGACCTCACCAACCATTGCTTGGAGCCATGTAGAAACAGATTGCACATATGACATAGCATTTAAGGAATTAACACATATCATATCATGTACTGGTTGGCCCTAAGCCATGCTGTGGGGAGCCCCGAGGGGCTCTGAGAGCTCCTGGTCAGTCAGCACAGCGCTGCTGGTTTGGGCCCAACCTCAGTGTCCTTAACACTTCTGCTGGGGCCATTGTGTCATCAGGAGGTCCCCTCACTTCTCAAGGACTTGTGTCTGTGGGGGCTGAACCAGAGCCTGGCCCCTTTCTCTCAGCTACATACCTTAAATCCACAGGGGACTTTCTCTCATCTCCCTCCATACTGGGGTCCCTCCAAAGGGAGCAGGTGCAAGTACAAGACAGAACAGAGAGGCACCATCTGATGCTAATAGTCTGAGGATGCTCTGGCTACAAAATCTAACGACGGTGTCTAGCTTCAGCCAACGCATATGATTGTATGTGTTGGGGGGTGGGTCATGTTAGGACTCAAGTCATTGCAAGACACAGAAATCCAAATGAATTGACTCAAAGGGCTGGAAAGTCCAGGAGTGTATCAACTTCAGCCGTGGCTGGATTTGGGACCTCAACGGTGTCACCTGTTCTCTTCATCTCTCAGCTCTGCTTCTCAAGGGAGGAGGAGGCCCCAGCAGCCCCTGGCTCACGTTTTACCAACTCAGCAATCCCGGCAGAGAGAGAAGAGAGAGTTATCTGCCCAGATACTCCAACAAATGCTTGGCATCAGGGCTCATTGGCCTGCCTGGGCCAGGTGGGCTGTCCTGGAGCGGGGGCTCAGGGGGGTTGGCTCCCCTGAGCCATGTGGCCTGGAGTGGGGAGGGTGGCTCACCAAAGGAACAGCAAGGAGCAGCACCCAGAGAAGGGGCAGGTTGCACGCGGCAGTGCTCCGGGTGGCTCCATTCACTTCCAGCAGGGCAGGGGGTGCTGGGTGGGCCAGGGTCCATGTCCACTGCTGAGGAGCCCTGGGATGGCATGCTCGAGGGCGGTTCTCTCTCCTTCTCCAGAGCCGGCGTTCCTTCCCTGAAGTGCTGGAAGGGTGAGCAGGCCTGGAACTCGAGGTAGTTTATGCGCCTCCGAGCTCTTGTCTCTGAGATGCAGCACAGCTATTACAGACGCGGCCCTGATGGACAAGCCGAGGGCCAGTGTGGCCCAGGAGCCCCTCCCCGCTCCTCCCCTCCACCTTGAGTCGTAAAAATGACACAGGATGAGCTGCGTCTGCCCGAGTTGCAAAAATTAATTCTGATTTGGTAATAAAGTTATAAAGGACTGAGATGAAATAATCCTAATGAGCTTCTTTTAATAAAGCTCACCAGTGGGGCTCTGTGCTGATGGCCCCCGCGGGGCTGAGCCTCCTGCTCCCAGAGCCTCCGAGGAGCCTGCCCGTTTCCAAACAGGGCTCTTGCGGTGTCCTGATTATGCTTCTCCATAAACGTATTTTATCTTAATGATCATCTGTAGGGGAGTTTGCAGTCACAGAGGGCTTGTCTCTTGGTCATTTACAAATGAGGGCGATGACTTTCCTCCAGACGACCTCCCCTGGGTGGGGGTGCCAGTGTGCTCCCTGAGGCTACTGGTGCCCAGGACTCTGTCCCCCAGGCTTGGCCTGCTGTGTATGTTGGGGCCTGCAGCCGTTGCAGCAGGAGAGCTGGGCTGGCGCTCTGGCCTTGCTCTAGTTCCATAAACATCACCCTCCCCTTCTTTGCTACATGGCAGTTCCTGCTCTGCAGGGTGGTTGTGGAGATTTAAGCTTCAGGGACTGAGCACTGGGGAAGGGAGAGTGATTCATTCTCGTCCACATGCTTGACAGGTTGGGCAGCAGGACCCTCAGCACGCACGCCCACCCACCCATGTGCGTGCCCAGCTGAGGCCAGGGGTGTGTGAAACAGCTCATGCGCAGGGGGCAGTTGTAGGGGGGACTCGGAGAGTGCACTGGCCTTGGAGTCCAAAGCCTGCCCAACACGGAGATTATAAAAAAGCATTTAGCTGAATTTTCTTCTAGCACTTCTGTGACTTCATTTTCATCATCCCGGGTCACCAGTCCACCTGGGATTGGTTTTTGCTTAAGGTGTGAGGTCAGGAGTTGATCTTTACCTCCTCCATCTAACCAGGTGTCCCAACATTATTAAAAAAAAGAGACCACTCAATTCCACAACCCGCTCTCTCTTCTCTCCTTTTCCCTTGCAATGAGCAACAGTTCTAAGGGGATCAAAGGGGATCCTTTTGTCAGTGTGTATTTTTGCAAAATAGGTGTTGCTCCTTGAGTGTGTATGTTTTTAATTGACATAAATTGTGCTGCATTGTACATCTCATGCTGTTTCTTGCTTTTTGCACTCGGCACTCTGTTTCTTAGATCCCTCTGTCCATGTGGATGTCAAACTTCTAACCTCTGCGTGGCATTGTGCGGGTTGCACCTCTCCCCTCGCCCACTGAAGAGAAAGGTTGCCTCCAACTCCCCCCAACCCATCCAAACAGCACGACCATGAATAGTTCTCAGGTGCCTCCTGAGGGGCCTGTGTGAGCATGCCTGTCTGCACACTCAGTCAAGGGGAGTGAAAAATGGTCCACAGGGCAACGGTTGGTCTAAGGACGGGACTGGGATATCTTGTAGACACCCCATGTCTTTAGATGTAGACCCCAGAGTAAAATTGCTGGCCCTCAGGTGCCCTGCACGTAGTTGACTCAGTAGTGCCAGATTTCCACAATGTCCACAGCTGCTCCACTTCCACCATTTACCAAATCACCTGGTTTTGAATTGCTGCCTTATCATTTACTAATTTTATTTTCTATTTTATCATTTGATCCTCTTTACAATTTACACATAAATGAATATCAAAAGTAATTAATATTAAAATGGAGGGCAGGCACGCACCAGCTGTGCCAGGAGAGGGCAGCACAGCCCCCGCTGGACGGAGGCTCCAGGAGGAGGTGTGCAGAACAGTCTCTGGGTCACAGTCTGCCTTCTGCTTCTCTGGGAGTTGACAAGGCCCCTTCAGGGGAAGTTGCGAGCAAGGCCACAAGTGAGTCTTGAGAAACACAGGGCTCTCCACAGTCGGGTGCCTGGCAAGACTGAGGTGCAGACCAGGCGCTGGACACGCAGCAGAAGTACAGTCAGAGGAGTGGGCTGCTCTGTCCTTTCCACTCTAAGCCCACCGTGGCCTACCTCCAGCTCTCAAGGAGAAGCTGAGAACTTCTGTGAGTGATATGCGTGCCCTCAGCAGAGCATGAGGAGAGAGACCCTCATCAGCACACAGCCAAGACAAGCCACATACTGATGAGAATCTCGGCTACACTCTCCTGGGCATTCTGTCCTCTGGTTAAGATGGCCCGATGGAAGTAGGGTCTTGGTGATGACAGTCTATCTCTTGGGTCACACTGCTGCAGGGTGGCTCAGCTGCCCTCCACATCTGGTGCAGAGCTGTCATCCTGGGATCACTTTTCACCATCCTCTGGGATTCCCTCCTCATCTCATGTTGGGTCTCCTGCTTCCTATATCTGTGGTCTTCCACTTTCTTGGTTGCCTCTTTTGTTTTGCAGAAGCACAGTCTTCAGTAGCTTCTTGAGAAGGGGCGCTGGACAGGTAAAACTTCTGAGAACTTACATGTCTGGAAATGTCTTTATTCCACTTTCATACTTGAGTGAGAATTTGGGTATAGAATTCCAGTTGGGAAATAATTTTCCTTCTGAATTTTGAAGGCTTTGTTCCATTGTTTTCCTGCTTCTAATGCTGCTTTTGGGAAGTCTGAAGCCATTCTGGTTCCAGTCCTTTGTGAACTCTTCTGTAACTGCTTCCCCACCCCCTTATTCTCCATGAAAGTTTGGAGTAGAAGCTTCCCTGTGTTCTGAAATTTCATGACAGTGTGCCTTGGTGTGGGTTTATTTTATCCACTGTGCTGGGGACTAGCTGGGACCTTTCAGTCTGGGGACACCTTCCAGTTGTGGGAAATTTTCTTGAGTTATTTCATTAATTCTTTCCTCTCTGTTTTCTCTTTTCTCTCTTTATGGAGCTTCTGTTATATGGATGATACACCTTGTGTCTCGTCTTCTAATTTTCTTATCTTTTCTCCTGATTGTTCAAGTCTTTGTCTTGTTGTTTTCCTTCCGGGGAGATTTCTCAGCTTTATCTTCCCAATCCTTCCATTGAGTTTATCATTTCTGCTGAGATGCTTTTAATTTCAAAGAACCCTTTTGGCTGTTCTCATCCTGTTCTGTTTAATGGATGTAATATCTTCTTCTAGCTCTCAGAGGTTACTAATGATAGGTTTCACCACCTTCCTGCGTAGTCTCTGTTTCCTCCACTTTCCTCTTTTTGGTGATTTTCTCCATCTGTCATGTCTGGAGCTTATTCTGAGGGGTGGTTATTACTGGCTGGCTGCTCATGTGTAAGGTTGGGCTACAAAAGAGGTAACTGGGAGCTCAATGCATGTGGGAGGGGACCATGGACAGTGATACTGCTTTCTGGTCAGAGTCCCTAGAGAAGAGCCCCATTCCACCACCACCAGTCTTCTGCCTGGGAGTAAAGGCCTGAGCACCAGCATTCCATGCGTGAGTCGTGGAAGCAGGCTGGTGCCTCAGCATTCATTTCATCCTCCTGACTTCAGTACGGGACATGTGCTCTCCACCACACCTGGTGCCTGCAGCCCAGAGACCTTCTTTTCCACCTTTTTGAGAGAGAATGAGCTTCCAGACCAATGCCAGTGTCAGTTATGGGGGACAGGGTATGTGGAGAGGATTTGGTATTAGCCATCAAGTGGTCCTACTTATTTCAATCCGCCCCTCTCCCCCACTTCCAGAGGTACTTGGTGCCGTTGGAGGATTCTGCGATGAGTCTTGGCTCTCCTCATCGCCAGCTTGGGATTCCACTTTCTCTGGTATATTAAGTCTGTCACCGCGTGGCCATCTGCTTTCCAGCCAACAGTCCTGCTGTTATTTCTTCCTCTCCTGCTCTCCCTGTCCTTGTGGGCTTCTGAGTTTTTAAAAAACATCCCTTTACTAAAGCTGTAATGGGCTTCCAGGAAGGAGCTAAATTGAATGCATGTGTTCAATCTACCCTTTTTATCCAGAAGCTCCCCATATGCCTGGTTCTGTTTTTGGACTTTTTGTCGTTCCATTGATCTTTCATGACAGTAGTACCGGCATGTTCTAATTAATGTTATTTTGTAATATGTTCTGTTAATTTGAAAGGTAAGTACCCTCCTCATTATTCTTTTCAATATTTTTCTGGCTATTCTTTCATATGTAGTCTTCCAGTTAAAATTTGGAATTAATTTGTTGAGTTTTAACAATTCTTTGATACAGATTGTGTTAAATTTATAGATTAATTTGGAGGAGAATCAACTTCCATTCCACAGTTGTGTCATTTGTCTCTATTTACTGAGGTCTTCTTTGTATTTTTGGAGAGTTTTAGACTGTAGTATATTACTCTTTTTTTTTTTTTTTTGGTGAGGAAGATCAGCCCTGAGCTAACATCCATGCCAATCTTCCTCTTTTTGCTGAGGAAGACTGGCCCTGAGCTAACATCCATTGCCAATCTTCCTCCTTTTTTTTCCCCCAAAGCCCCAGTAGATAGTTGTATGTCATAGTTGCACATTCTTCTAGTTGCTGTATGTGGGACGTGGCCTCAGCATGGCTGGAGAAGCGGTGCGTCGGTGCGCGCCCAGGATCCGAACCCGGGCCGCCAGTAGCGGAGCACGCGCACTTAACCGCTAAGCCACGGGGCCGGCCCCTGTAGTATATTACTCTTTGTGTGGACTTTGTACGTTCATTATTTTTGTTTATTCTGAGATATTCTGTGGGATTTGTTGCTATAGTTGATAAGCCCTTTTTTCCATTCTATTTTCTGTCTGGTTATTGCTGTGTATGAGAAAGGTGCTGGGCTTTGCATACACATTCTATGTAAGACAAGAAGTATCCATTTGTTGTAAGTTTGGGCTTTCTTTGACTGCTTTTTCAATTACTTCTAAGGTTTATTCAGGTTTTCTACTTGAGCCAACGATTAGAATTTCTATGCTGTATTTAGTCTAGTCTCTTAGAGCTGTGTTTTTAATTTCTGGTGTTTAGGGTTTGAGGCTTTCCTTCTTGTTTTCTCTGACTTTGTCTCTGTGGTAGCAACTGTGGACACGGTTTTTGAGTTTTCTGTTTATTCTAATGTGTAGTCAAATTAAGAATTTGTTCCATGTGTGTTTTCTGGTTGTTGGACTTAATCATTAGGTTGACTTGAGTCCTCTTCAGCCTTACCTAATGTTTTATCTAATTCATGTGTTGTTTTCTGGAATAAATGTATTAAAATGCACATAGAACTGTGGCTTTGTCTGTTTCTCCCTGTATCCGTGTGAAGCTCTGTTAGGTGCATGAAGTTTCCTGTCTTTTACGTCTTCTCGATGAATTGTTTATCACTTTGTCCTGTTAATGCCTTGGATTGTATTTTCTCTCATAAATACTGTTATGCCTCATCTCTTTTAGTTGGTAATTACGGGGTACCTCTCTCTTCACCCCATTTGTCTTAACTCCTCCTGGGCCATTTCATTTAGTTATGCCTTGTGTAAGTAATTTGCAGCTGGGTTTTGTGCCAGCTCACGCTCCTCTGCCTGTCACCTCACTTTGCTCCTGCCCTCCCGCCCAGCCTGGCCTTCCTGGTCCTGCTGCACTGCCTCCCCTTCCAGCCCGACTCCCACGGGGACCCCCTCGACTCTCCCCTGCTGGGCCCTGTGCTCCCTTCCATTGCGTCTCTGCCCTGGCTCCTACCCCTTACAGCCCTGCGATTACCTGCAGGGCACTGGGGAAACCAGGGCACATAAGACCCCAGGCCCCTTGTCTTCTGGGGGGGCCTCCCTCTAAGGGGAGTGGCAGGTGATGCCCAAGCAAGTTCTCAGGTGAGATTAGAGCTGCAAATGGTGGAGCATCAGATGGGGGAAGAAAACAGGATGGTCTTGGGAGCCCTGGGGAGGGAGAGCCTGTTTTAATTTAGGATGAAATAGGACGAGTTCCTCCAGGAGGTGATACTTCAGCTGACACCTGAAGGATGAGCAGGAGCAGTCCAGTGAGAACTGAGGAGAAGATCATTCCAGGGAGAGGGGACAGCAGTCTTCCCCTGTCACTGAGAGGCTTCTCAAGGCTCTACGTCTTCCCCTGTAGGCGTGCGGCCGGTTCTGCGGGGCAGCAGGTGGGGACCAAACATATCCTTGAGTGCAGTGCGGGCGGGAGGCAGCGCGGCTCTGGCACCCGGGGCTGTGGGCACCCTCCCCTCTGGGCCTTTTGGGGGGCTCCTGCCCAGCCTGGTGGGGCGGCTAAATTTGGGCAGGAGCAGCAGCAGCAGCAGAAAGGACTCAGGTGAGGAGTGTGCACAGGGCTTGGGATGTGCACAGGGACAGTGGCACCCAGGCGCCCGTGAGCCTGCAGGGCCAGCAGCTGTGGCGCGATGCTCTGAGGCGGTTGCAGGCTCCAGACTCCAGGGTTCCTCTTCTCCAGGCTAAATGTGCTTGTTTCTCCTACCAGTTTCAATTTTCCCAACCATCCCTCTGTGGTGGTGAGGTACAGGGGCCCCTCTGGCCATGTTAACGAGGTTGGATCCCATGGCCTGGTCTGGTCCCCGCTCCTCCTCTGAGGTGTGGCTTGTCCCAGTCACTTAATCTTTCTGCTCCTGGGATCCTTGATGCTAAAATGGGGACAGTAACGAGGATAGTGAGGAGCCTCCTCGTTGCTCTGCGGGTGGTGGAGTTTTGTCACTGTGAAGGGCTGTACACATGCCCCGCCCCCAGATGCAGTGGTAGGGGGCAGTGTGGGCAGCTCCCTGTGCTCCAGGGGCTGTGGATGAGCTGGGCCACCGTGACCTGCTTGTTCCCCTGGAGGGCAGGTTCTTCGGGATTCCCTGATGCAGTTCTGCTTCCTCTTTTCCCATCCTCTCCCCAGTTTGTTGATTGACTCGTTGAGGGATCCTATCCGATCTCCCCTAAAGACTCTGAAACTAGGGACAGCCTTGGAAACGTCATGCTGTGCTATCCTTTGCCTCACACACATGAGCAAAAACAGCCCCAGCTGCCATCCAGAAGGGTCTCCCCAGCACAGGGAATGCCAGGCACTAAACCTCTGTGGTTTCCCATTGAAAAGATAGGGTCCTGTCGCAGATGCCACCAGGGTCCCTTTGACCAAGGATCAGCCACCTGGGGGAACCAGCGACTTCCACTCCTGAGGGGAGGCTGTGCACAGAGGGTGACAGGAGTCAGGGCAGTGCCACCTCTGTCTCAGCAGGAGATAGGAGCACTGACAGCTCGTTATCCGGGCCTGGGCCAGTAATAAGGGATAGAGCGAAGGGCTGGGTGAGCTCCGTGTCACCATGGCTTAGCAGGCTGCTAGGAGCATGCAGGAGCTCTGGGGGGAGGAGGGGAGAGTGGCAAAGAGCGCACCCCTGGCCTGGAGGGACCGAGAGGAGGAGAGGCCTTTAGAGCCGATAGACAACCCAGTGCAGGTGGGCAGGCCCCGCAGGCTGGCGTTGGCCTCAGGGAATCGCTAGACAGCTGACGAAGGACAGAGCAGGAACCTGCCGCTGGCCAGAGCACCCTGCGACAAGACTCAGCTTGAGGGACAGGTCTGCTAGGACCAGGCGGTGGTCCAGGTCTCTGCAGGGCCTGGGCTTCAGGATCAAGCCCATTGTGAGGAAACTGAGGGGCCATCCAAGATTGCCAGGGTGGAACGTGAGCCTGGCTGCCGGGTTCCATCATCGCCTGTGTGGTCCGGGCCTGGGGGCCTGGCAGATCCCGCTGACCTTGGCTGCTCCTTGTGTGCTGCTAGGCCTGGGGCTTCCAGGGGACGGACTGCAGGGTGGGGCTGTCACCTGCCAAGTGGCCCAAGGGGACCTGTCTTCCTCTTCTCGTCTGCACTTTGACCTTGGGCTTTGGGGCATCTCTACAGGGGCTGGGCTTTGGTGGGGGGGCGGCGGGGGGGTGTTCTAGAACATAATGTCCAAGCCACTCCCCAAAATAATAGTGATGAAAATAATAACAATTATGTTTGAGGTGAAATTAACACTTCTAATGCATCTTTAGAAAATGTTGCTGTTTTCAACAGACCTGTAACATACAGTTTAGTTAAGAACTCTGCTTGCTCGGCAGAAGCAGCTACAAGATGTGCCCCAGCCAGCTCTGGCCTTATGGCAGCCCCTCCCCCTCCCACGGGAGTGTCAGGAGGGGTCCCTGCCCCGTGCTCCCTGGGTTAGGGTCTGGGGCACACTCTGATGCCTTCAGGGGCCAGGAGGACAACAAGGATGGCAGGCCAGGCGGCCTGGGGATCCAAGCCTCATGCGTTATGTCTCCAGGCGTGGTCGTTACTCCACAGCTCAGTGTGACTCCCCCACCCCCGCGGTGACCCCGTCTCCTATTTCCTCAGAGAAGCTGACAATTCTAGCCTTTGTTTAACGTGAAATCTCCCAATTTTGAAATACTGTCAACCAAATAACGTATTTTTTCAACACCACGTGGCCCTAACAGGAGCCTCTGTGGTCTGGTTTTGCCCGGAGACCCCCCGTCGGTGACCCCTGGCTTGACAGGGGCAGAGGGGAATGTCCAGCCTCTTCCCCGGGGAAGAATTTTTTTATGGAAATTACCATCTTTCTGCTTCCCGAGGTGATTCTGAAGGTGAGTTGTCCCTGCTTGTTGGAACTGCAAAGAGATAAATGTGTAAAAATAGAGTAGCAATTCCTCAACCCCCCTGTCAGTTTAAGCAGCCAGTGTCTCCTCTGGGAGCGGCGAGGATGGCCGTGAACAACCTCCAGGCGGCCCAGCAGAGTGATCACTGCACACGCGCTGCCTGCACGCCTCCGCCCCGTCCCCGGAGCGTCCCTGGGCGGCGCCTGCAATGTGCAACTGTGTGTGTGTGTGTGTGTGTGTGTGTGTGTGTGTGTGTGTGTGTGTGTGTGTGGGAGGGGTGGACGTGGGAGACTGCAGGGCTGGGGCAGGGGCACAACAGCCCCAGGAGGTGCAGGAATGCAAGCAGCCACTCAGCCCTGACCCCACTCACTGCTCTTCCTGTCAAAGCCCCCCACTTCTCCTTCCCCTCCCTCCCTCTGCTTTTCCTTCCTGGTCTCTCTGCCACGCCAGGTCGCAAGTCTGTGCCTCAAAACTAGCAGACAGCAGGTGTAAAGGAGAGAGCTTCCAGCTGAGAGTCCGCGATGCGGGGGTCCGTCAGTCTTCCTGTCTGTAGAACGGGGACAGTAATGCACAGCAAGGAGGCCAGTGGTCGGCACTGGCTGAGGAGACCCATGCGCGGGACCGAGTATGGAGCAGGACCCCGATGGCGGCAGGCTGTCCGCCTGTCTGTGAACTGCCATGCTGCCCTCAGAAGCCCTGTTCTGCCTCCAGGGTCTGTCACATGCCACCGTGATGTTGAGGGAGTTCCTGTCCCGGTCCAGAGGAGGCAGTGGACAAGAGGCTTTGGGGACAAGTGAGAGGAAGTGTTCTGGAAGACTCTTTGTGGAGAGGTGGTGCTGCAGGCTTCCGGCCCCACCTTAGCTGCAGGGGCCACAGGGCCTGGGTCAGTGATGTCACGATGACCTGAGGTCCTAGGTCCTTCCCAGGCAGGAGTCTCTGAGACACCCCTCGACCCCCCAGGGAATGTCAAGGAAAAGCAGGACCCTGGGGTCGAGGACCTGGCACGGACACAGAGACCAGCGCAGGAGTGTGGGGGGCTTCCAGAAGGCTTTGGTGCTGGGGCTTAGCGGGCAGTGTGGTCTGGGGCTACCAGCAACACTGAGGTCAGCCTGGTCAGCTCAGCTGCAAATCTGAAAGGTGGGGGCAGGGGCTCTGGTCCAGGGTGGGCTCCAGGCCCAGTGAGAAAGTCGAAGGGAACCGAGGCAGAAGCTGCAGCTATGCAGGTGGTGAGACAACATCCTGGGATCCTGGGCCAAATGGAGCTCCGGGCCCTGGACCCCTCAGCTGAGGCCCCTCAGGCACCACGCCCCAGAAGGGCTGCCTGCCCTCGGCCGGGTGTCCAGCCTGTGGGGGCCAGAGTGAGTCCCTGCCCAGACAGACCATGGGGGAGCTGTCACGAGAGGCGATCATCCTGGTCCCTGCACAGTTCAGTCAGGCAACCTCCCATCTCCTCGCACTTGGGACCAGGGGCAGGCACTGTTCACACGGGGGAGGGGGCCGTGGGAGATCCCAGCCAGGATAGGGGCGGGTGGACCTGGCCCAGAGACGAGGGACCTTTCTTCAGTGGAGGACAGAGCAGAAAGTTCCAGAAGGAGAGCTGCCCAAGGAGACCCTGTGGGACACACACCATCCAAGCTGGGCCTCAGTTTCCCCAGTTATAATAGGGGGTGGCAACACCTGGGAGACCAGCCCTTTGGCACCCGGGCGGCCCTTTGGGAGCCTGCAAGTGCATGAATGGGTGAAAAGAGCTGATGCTGCTCATGCCCATCCCTGGCTGCGCGGCCCAGCTTCCTGGCCTCTCCGAGCGTCGCTGGGTGTCAGACTTGGCTGCTGCTGAGGTGTTGGTGTGCATGCTTCTGGGTCTGAGCTGACTTGGCACAGTCAAGTCTACTTACTGCCCTCCCTGAACCTGTTTGTTCTCCTGTCAAATGAGGACAAGAAGGCCCTCTGTTCCGGTGCCGTGGGTTTTCAACGAGATGTTGGCCAAGCTGGTGCCTGGCAGGTGCCGCGTAGCATCCGAATGGGGTTTGGACCTGCTGCGGCGACCCTGGTGAGCCCGGGCTGCTGTTGCAGACGCTGTCTTCTGTCCTTCCAGGGGCCTCCCTGGACAGCCTGGACAGCCTCAGCCGCGCCCTGGGCGTCCTGGAGGATCAGGTCAACAGCTCGAGGCACAGGGCGCGCAGGCACGCTGCCGACGACGACTACAACATCGAGGTCCTGCTGGGCGTGGACGACTCGGTGGTGCAGTTCCACGGGAAGGAGCACGTGCAGAAGTACCTGCTCACGCTCATGAACATTGTAAGTGGGGGCTGGGGGCGGGGCCAGGTGGAGAGGGCAGCAGGCGGGCCAGCCTGCCCCTGCTTTCTGCCGTTTCTTGGTGGAGCTGGGAGTAAGCGACGTGGTCACTGGGAGGCTCTCTGGGTCCACAGGTGAGAAAAGACCCTCCCATTGACCTCACTGAACCTCAGTTTTCTCATCTGCAAATGGGGGTAATTGTGACTTGGCAAGACTATTTACACACTAAGGCCATTTTTCACAAACTCCAGTCATTTGTGTACCAGTTTTCTTGATTTTTACCATACCCACGTTGGACCCGGACTGTGTGTTTTCCTGTAAGTCAACTGGCCTTTTTAAAACTTAAAATTATTTGCAAAGGAAGCCTCACTTTACGTAAAGGTAACCTAAATAGTGAAACGTAAAGCGACGGTTACTCAACCCCGGGTAGGTAGTCCTGCCTTCTGCAGGCTCTGAACTGCAGCCCACGCTGTGTAACAGGGAGTTTAGTGTGTGTTAGAGGAGGGGAGAGACAGACCGACACCCATCCGAGGCTTCCTGAGGCAGTCAGAGGAATTGAAGATTGAAGAGGGAATCCGTTGCCCCATGTGAGGCTGGGCTGTTTAATGGGGTGTCTCTGCGCCTTCTAAGCTTTACTTACTATCACTGGTTTACTGTAAAGGATACATCTCAGGAACAGTCAAATGGAAGAGATGCAGGGGGTGCGAGGTATGGGGGAGGTGCACAGAGCTTCCCTGGCCTCTCTGGGCGCCCCACCCTCGCAGCACCTCGACAAAGTCACCCACCTTGGCAGCTCTCTAAACTCCATTGTTTAGGGTTTTTATGGAGGTTCTACTACAGTCATGTGTCGCTGAGCGACAGGGACATGTTCTGAGAAATGTGTCATTAGGCGAGTTCGTCGTTGTGTGAACCTCATAGAGTGTACTCACACACACCCAGATGGTACAGCCTACTGCACACCTAGGCTGTATGGCACTGATCTTACGGGACCACGGGCGTATATGAGGTTTGTTGTATGCGGCGCATGACTGTACTTGGGCATGACTGATGGAATCATTGGCCCTGGGTGATTGGACTGGATCTCCAGCCTGTCTCCCCTCCCTCCAGGTCAGGGGGTGGGGCTGAAAGTTCCAACCCTCGAATCACAGATTTGGTTACTCTGGCGGCCCCCATCCTAAAGCTGTGTAGGGGCCCACGGAGAGTCACCTCATTAGCATAAACTCAGGTGTGGTTGAAAGGGGCTCATTATGAATAACAGAAGACACTCTTCTCACCCCCATCACTCAGGAAATTATGAGGGGTTAGGAGTCCATGTGAGGAGGTGGGGCTACAGACCAGACACATATTTCTGATGATGTCACATCTGGGTTAATTCCTGGCCCCCCTGTGACCAGCAGTGTCACTGAGAATGCTGCTCCAGTCCTCTGAGCCTTGGTTTTCTCCTCTTTAAAATGAATGGGTCAATAATTTCCCTCTCAGGAGTTGTCGTGACGATTAAATGAGATAATAGAGGTGAATGGGACTTTCAGTCTCTAAATAAAATGTGGTTTTACTATGGTGACAGTGATGATATTTAATTTAGTGACAGCACATCTAGAATTGCTTTTAAGAAGTAAGCCAGGGACTCTGATTGAAGCTGGAGTGTCGTGGTGAGTTCTGCTTGAGGCTGGTGGAGCAAATCCGCCTTTTCCCTGGTGTGGGGGGTCCCTCTGTCACACACATCTCGTGCTGCATGAGCTGGTAGGAGGAAGTCTAGAACTCTCTCTTGGTTTTACCAGTTAACCTCAGTTTATTCATTTATACCCTCATGGTCAGCTTTGGATAATGAGATGGTTTGGTTAGTTTCTCGCAAATCATGAGAAATATAAAAATTATTAAATCGAAACAAACTTTATTATCACAATAAAAGAATTTTGGGAGAGAAATCATAGGAGCTGAGAAGGAGTAGTTGGGCCATATCTTTCCTGCTTGTCCGGGCACAGTGGTTGGTCCTGCAGACGCAGAGGGCATGGTGGACAGTCCTGGGGCTCAGGGAGACACAGGTCGGGGAGGATCTGCGCCTCTAATCTGAGCTCCAGCTCCCACCGTTGAGAGGAAAGCGCAGTGCGGTCGAGGGGCTGAGGATGGAGCCTGCAGCGCGTGGTGCCCCAACAGTGAGCACCCTCTAAGGCTCTGTGTCCTCATTCAGGGCAGGTTCATGCCCAGGAGAGAGTCCCCGGGGCTGATTTAAGGCATGTGGCACCCTGTGGTGGTCTTGGGAACGAGGGGATTGAGGAAGGGTGAATATTTGGTAAAGGATGACCTTCCAGAGCAACACTGTCCAATAGAAGTTTCTGCAGTGCTGGAAATGCTCTAATTCTGCCCTGACCAATGAGGCAGCCACTAGCCACCCCTGGCCCTTAAGCACTTGAAATGTTGCTGATGTGACTGAAGAACTGAATTTTTAATTTATTTTTAATAGAATTTTTTTATTTTAATGTAAAAATTTTTAATTGTAGTAAAATACATATAACATAAAATATACTGTCTTAACCATTTTAACTGTACAGTTTAGTGGCATCAAGCACATTCACACTGTTGTGCAGCCATCCTCACCATCCATCTCCAGAACTCTTTCATCTTGGAAAACTGACGCTCCATACCCATTCAACACTGACTCCTCTTTCCCCCTCCCCCAGCCCCTGGCAACCACCCTCCTACTTTCTGTCTCTATGAATCTGACTACTCCATGTACCTCATGTAAGTGGAGTCATACAGTATTTGTCCTTTTGAGACTGGCTTATTTCACTTAGCATAATGTCCTCAAGGTTCATCTATATCGTGACATTTGTCAGTATTTCCTTCTTTTTAGGGGTGAATAATATTCCCTTGTATGTATACACCGCATTTTGCTTATCCATTCATCTGTCAGTGGACGCTTGGGTTGCTTCCACCTTTTGGCTATTGTGAATAACGCTGCTATGAACATGGGTGTACAAATATTTCTTCATGTCCCTGCTTTCAGTTCTTTTGTGTATGTACCCAGAAGTGGCATTGTAGGATCATATGGTAATTCTATTTTCAATTTTCTGAGGAGCCACTGTATTGTTTTCTACAGCAGCTGTACCATTTTACATACCCTCAAACAGTGCACAAGGGTTCCAGTTTCTCCACATCCTCACCAGCACTTGTTACTTTTGATGGTAGCCATCCCAATGGGTAATTTAATTTATTTGTAACTAATTTACATTTGGATTTAAATCACCAGTGTGGCTAGTGGCTCCCGTACTGGACGGTGCAGTCCTGGAAGATCTGTGCCCAGTGGGACCTCCTGCTGCGCCCTTCCTCTGAACCTGACCAGGCGCGTGGTGCTGACCAGGTGTGGGCAGCGCTGCTGTGGGCGCCCCGAGACTCTGAAGGCACTGGCTCACCTGGAGCTGCGCCGGATCCCTGAGTGGCCCTGAAGGCCTGGCCAGGGCACGTGTCCCTCTCCTTACATGTGCACAGCTGGTCTCGGGGCTTCTCAGCTCTGGCCAAAGCAGTGACGTGGAGGACAGATGTGGCAGCAGCCGGCCTGGACCACGCGCCAAGTGAGGCATTTGGTCAGCTGTGAGGACGGCCAGGGCCAGGGCAGAGGCGTTCCCAGTGGCCAAGGCTCGGGGCCAGCCGTGGATGGACACAGCCTGTCCCCTAAGGAAGGCCACTGAGGCCCTGGGAGGAGGGTCTGGTGGGGGTCCCCATGGCAGGGACCTGGGGAATGTGGGGTCCCAGGAGGAGGAGAGGCCAAGGTGGGCCAAATGCAGGCGTGGTTTGGTTTCCATCTTGTTCAGGGTGATTCCCCCTGCAGGAGTTCCTCTGGCGTCTGTCTGTGACAGAGCCTGGGTGGGATGCGGGTCTTGGTCTGACACAGACACTTCGGGTTCATCAGATATCCACGTGCTCCCCTCCTTTCCTCCATTTTCCCAGCCTCCCTTGCAGGGGTTAATTTGGGGTTGTGTGGCTAGGAAGTGATGTGTGTCACCTCTTGGCCAAGGCAGTGAAGAGCCGGGGTGGCCCTTCCCTCTCTCTCTTTCCCTGCCGCAGTGACCTTGGAAGCCACATGTCCCAGTAGGTACAGCTACAAAGTGGGGCAGGGCCGGCCAGCCTGCACTGGGCTGTGATGTGTGCAGCCGCTGTGTCAGGCTGCTGAGATGTGTGGACTCTTTAATGCTGCAGCCTAGCCTGTCCTATTCTGACCAGTACCCCTGGCTCCTGTCCATATGGCTGACAAGTGTTTACTGGGCATTTACTACCTGTTAGGCAAGGGGTACAGCTGTAAGCAAGACAGGACACAGTCCCTGTGGCCACGGCCTTGCCTTCTGGTGGGGCGACACAGACAATATTCAAGTGAAAAACAAATGAGGTGATTTCAGGTAATGATAAATGCAAGAAAGGAAATAAAATAGCTACTGAGATGGAGAAGGAAGAAGGGTTGGGGAAAGTGCGCCACTTTATAAGGGGTCACGGAGGCTGTGCACAGGAAGTAACATTGTTGCTGAGCCTTGAATGATAAGGGATGACTGTGAGAAGAGATGGGATAGAGTGTTCTGGGGGAACAGGCAGTGCAAACGCCCTGAGACAGGAAGGAGATTGGCACATTTGAAGAGGTGCAGCAGGGCCAGTGTGGGATCACGGGGCACAGGCAGGAGGGGAGGTGGGAGACGAGCCAGGCCAGGCAGTAGATGTGGAGAGGGACTTGGATGTGACCTGAAGGGCAGCGGGAATTCGCTGGGGGTGCGGCTTCCTTCCTACACTAATGGGCAAGGCATTTTATTCCCTTTTTTCATAGGAATATGGGAATTAATCAATCCGTCCTTGTCTCCATCTCAGACTTTCTGGAGGGTGTGAAGGGTTGGGAATGTTCACTGAGCACTTCACTTCACCTGGGAGCAGAAAGAGTCTCACGGTGTTCAGACTCCCCCAACCCATTCAAGCACCTCCTGCCAGGTCCAGTTTCCTTCTTTTCCTCCTTAAATCTAGAAAAGTAACATTCTTTGCTTATTAAAATATGCTGCATTTAACACAGACAATATATTATTTACAATGGAAAATTAGAAGATATTCATACAGGTATGTGAGTGTTTTCTCCTACCAATTATTGCCTCCGGTCTCATCTTAATGCTGGTGTAACAGTGCACCACTGACTGTGGCGTGCTTTTTATGTAACTGATTATTTGTGGGACATATTCATATAACAAAATTTATTTCCCTATCAGAGGTCAGATGGGCGGCCACCTGTAGTGAACATCCTTATAGCTGAATCTGTCGCTCCTCTTTCACTGTTTCCTCAAACTGAGTTCCTAAAAGTACAAACCCTGGCCAACAGGTATGTGCATTTTGAAGCTTTCTACACCAGAATGTTCTGTGCTGTGCTCTCGCCTATTCGTGCTCTGTTGAGCGAATGCCTATCTCCCCACCACCTCACACCACCAAAGCCGTTCTAGCTGTGGCAGTCTCATAGCTACAACTGGGATATACGTTTTGTTGTAAGTTGTACTTATTTGATGGTAATGAGGTTGCATTTTTTTTAAAATATATTTTAAAACAGCAATCATCTTGTATTTTTTATGATTGGCCTGTTCATGTCCTTTCTTCTACTGGGATTTTAGTTTCTTGCTTGTTAATTTGAAGAAACTTTATATTAAAATAGGTTAACTTTTTCTCTGACAGACGTATGGGAAACATTTTCCCAGTTTTGCTGTTTGCCTTTTGTTTTGTTTGGGGTGGTTTTCGATGGCTTACCTTTCTGTGTGGTCATATCCTGAGCTCTTTCCCTCCCTGGTTTTCCCTTGGGTGCTGTGTTCGGCACTTCGCGCCCTCCCCAGAAATTAACCTTCTGGAACTTCGCTCTGGTCGCCCCAGAGGTGACTCCCATGGCCCCTTGTCAGCAGCGTCGGTTCCCAAACCCTGACCCCCACTGACCCGCTGACTTTCTTGCCTCAGCACCTTCAGTTGCAGCAGCCGTGCCCCCAGAATGCCTCCTGGTACGAAACCCCTGAGGCCCAGTGCCAATTGCCAATGAGGCTTCTTGTTCAAAGAGCAGGAAAAAGTGCTGTAAAGGTTCATATGAAGCCTTTTCCTTTCTTCCACAGTCCCTCTCTCAACTTGTCAAGATTTAAAAATTTTCTATTTATTGTCACTCTAAGTGAAGAAAAATTGGAATTTTTAATTATTAGCATGAGTTTCACCGTTCATCTTTATGTTGTACAGAGCCTGTTTTACATGCAAATATTAGAGCTTCTAACTTGTATGCGGCATCACCGACATTAAACGGATTTATACCCATGGCTCACGCTTGGAGGGTGCCTCAAGTCGGCCGGAAGTTCCAGCAGAGCGCAAGCCAGCCTCAGGAAGGTTGGAGGGAGGAGGAGAGGAGCCCTCAGGAGTGGAGCTGGTGGAGGGAGTGCTCCCTCAGGCACAGTTCTCCACAGGGGCCCCGGGTCCTGGCCAGCAGTGTGGGGTGTGCCACTGGGGCCCGACAGCCGCTGCTGGAGGAACACACTGTGCTGCGCCCAGGCCAGGGGTCTGGGGACACCGAGCCTGGCATCTCCCCTTCCCATGGGTCCACTACCCCAGCCCAGGGCAGACGGCCAAGGATCTTTACACCCAGCACCTGGATGGCGCTGCGCAAGAGGCTCACCTCTGCTGGGACACAGGCTCAGACCTGTGTGGGGCTGCCTGCCCTGGCTGGGACGGCCACTGCATGCCCCGGCCTGAGATGCCACGGGGCATGTGTGCCCACCCTGACCCTCTCTGCGCCTGCGTCCAGGCCCCTGCTGGCGGCAGAAGATGCCAGTGGTTACAGGGTGGGGAGGGGCAGCAGAGAATCTGTCCCAGGGAGGTGGGACTCGAGAGAACCAAGGCTGCAAGCCCCCAGAACGTGCTCCACTGTCCTGCTGGACTTCACTTCACAAAACACAAACTCACAAGTGAGACAACTTCAAGACGGCGACTGCAGAGCATTACGCCCCAAGTGCAGGACCTTCTGAGCATGGGCCCTGGTCTCTCGCCCACCAACCCAGCACTATGAGCCCTGTTCTAAGACTCCACAGCCCAGCCTGACCATCCCCTCTTCCCTGATGTGGCCTGTGCTTCCCACCTCAGGGCCCATTCTCCATGCCTTGTCCCCATCCTCTGTTCATCCAGAGGCTCAGCCCAGAGCTACTCCCACTCTCGGCTTTCTGCCCAGGTGAAGAAAGCTAAGATGCTGCTGGGGTCTTCTGAGCCCTGGGGCCAGGCTGTGGGCTGCGCCCTCGTCCTCTGGGGCCCTTGCACTAATTTTTAGCTCTCATACAGCCAGAGCCCTCCAGGTTTCTGGCAAACCCAGGATGAGGCCCCATCCCTGTGGCCCAGGGGCCCTTAGCCTGTCAGAGCAGCTGGAACCCCCTGGGGAAGCCATTTGAGGAGGAGGGGACTCGTTCCCAGTGCTAGGAGCGCTGTGAGGATGGAGCTGTGAGGATGGCAGATGTATGGCCCATCCAGCCGTGCTGGCTCCTCCAGGCCCTGTCCCCTGCGCCACCACTGGGCCCTGCATGGGCCCCTGCTCAGACATGGCTCTCCACAGCCAGCTCCCTCTGCCGTCATCCTGTTCCGCTCCTGCTCCTCCCGGCCTTCGGCTCTGCCTTGTCCCAAGGCATCCACCGGGCCCAGCCCTGAGGATGAGGTGCTCGCTCCCCTCTGCGTGCTTCCCTCTGTGCTGGGAACCCCGTCCTGTTTGATCCTTCCTCCTTGGAAATGTGCTCCCTCCTGTGTGTGGTGCCCAGGCTGGGCTGCAGTCCGTGCTCCTGAGCACGCCTGCTGCTGGCCCTGGTGCCGGGGAGTTACGACAGTCTCACAGACATGCTCTGCCAGCCCCTGAGCTCATCTCTGCTCACCACCTCGTGCTGTGGCAGTGCGTGCCTGGCCCCCAAGGAGCCGTGCTAGGACACTGCCCAGATGTTCACGGCACCTCCAGTTGCCCAGGAGGCACAGACAGTGGCTCTTCTCCAGGCTCGGGTGAATGGGGGCCAGGGATGAATGCCTTAGGGAAGACTTGTGCCATTATTAAAGGAATTACGTACCCATTTTTAAAAGTAAAATCTATTTGTGCCAAGACTTCAAGAAATATAAAACTTGGGCCCAAGACCAGTGCTTCCTCTGCAGTTTTATAGCATTTAACAGAAGCACAGATTGCAGTCCTACTCTTCTCCGAGACACCAAAGGCCTGGGTGTGTCCACAGAGACCCGGGACCACCTGCACAAGCTGCTGCGCCCGGCGCACCCCTTGCAGATGTGGGGCAGACCACTGTGGTAGGCCATGGCCTACCGCCCCCGAGAGAGGCCCACAATTACCCCGTTGTTCCTGGAAGCTCATATTTTCAGGAGGCCTGCCAGAGGCCATGGGACAGATGTGAAGTGTCCCCCCTAAAGGGCCACTTTTTTTGGATGGCAAGCATTCTAAAACATTGATTTTATGTTAAAGTAAACTTGGACATGTTATTGAGTTAAAGCAAAATTCACATGAATGTTTCAAGACAGACTGGAGATTCTAAAGCAGGGCTGCCAAAACTATAGCCCAAGGGTCAAATCTGGCCCACCGTCTGTTTTTGTAAATAAAGTTTTATTGGGACACAGCCACGTTGATTCATCTATGAATTGTCTATGGCTGCTTTTGTGCTACAACGGTGGAGTTGAGTAGTTGGGACAGAGATCATATGGCCCAGGAAGCTAAAAATCGTCACCATTTGACACTAAGGAAATATTTGCTGTTAGGCTCTAAAGAAATCTCCTACTTGCTTAGTGCCCACCTTGAGCAGTCGCCCCAGCACTCTAGAGTTTGCATTTGCGTGTCACTGCATCAGTGCATTGGGTGTACATGTTAGGGGAGCACTGCACATAGAGTGAGGACTGGCTTTGGAGTCAGAAGCAGTTCCATCTTAACCCTGGCTTTTACCTACCTGGCCAAGTTCCTTCACTGCCCTGAACTTGGTTTACTCATCTGTAAACCTCCCACACACCCTGAGCATCTCTGGCAAGAGGTGGCCCCAGGAGACAAGCTCCCCTTCACCCTCTTGAGGCCTCTGAGCCCCTGCAGCTGGAGCAGCCCTTTCCTGAAGGCCATCGCAGGGAACTTGCACTTGTCCCCATTGAGCTGAACTTCACCCTCTCCCTGCTCAGACCCCAGCCCACCCTCACCCTCATCCCAGCCTTGCCAGCTTGATGAACGTGTGAGGTCACTTTGGGAATTCTTTTTAAAGCAATCGAATGAGCTGATCTTAATAACCATTTTAAAACAGCAGAGCAGAAGGAGCAGATTTCTGGGCAAGGAGAGCTGTCTCTCCCAGCTGCGTTAACGGCTCACGTTCTAGAAGAATTCCTGAGCCGCCAAGGCATCTCTTCTGCTGAGGGCAGAAGCAATCCGTAGGCACATGGAGAACATGGGATCCATAGGCGCTTCTGTGCTTTCAGAGTCAGGGCCATAACCTTTGACCCCTCCTAACATGGGGACAATCCTCCGTACGGTATGTTCTTAGACAAGTTTTGTTGAATGAATGATTTCTCTCTGTGCCAGGATTCAGATATTTTTCCTCTTTTCTTTGCTAATTTAATCCAGAAATTGGCCTGGGTTTACCAAAGCCTTGCCAGGGTTTGCAAACAATCAAAGGCACGTGGGCTCCATTCTCACCAACTTCTAAGAATGCTGGGCCACGTGGTGACAGCCGGGGGGTAGTGGCGGGACAGGGATGTTTTCTACTGGTCTCGGGAGAAGCCTCGTGAACTGGCCACAGAACTGCAGTCCAGCTGGGGGAAGGCGCAGCCCCAGGCCCGTTCACATGACTTTGGCTTCAGTTCCTGGGAAAGAGGAAAACATCTCTGAAACGAGACACTAACGCTTGGTGCCCTTAGGTTGAGGGGAAGCAAACGGGGCTCCCGGGCAAGGAGTTTACGTTTGAGTTTGGGCCTGGCCACAGCAGGGGGTGGGAGGATGGAGATCAGGAGCTCCCATTGTCACACGCAGCTCCCTAGGCCCCCGGGTCGACTGGTGCTGTGGGCCATGGAGACACTGTTCCTGCTCCTCATGCTCGCCCCACTGGCCTGAGAGCATGGCCACATAAGCCACCAGGAGATATGGCTGTCAGGGCCGGTGGCGTGTGTGAGCCCGCTACACCACTGAGAAGAGGGCGGCGCTCTCAGATGCTGATGGGAGCCAGGCAGGAGGCACGGTCAGGGGCGAGGAGGGCTGTGGCAATAGAGAACAGAGGGGGCTGGAGCGACAGGAGAGGCCACAGCCCTGGAGATCCCCTCCTGGTTCCCAATCCCTTGTGGTCGTGTAGGAATAAGCAGGCCCCCTGTTGCCAGCTCTGTTTTTCCATGAGAAGCTGGAAATCCAACTTTTATGGGAAATTTAATTATTTTTCAATGTCGGCAACAAATTGAAATTAAGCCCTCACACGGCACAAGTGAATCAGAACACGACTGCAGGACAAGTCTGGCCGGCCAGCAGGGGGATTGTTCCTTCTGGCCTAGAAGAAAGGAGGCAACTGCCTGCCCTGCTGTGTCCTGTGCCGGGGGACAATTAGTGCCACCTCCCAGGGCTGCTGTGAGCATGACTCGAGTTAAACACCAGAAACGTACTTAGCAGAGCGCTGGGCACGTGGAGGGTGTCTAGCGAATGTGAGCTGTCACTGGTCACGTGTTTGCTCATTGGGCACTCTCTGAACCCCTGGTCTAAATCAGGCCCCATTCTGGGCATTGGGGTACAAAAGCGAGGAGTTGTGTCTCTGTGTTCAGAAAGCTTGGCTTCTGGGAGGGGTGGGGAGTAGGGCAAGGAACGAGTAATTACACCCTGGTTAACACGCTCATCACACAAGTACAGGGCACTGCGGGGTCACAGGGAAGAGCGCCTCAGACGAGGGCCGCTTGAGCCCTGCCACAGAGGCAGAGGTTAACCAGGAGAGAAGCCTGGGGTGTGCTGGTGCTGCTGTGGGTGGTGGAATAGCACGTGCAAAAGCCCAGCGGCATCGCTGCCTCACAGTGTGTGGTTGGGCCTTGCTGGAGTGTAGGGTGCTGGGGGAGAGGCAGGAGATGAGGTTGGCCAGGCTAAGGGGCGTGGGGCCCACTGCCATACCATTACAAGGGAGTGAAGAGGTTGGTTTGGGGTCTAAAAAGAGAAACCTCTCTCTTCGGGAGTTTGGGGCTTGTACATTCTCTTAACTGGAAACGCCTCTCCCCACAGCCTGAGGGGGCTGAGTTTGCACACGGCCCTGTGTGAGGAGGCACTTTTGCTGTCTCTATGTTGTCCCAGTGGCCTGTGAGATTCCCTTTCCTGGGTAAGATCATCGAGGCTCAGAGGCTGGGTGGGCAGCTAGGGCGGCAGATGGGATTCTGTGGGAGGCGGGCCGTCCTCGGAGACCTGGCCCAGGTGCAGGTCCTCTTCCCACTGTTCTGACCTGAGGAGCAAGGGCTCCGGAACCCCTGAGGAGGCGCTGAGGCGTGTCCTCACCTTGGCCCTCTGATGGCATTCATGTCACTTGTCCACACCTCCGACTACCTTTTCCATCTACTTCTGCGACTCTCCTGGTTCTTCCCCTTGGCTTCTCCATCGCTTGTGTCTTCCCATTCTCTCTGAGATTTGCTACCCACCCCTCACTCATTCCTTCAGTGCATGCCTATAGAGCGCCCACTATGTGCCAGCCGCTGGCGTAGGTGCTGGAAATGCCGTAGTGAGCAAGCCTGGGGGTCCTGCCTGCGTGGAGCTCACATTCCAGTGGGCTGGGGGGGGGGCAGTAGACCCCTCCCCAGTGATGATGATGCAGGTGGAGAACGTTCCGACGGGTGGGGACCATGGCCTGTCCTTACCTCTGCCTCTTCCTTCCTGAGATGTGCTGCACCGCCCCCCATTCTCGCCCACCTCCCTCCCCGCTCCAGAAGGCCTCCTGACAGCCGACAGGAGCCTTGGAGCAGCCTGTCCTTGGCCTCCCTGGGGAGCTGAGGGTTGTCAAAGCGGGAGCTGGAGTCCCAGTGGATGAGGAGGGCCAGGCATTGTCACTTCTTAATGACAGCTTGAGGCAGCTACAGAGCTTGTCTTGTACAGACTCCAGCCAGGAAGTGACAGCTGAGCCAGAAAAGCAGAGACTGGCTCCCGATCTGGGCTGGCATGGACTGTCACTCCTGCCCAGGCCCCCCTGGGCAGCCCCCTGTGCTGAGTTGCTGTTGAGCGACCCCGGGGTCCTGCTCTGCTGCCCGGGACCCCTTGGTGCTGCGTCTCGGAAGGGTCAGGGCTAACAGTCTGCTTCCCGGACTCTGCATGTTTGGCACCTGGCAAAGGTCGGCAAGGACTGGGTGTTGAGTGTCTTTTGAATGAATGAATAAGTGAGTAGATGAATTCCCATAAAGTGACTGTGGTCCCACTGACTCCCATAAGAAATGGACTCTACCTGTCCATGGAAAGAAGTCCCAGTAGCATCAGTGTCCTCGTCCCTTCTCCCTGATGCCCCAGGCTGTTTTTCTCCATCATAGTTGCTCAGGTGTGGATCTCCAGCTCGTGGAGACACACAGCCTTAAGTTCAGCAGATTTGCCAAATTGCTTTCCAAAGCCTTTGCAGCGGCTCCCACTCGCGCTCATAGGGGTGAGTTTCCCATGTTCTCTGAGCCTCAGTTCCCCCCATAAAACAGGGATAATGACGCTCCCCTGCAGGGTGTGGGAGGTGAAAGGTCGTGATGTGAGGAGGCACCTGGCACAGGTCTGGGAAGGTCAGAGCTGACAAACAAGGTGCATCCATGCCATCTGCCAAACCAGCCCACTTTGTCCTCGAGAAGCTCGGTTCTCATGGACCACACTTACGTGCCTTATCACAGCAAGAAGGACAAGGCCTCGGCAGCCCTGGGGCACAGCCAGCGCCCTCTGCCTGGCTGGAGGACTGGCACAGTGGAGATGAGCCTGGAGCTGATTTTGACTGCAGAGTGGGCATTTCCCAAGTGGAGTGGTGGGGAAGGCACCACATCCTCAGCACGTCCCTGGAATGGGAGACAGCGCATGGGGCAGGCATGGGCATGCGGGGCAGGGAGGCCTCAGAAGAACAGAGCTGGCCAGACGGAGGCAGCTTGGACTTGATCTTGAAGCTTTGGGAGCCATTTTCCAAGCACTGAGGATCCCACAGCTGAGGATGCAGGAGAGCCTTGCCTTTGCAGGGGCGCAGGCTCACTGGAGGGGGTGCAGTGAACAGTCTGACAAACAAGTGAGGGGATCAGAGATGGTGACAGTGCAGCAGAGGGGTGGCCTGGAGGGGAGCAGCGTCCAGTTAGCTTAGCCACTGAGCTCCCTGGCACGTCCACTGCACAGGATGGGGCAGGGTGGGCGGGGGCAGCCAGGTGTGGGGCGGGGCTGTCCTCGTGCGCCCTCCCCACCCCAGCCTGACAAACAGACGGACCTGTGGGCTCCCCACGGCCCTTCCGACCCAGGAATGATCTGGGGGGCTTGTGCCTCCAAGAACTCAGCTGACCTCGCTTGGTTCTGGGTTCCCTGTGCAGCAGAGCGTGTCCATCCGTCCTCTCGCCCGCTCGTGCAGTCCCTTGCTCCACACCTCTGGGGGCCTGTTCCTAGCCTGTGCCCAAGTGGTTGACGCACTGCTCAGCCAGGAACAGAGGCTGGCAAGGGAGCTCGGTGACTCAGACAGATTCCTGTGGTGCAGGAGGCCCCGTGCTGCGCAAAGGGACAAGGCTGTTTCCTGCTGTGTTCTCTGAGGCGCCTTATTTCACTTCCTGGGAGGGATGCACTCGCAGCAGACAGCCCAGCGGTGAGCTGTGATGAGGCGAGTAGGGCTGCACTAAAGCTTCTGGATTTGCGGGGAGCTCAGCATTCCTGCTGAGCCGGGGACACATGTGACAGTCTATACTGGCATGGTTTCCTCAGTCTCCTCTGGGTCAGTGCCTGCTGGGCAGGGTCTCTCCCCTCTTCCTCATCATGAGGGGAGAGTCCTAGTGGCCATGGGGAGGCTAGCCCGAGTCCTCGCCATCTTCGCTGTGAGGGGGTGTCAGGTCTGGCCCCGGGCTCTTTCCCTGGGGTGTCCCTGCCCAGTCCAGGTCCAGTGTCGTGATGACTCGTCCACTCTGCAGCCTCTCCCAGTCCACAGCCAGCTACCTCTACCCCAGCCAGCATGGGACCGGAGCTTCTTCGGCCCACATGCTCCCCTCTGGGGCTGGGGAGCCTGGCCGCTACCCAGGCTAGTTCACCCACTCGAGCCCCTCCCATTTCTCACCTCCACTTAGCGCCACATTGGGAATGGACTCTGCTCTTGCCACATGGTCTCATCTCAAGGGCAAAGGGGAAGCAGGGCCCCAAACCCCCTGGGATCTATCTGTTTGACCCTAAAGGTATGTGGGGACAGTGGCAGGGATGGGGGGCCATAACCCTGGGTCTGACTTCCTGCTGCTCCTCAGCCACCTCCCGTGTCCTCCCCCATTCCCGCCCCCAGGGACTTCCCAAGGGCCACGGCACCCCCTCCTCAAGGTGCCATTTCCCCTCTCTCTTTCCTTGAGTCCAAGTGGTGATAGGGCCACAGAAGAATACGATTTACGGGAGGAATAAAAACCATTGTTGTCAGATGATGTTGTGGTGCCCAGTTGGACAAGGTGACAGAGCTCACATCGCAAGGCTGGGAGCAGTGCCTCACAGGCTCTGAGACTGGCGGGGAGGTAGTGAGGATGCCACAAGATCTCGCCACGAGGGGCCCCTCCCTGAAGGGCTTCTTCTGGATGAGATTCCACGCTGGACCCCAGGGCTCTGGTCAGGGAACGCCGAGGAGCTGGGAGCACCAGTGGGCTCTCCAGGGCCGGGGCCACTGCCAGCAGGAATCAAGATCCCTGCCTTCTCTCTGCTCCTTCCCTGTCAGTGGCCTCCAAACAGTGGCCTCAGGGGATATCAGGCCCCCGGCCTGCAGCCTCAGCCGTGTCCTCTGTGTCCTGTGGCCTCAGCGGAGTCCGTCCTTCCCCGTGGTGCAGCATGATCCCTTTCTGATGAGTTGTCGGGCGGTGAGTGGGAAGGTCAGGCCCCGAGTGATGGTGAGGCAGTCGGTTACCACGTGGCAGGGCTGGTGGGGAGGGAGAAGCCAGGTCACACACACATACATGGTAGGGGGGGGGGGTGGCAGCAGCGCGGGCTCTAGAAAATGCCTGAGCATGCAGCTGTCCACGCAAGCCCTTCCTTGCAGCCCCGAGGAGAGCCCAGGGGGCCTGGGGTGAAGCCCAGATGGCTGAAGTTGGGGTCCCAGGGAGCCAGCTCAGGGTGTTTGACCCTCGGTCATTTGATGCGGGCTGTACGGAATGTGGGATCCGCCTGGGATTTCGCTAGATGCTTGAAATACATTGTGGAGGGTGGTCCTGGTAACTGCCTAAGGGGTGAGGACTAGGACCACCTCCATTTCACAGATGAGGAAACTTAGGCCCAAACAGGCAAAGTACCGGGCCCAAGTCACAGAGCAGGATGGAGGCCGAGCCCTCGCTGGACCCCACGCCTTGGAGTGATTAGCACCGATACCACAGCTCTGTTCTTCCTTTTGTGTTTCCACTCATTTGCACAGTAAATGTTTGTTGAGCCTCCACAGGTTCTGGGCGTTGACCTGCATCCCTGGGGTGCAGGAGCCCTGTCCCCACCCGGGGGACCTGCAGAGATATCCCTAGGCCCCGGCCAGTGTGGCCTGGTGTGGGATTGGGGGCGGGGGTGCTGGGGCCGTGCTCTGTGTGGTCTTGAAGGAGGGGCCCTAACCGCCTCCCGTTTTTAATGGCACGACCTTAGTAATTCCAGTCCTGCCCATCTGCATTTCATGCCAGTTTGATATTTTGAGCAGTGGCTAGAGTATCATGTTTGCTCTTGCCTTGCCTCCGAAGTATTTGCAGAGGAAAGAGCGGGGAACTGAGATCTGCAGGGGGATGTTTATTCTCACGATAAGGCCTGGCTTTGGCAGCCTCATTATGCGTCATGAGATGCACGCAGATGAAAGCAATTCCTCACGGAAGCCAGCAGCCCTCTCTGCCCCGGCTTCCAGCAGCACTGTCTTCCCTGCCTCCACCGCGGTGGTCTGAGCCTCCTCCCGGGGCCTCAGAGAGACCAGCCTCTTCCCAGTTATTGCAGAAGTTCCCAGAGAAGCCACAAAGCAGATTGTGCGCCCCGCTCCCAAGGCCTCATGAAAGACTCTTCCAGGCCTGGCTCGCGCCCCCACGTGGTTCTCTTATTGCCAGAGCTTGGCTCTGTGGAGGAGCTGATCGCTTTCCCTGAAGGCTGGGCATAATGGATAGGAACCTCACCAGCAGCTCTGCCCCGTAGAAGCCCCTCCTTGCCCAGACCGTCTCCCCACCCTGGCAGAGGAGAAAGTCACCTCTGTCACAGCCTCAGGCCACTTGCCAGGGCTCACAGTGGCCTGGGGTGGAACACTGCCACAAGAAGGCAAACTTTTACATTACCATGCAGGGCCATGCCCTTCCTTATTGTCTATTCCAAACAGGAACTTGGCTGCGTCTTCGCATAAGCAAAAGGCGCATTGCAATGTATTTCCCCAAACAAGAGAGCCCTTGGCCTCTCTGCACGGAGAAGGGCTGTGGCTTTGAACATCTTCCCTCAAGGTTTAAAGATTCTAGGATCAATTTCTCAGACACAGCTCAAGGACATTGTCCCGGCTTCCCCTCCCCCTAGGTCTAGGCGGAGGAGAGCAGATTCCCACCCCCCCCACCCCGTCCCCACACACATGCCAGGGGGGCGGGAGGGGGGTGGGGAGGCACTTGGGCACTTGGCTGGAGCATCTGTCATTACAGGGCATCATGGGCCCGCTGCTGTCACACATTCTGCCCATTTCCTCTTGTTCCCCATTCTCCAAAGTTATTCACTCATTCGTTCATTCAAAACTCTTTACTGAGACCTACTGTGTGCTCCACACTGCTGGAGACACAGCAGTGACAAGGAGGAGAGATGCCTCTATATCAAGTGCATAGTCCAGTCTGGGAGCAACTACTTCAGGGGGTGTCTTAGGGGCTTGCTTTGAACAGGGACAGTTGTGCTGGGGGAAGATCATGAGAAGCCAGAGGGCACAGCAAGTGTAAAGGCCCTGAGGTACGGAGGGGCTCCCTGTGCAAGGAGCTCTGAGGCCGCCAGCTGGATCACGTGAGTACGGCCTGGGGTAACCTGAAAAGAGGCCATGGGGCTTCAAGTTTATTCCAGTTGCAGTGGGAAGGCCTTGGGGTGGCAGTGGAGGGTTGAGCAGGGGAGTAGCTGCCCCCTCCTTTGAAACACATTTATTACTATGACTTTGTTTTTTCTAATGCTCTTCAGAGATTTCAAGAATTCAGGGGCTGCAGGAGGGAAGAGGGAATTCCAGGCATGAGCCCTTGCACAAGCAGCCTGAAAGGGAGCCAGGCTTTGGGGAGGGTGGAGCTGTCAGAGTGAAGGTTCCTGGAGGAGAGGAGCTGAAGTGGGGCATGGAGAAGCCGCCCAGGGCCAGCTTAGAGAGGGCCCCGGGGCCTGCTCCTGAAGGCACCAGGGAGCCATTGAGAGTTTCAGGCAGAAGAAGGAGGAGGTCAGATCTGCTCTGAGTGTGACCGTCATGAAGAATGGTGTATGGGGGTGTGGGCAGGACAGGAGGCGGGAAGGTGCTCGGGAGCCCCTGCCGCTTGCTTGCCTGTCTGTGAGATGAGGCAAGGTCGGGGGAGGAGGGGAGAGGTAAGGGAGATGTTTGCAGGCTGCCTCTGTCTTCGGTCGTGTATTTGCCACATCTGTCGGCTCTCTCCTGGGCAGAAATATTGTAGCTGTGTCCCTATTAAGGATTCAAGTGTTCCATGGGAATTTTGCTCATCATGCCCAGTGGTCCCCATGCCCAGGTGGGCCCTGCGGGCTTCTGGCTTCGCCACAGCATCTGAGCACCATCTTGTAGGGAGCAGGAGGCAGTTGGACTCGGGGGCTTTGGCAGTTTCTCAGCCCCCTGAAAAGCTGGCAGGACCCTGGGGGGCAGGGCAGGGCCCGCTCCTCAGGCCAGCAGAGGACAAGGATAGTGGGGCCCTCGCCTCAGCACTGCCGACGACGTCTCACCTCCCCACAGCCCTGCGTTCTGCCATTTCTGTTCCTGACAAAGCACAGTGTGGGGACTGGGAGCCAGAGACCAGAGGGGACCTGTATGCTGGCTTGGGGTCTCGACCACACCAAGCTAATGAGCAAGAACCTAGCCCAGGCCAGCTGGTCATGGGTGGGCGGGGGGAACACAGGGTCCCACCCTCTGGGAGGGGCTGGGGTCTGACCTTGAAGGAGGCCACCTGGAGGGCTCCCTAGAAGGCCCAGCAGCTGCCGAGAGGGGCCAGTCATGGCTCAAAGCCCTGCCTCCCTGGGAGAGTAGACCGTGTGCACTGTGTCCCTGTGTGGAAGGGCAGAGGCTTCCTAGGGGAGAAAACCATGAAAGGCGCCACAGTTGAAGGCCACCACGGCGGGCGGGGCTGGGGAGTCTCGAGAGCAGGTGTCCCGGCCACCCCGCTGGCCATCTGCTAGGCGCACTCCGGACGTGCCCTGGCTGGCTCTCAGCAGCCCAGGAGGCCCAGTCGCTCTCTGAGGCCAGAGTCAGGCACTGAGCCCAGCTGACGGGAGCTGGCAGCTGGTGGGCAGTTCCAAAGACAGAGCCTCCCCAGCTCGCACCCTCACTCAGTGGCCTAGCGCCCCAGGCTTTGGCGGCCTCACCCCCACCCCCAGCAGGATGGGGCCCGTCTGCCTCACAAGGCTTTGCACTGGGTGGTGGGGTTCCTGGGGTTCTGGTCACCTCCTGTCTCAAATCAGGAGTCAGGGTCAGAACCTCCCAGTGTCCAAGAAGGACACAGGACCCCCTGCCCGAGATGAGAGCGGCCGCTCTCGTCCGCAGTTGGGGGGCCAGGAGAACAGGAGGGTCCTGGGCCCTGACAGGCAGGGTGTGGGCTGGGAACTGGGAAGATGGCCAGCCCCATGTCTCCCTCCTCCCTGTGGGGCCACCCTCAGCTTCCTCATCACTCGGTGGGACTGACCACCCCTCCTCGTGGCCTCAAAGAGCTGTTGGGAGCATAAAATGAGAGAATTCTGTGAACTCAGCCCCCACACCCTTTGGGATAATAAGGTGGGTTTCCTGTCCTCAGAGGGATTGTGACCACAGGCTCAGGGCCTCACGGCATGCACTGGGGACAGGTCCTCTGGAGGTGGACCCCAGGCCAGCCCTGAAAAGTGCAGTCAGAGCATGGGCTTCAGGGTGCACTACACTCCAGGCTGTTGAAGGGCCCCGGAGCCCCTCATTTTCTGGGGAGGCTCTGAGAGACGACCCCAGGACATTTCTCCCTCCCCAACTCCGTGCAGAGCAAACATGGACTGCCTCCATTTGCCAGTGAGGGACGGGCTGAGTGGGCCCTGGGTGTCCCAGGGTTATGTAGGAGGTACCCCCATTCCAATCGACATCACTCCTCACATCTGTCCCTTTTCTCCACTCACCTCTGAGTCTGAGCCCCACACTCCCACATCTCAACTGCTGCAGTAGAAACTTCAATCTACCTTCTGTAAAGGAGCCAGAGTAATCTTTTTAAGATGCAGTGTTCCCCTTCCTGGCCCCATATTATCCATTGCTCTTTGAGTGGAGTTGGAAGCCTTCCTCCGACCTGAATACGGATGTGGTCTGACCTCAGGAGTCTTCTCCCACCTCCTTCCTGGGATCCTGACCCCAGGACGTTTGCACACACTGTTCCCTCTATCAGGAGCACCATCCTGGCTTTGCTGAGCTAACTCGTTCTCATTTCTCAGCTCTGAGACAAAATGCCACATCCTTAGGAGGCTCCCCATTCCCCCCCAGGGCAGATTCACCATTAATACGCCCTCTGGGTTCCCTGCCTTTCCCTTGCAGCCCTCATGACATGATCGTGGAGCTGGTTTTGTTACTTCCAAATGTCCCTCTCCACCTCCTGACAGAGGGCCAGCTCTGTGCTGGTTCCCTGCTGAATCCGGAGTGCTAACATGGTGGCTGGTGTGCAGTGCGCTCATGGCTCTCTGCTGCTCTCTCCACGGACGTGGGCCGTGGAGAAGGAGAGGCCAGGCCAGGCGATTCTAGCCCCTGGGGGTGGTGGGCTCTATGAGAGGCCCGGGGTGGGGGCACTCAGTTTGAGAAGTCCCATTGAGAACCCATGCGGGGCCCTTCGCTGGGCTAGGGGGTTATGTGTGGCAGGATGGACATTTATACACCAAAACTCAACCCTGGGGAGAAACACAGCTTTCTTTAGTTCTTATATCCCAGGATAGAAGGGGAAACATAACCTGGCCCGTGAGGCGTGGCTCAGGCTCTTCCTTCAGGGGGAATAGTCAGGTCAGAGGTTAAGCTCCAGCTCTGGGCTTGTCTTAGCTTGGGCCGCTCAACAAAATACTGCAGGCTAGCGGCTTAAACAACACACATTTATTTCCCACGGATCTGGAGGTGAGAAGTCCAAGATCCAGGTGCCAGCCAGTTTGGTTGCTGGTGAAGGCTTTCTTCCTGGCTTGCAGATGGCTGCCTTCTGGCCCTGTCCTCACATTGACAGAGAGAGAGAGAGAATGAGAGGGAATGAGAGAGAGAGCAAGCCCTCTGGTGCCTCTTCCTATGAGGGCACTAATCCCGTCATGGGGGCCCCACCCTCATGACCTCATCTAGTCCTCCCAAAGGCCCCATCTCCACATACTGTCATGTTGGGGGTTAGGGCTTCAACACATGAATGTGGGGGACACAATTCAGGCAATAACAAGACTGTTTGTCCCTATCCCTCCTCCCTCGGAGCAGGGGTGTGTGCATGGCTCAGGTGCCCTGCATCTGCATGCATCTGTCCCAGCATGCTCTGCCCTGGGCAGTGACCCTCCAGGCTGAGGTCCTGTAGTTGGGGTCGGTTGGGGTTTGTTCTCTCTGCTGTGGCCATGCAAGGAAGTCTGCTCTCCTCTCCTGCAGGCCACCAACCCCTGGGCTCTCTCTGAAGCCCCACAGTGCCGCCCGCCCCAGGTAACCCTGCAAGCCAGCCCCCAGCATCCTACCCTCTCAGACTTCTCACTGCCAAAGCATCCCGTGTGTCCATTTCAGCTCCCTGAAGCGACCCCGTGAGGTGAACCCGTCCCCTCCCATGTCCCAGACAGCAGATTCAAGCTCTCTCTGCTGTCGTCTCCTTCTCGAGTATCTGTTCTGTACCTTCTCTGCACCCTGTACTCAAGGCATGACCTGAGGGTCGGGGCGGAGGGAGTCAAGCGAAGCCGTCACCCAGCCTCTCTCTCCCCTTTCCTCCCCCCGGCCCCCCCAGCTGCAGCCGCACCTCCTGGTGTCCCGCCTTCTTCATTTCTGCACCCGACTTGCAGTCCAACTCCCTGAGCCAAATTGGCCCGGCTTTGTTCGTGAGAGATAGAGTGATACTTTGGAGACAAAAACCACTTTCTCTTGTAAGAAAAACTGGCTTTTAGGGCTATTGTCTCACTGTGGACTAAAAAATTTAGTTTGACCCTCAAAGCTGGGCGAGGATGTCTGTGCCTTAGCGGGTGTGCACCTGCCCCCTTGACTCCACTAGGGGGCTGCGGGAGAATATGATTTACTGGCAGTGAGAAAACCAACATTTTACTGTTTTTGCAAACATCATTCCATCACACGTGTGGAAATTTAGTCCTCACAAAGCTTCGTGAGATGAGGACGTCGTCTTTGTTTACAGAGGGGATGGCACGGTCTGGGTGAGTTGGCAGAGTCTCCCTGGGGCTCCACCCTATCAGCAGCAGGTGGCCAGGTGGGCCCTGGGCATCTGGCGGACACTCAGGGGACAGGTGCGGGGTGCTGACCCACCTCTCCAGCCTCGTGCACTGAGTCCCAGGGACCATCCATGCTCCTGTAGGTCTCTCAGTTGCCCCTTCCCTGCTGGAAAGCCAGGTCAGGGTAGGGAACCCAACTGTAGTCAGAAGGTAGATCTGCTGGGAGGAAGCTCCTGGCAGGGGCTGAGCGTAGGGCTAGATGGGGGCCTCATGGGGGCCGGCGTGCACAGTAGCTCTGCCCTCCCTCCTGTTGGTGCTGTCTCGACACACGGCAATGATGACAGCGGCCACCGGCTCCTTGTCTCGCATGTCCCGTGTGCCTGCCCATCCACCCATCATGATTTGATTTTCCTTGTTAACTCTCAGATTCCCTGAAGAGTCTTCCTACTGTTTATAGGCAGCAATTACCATTGCTTGGATAGAGATTCTAAAAGCTGGGGTTAAGAGGGGGTATGGCTCTGGCCTGAGATGGTAGAGTGGGCCCTGGGAGGCTCGCTTGGCCGGATCTGCCCTCACAAAGGGCTATTCAGCAGCCTCTGGACTCGGTCTGCACACAGGGTAGAGTGCACGGCCAGTCCATGCCTCTGCCCCCATGCTGATGTGAGTGGGTTAATCCCTCCAGTGGGTGTTTCCTGAGCACCTGCCGTGTGCTGCTGTGTCCTGGGTGCTGGGACACACAGGGAAAATATAGGTGACCGTGCAGCTCACAGGCCGGGGGGGGGTCACAGAGAGCTCAAGAAGTAACAGACACTGGGGATCACTGAGGAACAAACCAGAGCTGCGGAGGCCCTTCCAGGAGGAAATGACCATGAGGCTGGGCCTACAGGAGGAGTATGGTTTGGCCACCAACAAAGTTGGTGGCAGGAAGGAGTCCATTCCAGGTAGGATCCTGGGTGTTTGGGGTTGGGGTCAATGGGAAGGAAGGCTCTGTCAGCCTGAAACCCAGAATAACCTGACCGAGGTTTTCAGAAGGTCATGCTGGCTGTGCTGTGGAGAGTGAGGGCTTCTCATGTTTTTTTGCCGTGGACCCCTTTGACATCTGGTGAAGCCCATGGGCACCTGCTCAGAAAATGTTCTTAAATGCAACAAATAAAATACATGAGAATAAAAGAGTGATAAAAATACAGAGGTTATTTTTACAGCTATCGAAACAGAACACGCAAGTACCTTTGTGACAGACTGATGTCTGCTCTTGATTCACACGTGAGAAATTAGATCTGGCGGTGGGTCTAAACGACCCCCTTTCCCGGGGGTGATGAGCATAGATAACAACTCACAGCCGCCTGCAGCAGCTGTGGAGAGATTTCCGCGGGGCAGTCCCCGCACTGTCCGTGCCACTGGGATTCATTGCCCACATCCACCCCTGAAGGAAACACCACATGCAGTCAGAGGCTAGAGCGAATTAGAGGTCAGTGTCCCCGCCCACGGTCAGGCTCCAGGGGGAAAATGCCTGCGCTGGCAGGAGGGGGCACTGAGGAGAGGGGTGCAGCAATCCAGGCAGGGGTGGTGGCTGCAAGTGGGAGTTGCAGAGGGAAGGGAAGGGATGGACTCAAAGTTGATGGTGATGCCGAGGTGTAAAGTGTGGGAAAGAGGAAGGAGTTGGTGGGGTCCCAGGGGTCTGGCCTGGGGGCTGGTTGGGTGGTGATGCCATTTGCAAAGCCAAGGCTGGTCCTTGGGCCTGAGATTCCTGCTGACCCCTCCCTGGTTGTTTTTCAGGTCAATGAAATCTATCACGATGAATCCTTGGGGGCCCACATCAATGTCGTCCTGGTGCGGATAATCCTGCTGAGCTACGGGAAGGTGAGTGAGCACTGTGGACCACTACCCTGCAGACACACCAGAGCCTACACCCACTGTGGGATGAATGGGGCTCTCCAGGGAGGCATAGCCTGCTTTGAAAGGGTTTGTGTCTGTTAAAACCGCCCTGCCTTTCCCCAGCCGCCCTGTGGTCCCTGTGGTTCCTGTTGTCCCTGTGAGCCAGCATCATACTCCTGCTCCCCTTTCACCTCACCCCTTGTTTTAAAATGTAGGTTTTATTGTTATTCAGGTGTGGTGAGGCTGACGATCAGGATGTGACTGCCATGGAAAAGATGGATTATGACTCACAGATCACACCATGCAGGGCCACATGGGGAAGCACCAGTGTCCGTCAGGAGGCAGAGGGAAGGAGGGGGACCTGTGAGCAAGAGCTTATTGTGGTTTCTGCAGGAAGGACTGGGTGAGGCAGGGTAAGCAGGCTTAGATTCTGCCAGTTTGAATAATTTCAGCAGCTCTGGGACACAGGGCTGCCCCTAGCTGTCTGGTACCTGGCCTTGGATGATTAGGGCAGGGGATAGTGCCCAGAGTGCAAGAGCCCGATGAAGGAGGTGGGTGGGGGTGGCCTCTGGATTGGGTGGTTTGCATTTGAAAAGCATGCCCCCTAGTGAGTTGTGCACTGTCTCTAGGAGTCAGCTACCCTGGGAGGGCAGTCCCTCCAGGGTCAGCAGGCCCCAGATGTCAAAGCATCAAAAACATGTAATTAATACACCCCTCACTTCAACTCTTGCCCACATCTTCAACCCATGTCTTCCTCTTCTCATGCACTTAGCCTCTGCCCTAACTGGCTCTCTTGCCCTCCTTTCCCCCTCTTGCTGTAAAACGTGGAAGCATCTTTCCTAGCAGTGTGCACAGGTCTATACAGCAGGGTAGAGAGCCCCCAGAGACAGTGACCTGAGATGGGAAGATGAGGGGGTGCCTCGCCAAGGGAGATGGTGAGGAGAGAAGGGTCCCGGCGGTGCCAGGCAGCTTGACAGCACTTTACACATATGAACCCATGTAATCCAGGGATAGACGGGGACGCAGAGCTGTGACCATTCTCACTTCACAGATAAGGACGCTGAGACTTAACATGGTTCAGTGGCATGCCAGGTGAGTGGCCAATGTCATTTGGCTCCTGGGGAGTCGGGCTTCCCACCCTGGCAGCCAAACTCCAGAGTCCGTGGTCTGACCTCACTCAGTGTGTAGAAAATCAAATCATAAAAAGATCAGGTGCACCCACCATGGTAATTTATGTAAAGAGTTAACTCCTTTTCTCAAAGACAGAGAGTCTCAGTCTCAAAAAGTAAAATCAAACTGCACACAACTCACAAAGCCCACAGTACAAAAATGACAATGAAGGGCTTGTGTGACCGGACGAATTCCAGGAACAGTGCACCTTGAGCCCACTCTCCTTCCCCTGGGAAGCATGTCACTTTCAAGTGACAGAAGTGGCCACAGCGAGGACACCAGTCGTGGTCCTTTATGCACCCCACAGAGAACATAAAATATGCCTAAGCAAACCATCAGAACAAGCAAGAAATTGACGAAACCTAACTGCAGGAGTCTTTCATACCCTTTTCAAGACCTTTAACAGATTACATTTTAAAAAGCATAAAAGTTTTGAATAATATAATGAATAAAGTTAAATTAACAGTTATATCATTTTTTTCTTGCCCTACAGAAAGATATGCCTTCTTTTGGAGAAATCATAGAACACTTAAAAGTTACAAAAGTACTTTAGGTCATAAAGAAAATTTCAGTGAATTTTATACAGCAAAAACCATTTGGGCTATATTCTCTGACTCAGTGCCCCAAAAGCAGGAGAAGGAGAAGGATGTATAAACTGAAAAAATCCGATTCTTTTGAAAATTAAAAAAAAAATCTCCTAGGAAGGAGAATATTAGAGCTGCAATTGCATGTCATTTAGAAAACTAGTGAAAACAAGAGCACTACAGATCAAAACCTATGGGGTGTGACCAAAGGTGTATTCAGAAGCAAATTCACAGGTGCTTTCCATGATTACACAAGAGAGAATGAAAACAAGTTAACCCTGCATTCAACTCAGTAAGTTAGAACAAATGTCAACAACAACCCCAAGCCAAAAACCTAAGGAAAGCAAAACTGAGGAAATAGTTCAGAAAGTGCAGAAATCAATAAATGAGAAAATAGAAAGAAACAACAGAATCAATCAAGAAAGCCTTGGGAAAAGCAAATCTCTGGCGTATTTAATCTAGAAACACAGAGGGGAATCACAAACCAAAGATTAGAAAGGGTGTATATATATATAATCCTGGCAGGGGAGAAAGCATTCGAGGCAGTGGTTGGGAGATCTCCCCTTGGGCCTCCTCCCCACCCTGCCACTCGGACACCCACTGGTGATCAGTGGAGGAGGGGATGTGCACGCCTTCCTCTGTAGGTGAACCAACTAGGAGAGCGGCAAGAGGCTCATGGAGCTCTTTATCCCATTTGGCCTCTAGACCACACAGACACTGTGGACAGGGGGAAGGCTGGGGGTGGGCCGTGCCCAGGGATCCCGTTCCAGCCTCCATTCACAGGCAGGGGTCCTTGGAATGTCCCATAGGACTTTCCTCTGTCCCCACTGGAGTAGCTGTCAACACGTTCCCTCTCTCTCCACCTTTCCGCCCCTTCCTGAGGCAAGGTCCTTCCAGCCTCTCCATTCTGGGCTTGGGACCCCTCCACCAGGACCCTCCTGTGTCTGAATTTTCAGGCCTTTAGCCTGAGGGATGGGCATAGTTATATCCCCCTCGTCTCTCTTTCTACCGCTGGTGAGGGGAAATGGGAAACTTCGGGTCTTGGGGGAGAAGGGGGAGAAGTACCACTGATTGGTCTGGGCACTGGGTGGCAGCTTGCATTTCCCCTAATTGCTCGCATATTGATTAAAAAGAAAAATTTGGAAATTGTGCACAGTTAATTGCTTACCAGTGCTGGCAAAGCTTTGGCTCTCATTTGGCCTAAAGAGTGTCTGTCTCCTTCCCAGTATTGATTACTCGATGGAACAAAGCCTCATTTATTTTAACCCAAAGCTGTTTCTACTTGTTCTTTTTTCCTAACTGCTGCAGGCAGGGAGAAGGACTGTGCGGTCACAGTCCGACATTTGCAGAAGAGAGTCAAAACCTGAAGGTGAGAATTTGAGAATCTCTGGGTCAGGAACCTGGAGATCCTGGGAGATCAAGGATTTCCTGGGAAATGGGAATATTTCAAAGCTAACTCCAAAAAATGTAGAAAACACCATAGTAAGTCTCATAACCATGGAAGGAACTCAAGTTCTTCACCATCTTCAAAGTTATCTTGAAGAAACCTCTAAATAGGGAGTCAGATAATCTATTTTTGCCAGCACATTCTTATTCATTTGCAAGGAATTATTAAGCAAGGATAATACAATACCATATAAACTTCTTCAGAATATATAAATATATATATTCTGAAATCCACGCAATTTATTTTTATAGCCAATGTGATTCCTACATTCAAAGCTGCCAAAAGTAGCATGTCTAAGACAAAGTACAGACCTGTCTCACTTCTAAAAATGGTGTAAAAATCCTGAGGCCTTAAGAGTTTAATTCAATAATACATATGAGAGACTCCCACCACCATAAAATAAGGTTTATTCTAGGAATGCGGCAACTGTTTAATATCAGGAAGTCTGTTCATATATTTCATCACATCCGTCTGCCTAATGACAAACCTAGTCATCTAACAAACACTTTTCAAAGGGCTTCTGTGTGCCAAGTGCTGTGCTGGGTGACTGGCATGGGCCCTGACCGCAGCGCTGCCTCCAGAACGAGAGGGACAAACAACAACCTCAGGGCTCCGTGGGGAAAGGCAGGGCAGGCGACTGGAGAAGTGACTTTTCAACCACAGGAAGGGAGTGAAAGAGGGAAGTACCAGCATAGGGATGTTTTGGGTTCAAAGACTGGAAGGGGAGAGAGGGCAGGGCGGGTTGGAGAAACAGAGAGCAGCTGAATCTGACTGGAGGGAAGAATGCGAGGATGGAAACAGCAGAAGTTGGTGCTGAAGAAGCGGGAAGGAGCCGATCGCGAGGGCCCTGCGTGTCCCGCCGAGGGGTCTGGTTCTCTCAGGAGGGCAGTTTCTGGCAGGAGGATGACATGATCTGATCTGCATGTCTAAGAAGGTCCCTGGGCTCCTGTGTGCAGAACGGGTGGTGGGAGCTGTGGCTTAGGAGGGTGTGGGTGCCATCAGAGGGGAGACAGTGGTGGGCTGTCCTGGGACCATGGCCATGGGGGTGGAGAAGGGAGGACAGACAGAAGAGAACTTTAGGAGGCCAAGTCAGGAGGGCGTGGGCGCTGATGGGTGAAGGTGGAGGACACCACGTCTCCGCCTCGGGCAGCCCAGTCGACGGTGATGCCGACCCCTGAGATGGAGAACACAGGAGGAGAGGTGGTGTGTGGAGGAGAAAGGCTATGCGTTCAGCTGAGATGTGTTGAACTTGAGGTGTCTGGTGCAGGCGATCCCAGTGGGACGGCCAGGGAGAGGCTGGCGGGGGTCTGGAGCCTGGAGAGAAGAGGTGAGCGTTGTTTGCAAAGGCCTGGGGGGCGCACAGGGAAGCACGCCCAGTCAGGGGGCACCTGAGAAAGAGCCCAGGAACCCCTGATGCTGAAGAAAGACGCTTGCAGGGCAAGGGGCGTGAAGGGCTGCGCAGGAGCTGAGAGTAGCTCCTGGCTTTGAAAATCTGTGAAAACTAGTAACAGATGGTAACGTGACAACCAAAATTTTATTTGTGAAAAAGAAGTGCATGTTCCTAAAAGTATTCTGCATAGCTAATTCTTAGGATGTCCGTGGATGTTTACACAGGAAAATAGAAGGGTTCTATGGCCAAATAAATCTGGGAAATGCTTGTAAAACAAGTATTCCTGACAGCAGAATTCCTCAGAGACTTCACTGTGGAAATGTGTGTGGTGACTCTCCGAGAGAGGGATCAGTATGCAGAGTTTCTCAGACCTGTTTCTCAGCCGAACCATTTTCCTCATGTAATCAACATTCTACAAAACTTGCTTTGGAAAATGCTGCGCTCATTGAGGCAGTTACAGTAAAACTGGCGACAAGAAAGAGACATAAGTTTGTTAGTGAGGTTCTGAAAATTCTAGACAATGTCATATGACATGAAACCAATATCGGAAAAAAGCGGACAAAATTATAATTGTTTGCTGATAATTATGTGCCTGAAAACCCAAAAGAATCTATTGTAAAACTTTTAGAGTTAATAAAGGAATTTAGTGACATAGCCAAATATAAGATAATTATACAAAAATCAATAATTTCTGTGTAAACCCACAATGCCCTGGTAATAGAGATAATAGGGAGAGAAAAGTTCCCTTTACAGTAGTAACCAAAAATATAAACTATCTGGAATAGTTCTAACAAGACAAATACAGGGCCTACAGGAAGAAAATTGCACATTGTTAATGACAGGAAAAAAGCAAAAACGGATGAAGAGACATATGCTGTTCCTTACAGGAAGTCTAGATATAGCAGAGATGTTGATTTTTCCCACATTAATAATTGGACATTTGATGAGGTGATTCTAAGATTCATCTAGAAGCATAAACAGTCAAGAATGGCTGGGACAGCCTTGAAAGCCAAGCAAATAAAAAGATATTTACTTCAAACATCTTGTAATGCAAAAATAATTAAAATCTTACTGTATTTGCATAAGCCTTAACAGATCAATTGAATAACACATATAGCTCTGAAAACACCCTTCACATAGATTACTTAACATGTGATAAATATAACTGGAATGGTTATTAAGTATTATAAATTAATATATGATAAATATAAATTTCATAAGTAGTAAAATATATCATATGATAAATATAGGCCAATAAAACATTCAACTATTTAAACTATATAAGTTAAGAAGAACATATTTGTTGTCAAGGGCTTCCTAAGCATAAAAACAATAGAAGGATTGTAAAGGGGAAGATGGATATATTTGAATACTTAAAATATAAAACTTCTGTCAAACAACACAATTAAAAGGCAAACCACAAGCAGGAAAGACATTTGCAATATGACAAAGATACCCTAGTCTATGAAGAGCTCCTATAAGTCATAGGAAGAACAGAATTGGCAATGGAAATAAACAGCAGAAAAAATACAAATGGCCCAAAAAAAGGGAAAAATATTTGACTTTACTATTAATCAAAGAAATAAAACAGTTTACCATTTTTAAAGCATCAGCTCTGTTAAGATTAGGAAGAAGGACTCACTGCTGGTTTGGGTGAATGGAGCAGTGCACTCTCCGGGTAAGAGTGTAAATGTGGACACATTCTAGAAGGAATGGGGCAATGTTTATCTCTGCTCTGAGAAAGGTTCTTGTTTGCCCCCAGGCTCTCATTTTTGTTGATTCTATCCCAAAGCAGTTATCAGAACTTTGGGCGAAGTTTTAGGAAGAAGACAAAGGTCATGGCCTTATCTCTAAGTGTAAAGGACTGGAAACAATCTAAATTGTCCACTAACAGGGGTCTAGTTAGATAAATTATAATAAGTCTATGTGGCAGAATACGAGGCTGCCAATTAATCCCACTTTCAAAGTGTGTTTAAGGGCATTGGGAAATGGTTACAGCATAAAGTTAAGTTTATTTGTTTGCTTTTTGAAAAAAGGATATAAATTTACAGTAAGATCTCAATTTTGTGTACATATATATACACAGAAGGGACTGGAAGGAATACATCGAATGTGAATGTACTTATATCTGGGCAGTGGGCCATGGATTTTTATTTTCTTTTTTTCTGTACTGAATTTTCTTAATTCATCATGATAAGCATATTTCTTTTATAACCAAAATGGTACATTTTTAATTATGAAAAAATAGTTTACATTTAAAAAAATCATTTAAACATGGTAAAGTCCAAGTAATCCTGTTTAACTGAATGCCAGCGCCATGGAGAAGGGTCTGCACAGCATGCCACAGGGCTCTGTCATGGCCAACATTTTATTCCTGATTTGAAGGAGGATACAGAAGGGACTTCACGCTCTCGTTTGACACCCATCTCTGTTGGTGTTTGGGGGCAGCTGGGGAAGGGTCTGTGTTCTTCTGTTGTGCAGGCACTGTCTCACCTTTCCTGTGGCCAGGCCCAGGAACTCCACCACCTGAGTGCCTAGGGGACTTCTGGACGAGCCATCTTGGCCAGAGCGAGGACGCAGGCCACCACAGGTACATGGCCATACCTGCGGGTGAGGCTGCATCACCAGGTGTGCAGGCACCCTCTCTCCTGGCCCATCTGGCCCCTGCCTCTCATGTGCTGCCTCGTGGAAAGGGGTTCTGCTTTCCCTGGGCCATGTCGGTACCCCCGCGTCCCCCATGAGCAGACTGGGGAGTAAGGGGAGTGGGCGTGGACCCCATTGTCAGGCTGCCGCCTGTTTGTCCTGGGGACAGTATGGGGAAGAGTGTAGGCCGTGGGGCTGCCTGGAGCCCACGGCCAGCCAGGCAGGCAGCCAGAGCCCACCCTGGGCAGTGGGGCAAGGGGACCACTGGTCTCTTTAGTGAGACCAGGAACAGTATAGTGAGAACTGAGAGGGCACAGGGGGACCAACACCCCCTCACCTCCTTGACTTCCTGCTGGGACGGGCAGTGGGACCCCCTGAGGGTGCGGAGCTTGGAAGCAGAGCTGGGGGCCAGAGGCACGCTGTCAGAGCTAAATCCAGAAGCACCCACCACTCCCCCAGCCCAGGGCTCTGAGACTGGCCTCAGACCTCTGCCTTGGAGGAGTCAGGATAGAGGACACAGCAGGATGTGGGGGACTGCGCCCCCATTCCCATCCCCAATCCCCTTGGCCTGAGCGGGAGGGACAACATGCAGGCCGCCCCTCTGCTGGCCCTGGGGACCCAGCCAGGACGACCCATCTCCTGTACCAAAGCTCACACCCCGCTCTGCCCACCTTCCCCTGCCCCGCCCCGCCAGCCCCCCGGAAGCCCGTGGGCCCAGGTCGGGCCCAGTGGGGCTGTGGTAGGGGTTCCTGGGGGAGGCTGGCGCCGACTGAGGCCTCTGTGTCCCTGGGGATTCCAGGGCCCGCTGGATGCCCGGTCCTCCTTCGCCAAGTTGCTGGGTCGTGAGGGAGAAGTGAAGTCCAGGTGTGAGTCTCGGTTTCCCCAAGGAAGACATGCTGCCCAAGTGCGGGCTGGGGAACAGCAGAGTTAGGAGGACGCGACTGGCCGACAGCACCCAGGAGTGCAGGTGCTGGACAGATGTCCTGACATGGAGGGACTGGGGCCCCACCTGCTGGTCTGGTGTCTCCAGGAACTGAGCACCTGTGCCTCAGCACAGAGATTAGGAGCCCGGGGCAGCAGGTGTGCCTGGCGTGGGCTCTGGTTGACTGAAGCGAGTGCAGTCCTGGGCTGAGGGCTCGGGAGCACCGTCTGTGGGAAAGCAGGGGCTGTCCCAGCGGTCTGGAGCGGCCAGGCAACACGGGAAAGTGACAGTTGTGGGGAGTGGCTGTGAGGGTCGAGGGTACTGGGCCGGACACACGGAGCGCCTGCATGCCGAGGGCCGTCACTGGCCAATACTTCTGTGACATGCATTGAAAGGGAGTTATTAGAAATGGGAAATGTGACAAAAACCAAGACATACGAAATGCCAGTCCCGACTTTTTGTCATTAAATTCCACAGACATAAAATCACTGCATCACATCGTTAGAAAGGGTCTCATTCCTGTGCTTACCTCCTTGCGGATGGTGACTGTCTGTGTCCGCCGTCACAGACTCCACTCTGCACAGCCCCGAGGTGAGGCCCTGTTTTCGGGTTTCTGGGGACCTTGTGGAAAGCAGGAGGAGATGCGTCCTGAGCCGCCGTTCCAGGCCACACCCCGATCCATCCTAAGACCTGCCTGCTCTCCGAGTGGAGCACACGCTCCCTGTGAAGTGACATGTGACAAGATCATTTCAGAGTGGCAAGCACCATGAAGGAATTAGAACAACGGGGGTGCCCTGGATGGAGTGGCAGGCAGGTGACTGCCCAGCCGGGATCCAAGGGCCGAGGACGGGGATTGAGTTTGGCTACAGAGAGGATAAATTCTGAACTGTCTCTTCAAGGAGCCACGTTCCTGCTGAGGAGAAGGGGCCCTGGCCCTGGAAGGACTAAGGTACAACCAAGGGCTGCAGCCAGGACCCCAGCGAGGAGAGGGGCCTGAGTTGTGCCCCTCGAGGTTCAGGTGGACTGGGAGAGGCTGTAAGGCCAAGGCCCAGACTCTGGGCAGAAAGTGGCTCAGGTACCCAGATCCTGTTATTCATTCCAAATTGTGACGGAAGTAGACCAGCCCCTGCCCTCTCCCCAAGCCTGTCCCCAGGCCCCCCCAGGCTCCAGGGGATAAAACCGGTGGCACTTGTGCAAGTGACATGTTTGTTTGTCTTCCAGCTTATGAGAAGCCTCTGAGTTATCTCAAGTTTTTCCTAAAACAACATTTTTCTCCATTTCCTTAAAAAAAAAATAAAAAACAGCAGAAGAAAAGAGATTATCTTATTTTATACAATATGCCATCAGCCAGGGAGCAGAACATCGGCAACACTTGAGGGTTGCATAGCAACTGGCTTCTCGATTGATTTTTTGAGAAGGCACCAAAGCTACTGAACTGTTCTCATTTTAAATATTTCCTAGGATGATGAAAATCAAAGCAAATGGAAATCAGAGACTTGGGGACAGTCAGAGAAGAACATAAGGTATCTTGTCATGAAAGGCCAGGTCAAGACAAAGTGTGGAATGCTCACAGGAATTTTTCAGCGTTGGAGGGGAAATGTCTGAGAAATTCTGATGTGAGTCTCTTACTGAAGGCAGAGAAGAGAGTGCTGGGGGCAAGGGCTCCCTGTCCACGAGCCCAGTGCCACTGCCTCTTACTCTGTCCTGGGCCGCCACCCACTAGCTCTAGACCTCAGCTTCTCTATCGGTGTGAGGGGCAGCACAGGGGATTCGGAGCACCCCAGGGACAGTGCTGGCTCAGGAGGAGCCAGGATGACTAGGGGCTGGTCACCATGTCTGGCCCCATCGGGTTGGGGGTTGGGACCCAGACTCCAGGGAGACCACGGGGCTGTCCCTGGGATGGGACACCACTCGGGCCAGGTCCTGCCTGGGAGGCCTGTTCACTCACTCCCTGCAGGCCTGCCGTGGCTGAGCCTGGGAAGATTTGTGCTGAGAATCCTGTGCTGGCAGCTTGGCTTTCTCTTGGAGCAGCTTTCCAGCCTCTAGGAGGGTGTCTGGAACATGCCTTAGTGATATGGGAGTCCCAGGCAGAGAAATAAGGAGCTCGCCTTCTGGCCTCACTGGGGTTACAATTCTGAGATGCCCATCATAATGAGATCTGAGCTCCATGCACCGCCTCACACATCGGAGCTGCGGAGAGAAGACCTCCAGCTTCGAGGGAGCCCACGCTGCATCTAGCCAGAGGGACACAGTGTTAATTCTGGCCCTGTTGACCCTTGTAGGACCTTTAGCAAGTCATTTACCATCACTGAGCCCCAGTGTCACCAGGAAGATGAGCACACACTAGCAATGACGACAGTAACAAGGGTGTTCCTGCGAGTTACTGCCTGCTGGGCCCCCTAGGGGCAGACCCTGTCTGAAGCCCCTTACATGACTTCACCCGCACAGCAGCTCCATGTCAGCACAGCAGCAGTTTCCTTGTCACACCCACCTGACAGTGAGGACGCTGGCTCCGAGAGGTGAGTGGCCTGCTGAGGTCACCCAGTGGTGAGCTGCTTTGCTCTGAGAAGGAGGGGCTGGACACTTACTCTGAAGGCTGGGGTGCGTGAGCTCCAAGCGTCTTGCCCCTTGCTCCCCTCTGGCGCTCCCCCATGCCAGTGGTCCCCCACGGAGGGTGATTTTGCCACCCTGCTCCCGGGGTATGGTCCTGGCATCTAGCAGGTAGAGGCCGGCATGCTGCTTAACATCCTGCAGTGCACAAAACAGCCCCACAACAGAGAACACCCAGCCCCAAATGTCAGCAGAGCGCAGGGTGAGGAGTGTGCTCTGCCCTGCGTCCTGCCCTGGCACAGGCCTGCGCTCCGGGAAAGCTGTCCGCTCTCCTGCATGTTTGGGAGGGCAGTCTGAAGCAGGAGCCCCTCTGGGGACAGTGGGGACAGTTGAGAAGGCTTTGTGGGCTGACGCCAGATTCCCTGGGACTGGAGTGGCCGTAGCTGCAGGTGGGCCGGCTCCCCCAGGGCCATCTCGCCATGACAGCGGCAAGGACAGGAACGTTTGTGGGCACTGACTGTCAGGGATGGAAGCCTCTGCGTCCAGCTCCGTGCTGCAGTTGTGCCCATTTTGCAGATGGGGAGCTCAGGACAGTGAGGTAACTTGTTCAAAAACATGGGGCAGATGAGAGATGAGCAGGCCTCCAACCCCACTGCTCGGGTGAGCCCCACCTGTCACCTGCCCATGCCGTGGTGAGCTTGGGGTCTGTGGGTCCCTGACATGCAGCTGTGCTCCCAGAGCTGCCCATGACCGTGGCCGGCTGTGGTTCTGGGGAGACAGGCCTACAGGCTGCCACCTGTTTCCCTCCTGTCTCCCTGACTGAAGGAGGGAAGAGCATAAATAATGCAGCTCATTTAAGAGCAAACAATGGAAATGTCAGAAAGCAATGACTGGAACAGAACTTTTTGCGCAGGTCTTAGTTGACTTATTTAGGGTGGGACCCCAGAAGCTGTCTCCGGCCTGCTCAGTCCCCTGTGCCCGGGTGCCCTCCGGGCTCAGAGCTGCAGCCCCGGGATGGGGCGCCCCGCCCGCCTGGCCCAGCCCGGCGCTGCCGTTCTTGCGGCAGCAGCGCCACCTGGTGGCCGCCTTGGGGCCCCGCCCTTCCTTTCCTATCCCTCCCATAGAGGGAGACGGCCACGAAGAGGACACCTCGGGGCGCTGCCTGGCTTCCAGGCCCACCTCCACCTCCTTCTAGCGGTGGGATTTGGGGCGAGTTACTTCATGTGTCTGAGATGCGGTTCCTCATCCGGAAAATAGGATAATAACAGTACCTGTATCTTAGAGCAGTTGTACAGCTTAAATTAAATGATCCGTGTACACCTCCAGCCCAGTGACGGCTCATAGTGAGTCCCTCCCGATGCGGGGACCCCACGGCGGCTACCCAGCCTCAGGGTGCAGGAATGCTCCGCACGGCCCCACTGTTCACTCTGGACAGCTGGCGCCCTGGCGCCCTTTGGGGGAGGACCGGCCGCTGAGGTGAAGGCTGGTTCTGTGGCTTCCTCCTGCCAAACCCCACTTGCGCTCCCTGGAACCCCATGGCCCCACGGCGCAGGCGTGCTCCCCACCCCAGCACAGGCGGGGACAGGTGGAGTCGGACAAAAAGGCATCCCTACAGAAGCCAGAGCAGAGACGAGAAGGCAGCAGGGCAGACACCTTCGGGGCGGGAAGAACGCAGACCGCCGCGGTGAGCTGGGCGTGAGCAGCTTTCCTAATTGAAGCGGGCAGCTCTCTAGCCTCTCCCTTTGGTCACGTCTTGGGGAGAAATAGATGAGTCTCCTCTCCTGTCGGAGGAGAGCCTAGCTCCCTGCTGTGATACGTGGCAAGGGCAGGGGTGCGGGTTTGGGGTGCGGCGTCTGAGGGCTGCGTGGATGTGGGCTGGGTGGCAGAGGAGTGGGAGGAGGGCGGGGCAGAGGTCCCGTTAGAGCCGGAGTGACCCACGTGGGCCGGCCCAGACTCGCTCCGGGGGCCTCTGCATGGACCTCTCTGTCTAGGAGGAGCCCTTCAGGCTGCGTGGAACGCCCGGGAAAGCCGGGGGCTCTCAGGAACTGGGAGGAGGAGGTCGAAGGAAGGTTGGGCCTGGGGTGCAGGGGGCAGGAGCTCGCAGATGGGTGTTTCCAGGGCTGTGCCAGGCAAGCTGCTTCAGGCAGTTTTCAGTCCTTTTGAACTTCTGCTCCACTGGCCTGACTTGGCCCCAGGCTGGCCCTGCTCGGGGCAGACAGAGCACCTGGACTGGTCACCCACAGGCTGCACCTGAGAAGTGGGAGAGTTCCTCCAAGCAAAAATGCCGAGCTCTCACCAAGCAAGCAAGCAAGCTGGGCCCCGGAGATGAGCCCTGGACTATGGCCTAGGGCACTGTGAGCCCCACGCTTTCCCTGGGAGTTTGTGGTCCTCTCCCCGTGGCTCCTCCATAGGTCCCTCCTCCCTCACCCGCCAGCCATGACACCTCTCTTGCTTGTCTCTTTCCACTCCGTGGTCCCAGCTCTGCTGACATCACACAGCCACACCTCCATCCAGCTCAGTGGCCACACTGTCCCCATCCCGTCCCCCCTCCCTCCTCTTTCTAAAATGCACGTGGGCTCTGCGCCTGCCACAGGGCACAAGGGCGATATCAGGTCGCAGACTGGCCCCTGGGCACCCCACACCCTCCTGAGTGTTCCAGAGCCAGCAAGGACAAGGACTCTGCCCTTGCTTCTTTTGAGCCCATCTGAAGTGGGCCAGAACCTTGAGAAAGTTGGGACGTAGGCAGAGAAATAGGAACTCCCACGTCTTGGGTGCCCAAAGGCCGATGGGTGTCCCCTGTCCAGGCAGCAGGCTCCGGGGCCCAGGTCTGTCTCCCCAAGGCGACCTCGTTCCAGGGGGAAGCCCCTCCGAGTCCTCTCTGCTGCTCCCCTGGGGTAGTCTCCTCAGAACCCCAAAGCCGGGAGGGGATCTCAGACAACTTGTGCTCTGGATGCTGCAGCACAAACCCCCGTGGGCTGGGGAACGCAGGTGGCAGTCTGCCTTCCTGGCATGAGTGAAGGAAAGACAAAGCAAGAACAAAGCACAAATCAATATTTCAATAAATTATCCTGCTGCCACAGCCAAGTCACTTTGGCTGGGGGAGGGGGCTTGGAACGTAGGAGCCCAGCCTCTGGGGGAGGAGGCGCTGGCAGTGTGAGTCCACCTGGAAGGACGGGAGGACCGTCTGCCTGCGGACCCTTATTCCAGGGCTCTCCACCTGGCCATCTGGGGGATGTGTTTTGTTTTGTCCACATAACTTATTTGAGTCAACATTTACTGTGAGGTAGGCTTCTTTGTAAAATCTAGATTTAAAGATTGGCCTGAGAAGTCCAATCTGGCAATTCCGGTCTCTGTTTTTGCGTGCCAGCAGTGGGCTGGTGCTGTCACCGCCCCTTCAGCTGTGCATAGGCTCCTTGGTTTGCTACAGTCCTCGCCATTCCTTATCGACCCCCACTTTCTTTATCATAATAGGGAAATATTGCCCTGGATCTTTACCCCTTCTACACTGGAAAAATAAAGGAGAGACTTATTTTTCTTACAACCAACCGGCCTCACTGATTTACATCACCCGCCTTGCCCCTGTAGGCATTTGGGTGTGCAGCGCCCCCCATCATTTCCCAGAAGCCCACCCCCTGAGCACTCGGGCCTCTCTGCGGTCCCCAGCCTGCCTGTGTCAGCCCGGCCCCTGCCTTTGGTTCTGCCCCCCACCGCATGGCCTTACTCCTGCTCTCTGGCCCTGAAACGAGTGTCTCTTTCTGGCTGGACTCTTGACTCCTCCTCAGAGATGTGGCCGGAACTCTTCTCCCACTGGTGTGAGACGCACCAGGGGGACCCTGGAGACCAGCCAGTCGCTTGACTGGAGCTCCCATGGTCCCCTCAAGGAGGAAGTAACTTGCTCAGGACTCGCAGCTGCAAGCAACACTAACACAACTGAAATCAACTTTCACAAGGAGGAATTTCCTGACACATATAAACGAGACACACATCTGTGGCAGGCAGCCTCTAAGCTGGCCCCCAGGAGACCCTGCCTCCTGTATCACACCCTGGCATAGTCCTCTCCCCAACCCCCGATTCGGTTGTAAATAGACTAGCTTCTGTCTTGGATGTGTGTTCTCTTGCCGTCCCTCGGGTCACTCGTGCTGGAGGAAGCAAGCTGCCGTGTGTGGAGAGGCCCACGTGGTGTGGCAAGGAACCCTCAGCCCAGTAGCCCATGAGGAACTGAATCCCACTAGTAGCCACGTGAGTGAGTGTGGGTGCTCGTCCTCCCCCATGGCAGCCTTCAGAGGAGACCACAGACCCTGTCTTCAGCTTGACAATCTCATGCAAGACCTTGAGCCAGAGGTACTCAGCAAAGTTGCTTGCAGATTCCTGATCCACAGAAACCACAAAATAATAAATGTTTGGTTTTTTTGACTGTAAAGGTTTGGAATAACTTGTAACATAGCAATGGATAGCAAGCAGATCTGTGGTGGGCTGGCCTCAGGCTTGGGTGAGCCAGGTGGTCATGTGAGGACAGCAGGAATGAACCTCTCTCCAGCCCGGGGCCCTGCTCTGTTCTGTGTGGGCTTCCTCCTCAGCTGGGGTCTGCCCGGATAGTGGCAGGGGGCACCAGCAGCTCCAGGCTCACAGTCTCACACCTTTCTAACTCCTTGGCCCACTTTCGTTGGCATTCACTGAGAACCATCTTGGTGCCAGGAAGGTGCAGAGCTGGGACTGGCCAGGCCTGAGCCCTCCCACCCCTGAGCCTGGGGTCAGACCCAGATTAACAGAGGGGTTATTTTACCAAAGGGGTCTGGGCTGCTGTTGTCAGAAGAGTGCAGGGAAAAGTAACTACAGCCACAGGACCCTGGAGGGGTCCAGACTAGAACGTTGGTCCCTGAGGGCAGGTGGGGCCAGCATGGGGAATACAGTAGTCTCCCCTTCTCCATGATTTTGCTTTCCATGGCTTCAGTTACCCACGGTAAACCATGGCCCAAAAATATTAAATGGAAAATTACAGAAATAAACAGTTCATAATTTTTAAATTGCACGTTGTTCTGAGTAGCCTGATGAAATCTCATGGCCGTCCGCTCTGTCCCTCCCAAGACATGAATCACCCCTTTGTCCAGCGGGTCCTCGCTGTAGACGCTACCCACCTGTCAGTCACTTAGTAGCCATCGGGTTATCAGATCGACTGTCGCGGTATCACAGTGCTTGTGTTCAAGTCACCCTTATTTTACTTAACAATGAGCCTTGCCAAAGCACAAGAGCAGTGATGCCGGCAATCCGGATATGCCAAAGAGAAGCCGTAAAGTGCTTCCTTTAAGTGAAAAGGTGAAAATTCTTGACTTAATGAGGAAAGAATAAAAAATCATATGCTGAGGTTGCTAAGACCTACGGTAACTTTATCACAGTGTATTGTTACAATTGTTCTATCTTATTATTAGTTATTGTTGTTAATCTCTTACTGTGCCTAATTCATAAATTAAACTTTATCATAGGTATGTGTGTATAGGGAAAATACAGCATACATAGGGTTCAGTACCATCTGAGGTTTCAGGCATCCCCTCGGTGTCTTGGGGCCTATCCCCCTTGGATAACGGGGGACGACTGTAATCTCCTGACATTCAGGCTGGGAGACACGGCCCTGGAGGGGCCTCTTTCGTTGGATGCGGCCTAGCAAGGTTGCTGAGCTGCATCAGGCTTTGTGGGACAGAGGGAGTTGAGCTCGAGGGGGCCTCTGGGGCCATCCTAGGTGAAGTGGTCATTAGTGGCCTTTGTGATCACCCTCTGATTTGGCCTTGGGCTGGCAGTCTTAAGCTCAGTGGGACACAACCACAAGGCCCCAAACTCTAGCACCAAATCAGATCCACCATGAGGGTCCCTTCCTTCTCATCCCACCTAAAGCTCATCCCAGGAAAGGACATCCTGTCACTTGATTCCTCCTTCAGAGCTGTGACCTCTCAAGCTTTTCTGGAGGCAGCCACAGCCTGGCAGGAACTTGGGCTGACCTGTGCGGGGCTGGCGTGGATATGATACAGATGCTGTTCCTTTCCTCAGCCCCTCCGTATCAGCCAGGCTGGGTGAGGACGTGCTGCAGAAGCAAACCAGCTCCACGTCCCAGAGACTTACAATAGCAAAGATTTATTTCCTGCTCACGCTACATGTTCAGTGTGAGTTGGCAGAGGACTCTGATCTCATTGTCACTCAGGGCCTGAGTGACAAAGCAGCCACCATCTCGACATTGTTGGTTCACATGCCAGCGAGAAGAGATCTCTGGAGGGTCTCATGGGGGTAATTAAATGCTTTGACCAGGAAGAGACATATGTCACTTTTGCTCACAGCTCGTTGGCCAGAGCTGGTCACACGCTCCCCCGAATCATGAGGGGGCAGGAAGTGCACTTCCCTTCCCCTCCCCCAGCTTCCTTTGGGCTGTCCATCTCTGTGCCGATGTCCAACAGTCCTGGTCACCAGCCCTCTCCTGCCAGTCTATGATTTACAACTACATCTTGTTATAACGAGTAATCTCATCTCCCAGAAGCAGTGAACTCTGTGCTTGGGGCTTGGGAATTGGTCTGCCATCTTGAAAGTCATTGACTCGGGTAACACACGAGATCCCTGGCAATGACCAGTCCTCCCCGGCTTTGAATTGTTCTTCCTTCTTCTGGAACACCCCGGCTTACTAACAATACCTTATATCTACTCTCTGCTACTTATACACACAAGGAGAAATATGTGCCTCTGCTTGATGAATATATTTATGCAAGAGAAGAAACAGAACGTCTGCACACATGTATGCCAAGGAATGCATGTCTCTACTTTATGAACAGATATGTCCTTAAAGAGGAAAAGGGCATGCCCAGGACTCTTCGCCTGCAGGGGACCACTTTGGTGGCGGGAGTTTGTGGTGAGAGCAGAAAGGAATGGTGTGAGAGAAAAGGGCAGCGTGCCTGTTGTGGGAGCCTCGCTGTGAGACACTCTGGTGTATGTTTTACTTGGGGAGGCAGTTCATCAGGCAGGAGGTTGAATACAGACTTCGGTTTCAGACTTCCTGGGGTCAGATCTCAACTCTGCTTCCTAGCTGTGTGATGTGGGGCAAGTGACTTGACTTCTCCCAGCCTCAGTTTCCCCCTCTCAGGGTGGTTGTGAGGACTGAGCGAGAGAGTGAATGGCAACGCCGTGGTGCAGAGTGTGGCCAGCGTGGCTGTCAGATTTGCATCTCCATACAAGCGGTACATGATTGCTCCCAAGGCCTCAGCCGTGGCTCCTGAGGGAATTGTCTCTCTGTTCCTGCTCTTCGTGGGGCTCCCTTGCTCTATCTGCTGCAGCTTTTCCCCCATTGTGTTGTTTTCTGTAAATACCTTCACAAACAGGGGAAAACAGGGTTATCTCCCCCTTCTCTGGGCTTGCACACCCTGTGGGGAGTTCCGTCTCTGCTCCCTGGACCCTGCCAGGACTGTGAGCTCCTCAGGGTGAGGTCCACATTGCATTTGCCTCCTGTCCAGGGCCTGCACAGAGTAGGAGCCTAATAGAATGCAGGGACCCCTGGAAATGGGGTGGAGTGAATGGATTGTTTGAGGCCTTAGGTGGCCTCAGAGATTTGCTTCCACATCTCACCTGAAAACTGTGCCGTGACTTTGTGTGGAAACTCATGCAGGTCTGTGTGACTGGGGAAGGAGCCAAGTGGGAGGCTGGTCCTAAGAGGGACTGGGCTTAGTGCCACCTGGACCAGGTCCCCAGTAGATGGGGTCTGCGAACGCTGTTGCCTGCTGGGCTCTGGTCTGGTCCAGCAGACACTCACCCCTGTCTCCTGTCTCTCCCACCCCCGCAGTCCATGAGCCTCATCGAGATTGGGAACCCCTCTCAGAGCCTGGAGAACGTCTGCCGCTGGGCCTACCTCCAGCAGAAGCCAGACACAGGCCACGATGAATACCACGATCACGCCATCTTCCTCACCCGGCAGGACTTTGGACCTTCGGGCATGCAAGGTGAGCCTCGCCCCTGCAGAGCACAGAGAGGAGGGAGCTGGGCATGAGCCCCTGGCCCTGCAAGGGCCCAGGCCGGGAAAGGAGTCAGGGCAGGGAGGGGCTGTGGCCACCAAGTGCTAGTGACCTCCTGGCTCTCCAAAACCATCAGGGCCTGTGCCATGTCCCCCAGGGAACTGTATCTCCCAGGGGGACAGTGAAGATTAGAGGGGTGAAATGGGCAGAGTCAGAGCTGGCAGCTCAGAGACCGATGGGATAAGGCTGGTTTTAGAGCTGTTGGCTTCCCTCAGCTTTTTTTTGTATGTGTGAGGAGCTAACATCCATTGCCAATCCTCCTCTTTTTGCTGAGGAAGATTGGCCCTGGGCTAACATCTGTGCCCATCTTCCTCTGCTTTATATGGGACGCCGCCACAGCATGGCTTGACAAGCGGTGCATCGGTGCGCACCCGGGATCCGAACCCACAAACTCCGGGCCGCTGAAGCAGAGTGCCCGAACTTAACCGCTACGCCACCAGGCCGGCCCCATTCCCTCAGTTTTTAAAAAACAAATTTGAACAAGTTTTCAACCTTTAAAAGTTTAGATATTTTACTTAAAAATTCAAACTATATAAAACTGACAGATCTGAAAGAAGAAATTGACAAGTCTGTAATCATAGTTGGGGATTTTAACACCCTCTTCTTAGTAACTGAGAGAACAGATAAGAAATCAGTAAAGATACAGAAGACTTGAATTAAGCAACTCCACCTAGTTGATGTATATACAATACTACACCAAACAGCTGGAGGATACACACTCTTTACGCGTACAGCATGAAAACAGACCAAAGCAGACTATGCTGGGCCGTAGGGAAATCTCAACAAAACGTAAAAGATCGAAATCACACAGAATATGTTCCCTGATCACACTGGAAAAGAAGGAAAACTTGAAAAATTATGAATGTTTGGAAATTAAAAAATATACACATAAGTAATTTGCAGTTCAAAGAAGAAATAACAGTAGAAATTAGAATATATTTTTAAACTGAACGATAATGACAATATGACATATCAAAAGTTGTGGATGTGGCTAACATAATGATTAGATTGATATTTATAGCCTTAAGTGTATTTATTAGGGAAAAAAAAGCTGAAAAGTCAATCATATAAACACCTAACTCAAGAAATTTGAAAAAAAACAGCAAACTAAACTCAACAAAAATACCAAAATTTGCTTCTTTGAAAAACATAGATTAAAATGGAAAAACCTCTAGCAATACTAATTTTAAAAAAGAAGGAAAGAAAATGCAAATTTACTAAAATCAGGAACATAAAAGGGACATCATTACAAATCCTACTTTAAAAAGATAATAAGATAATGAGAAGGTATTTTGAACAGCTTTGTGTTAATAAATTTGTCGATTTAGATGAAAGGTACAGATTCCTTGACAAAAAAAATCCGAGAAAAAATAGAAAATCTGAATAGGCTCATATCAGTTAAAGATATTGAATTTGTAATTAAAAGCCTTCCTTCAAAGTAAACTCCTGGACTTGATAGCTTTACCCAAGAATTCTTCCTAATTTTTAAGGAAGAATAATACCAATCATACACAAACTCCTGCAGAATGAAAAAAGAAGGAACATTTTTCCAACTAAATTTTATGAGGCCTGCTAACATTGAATCCAAAATCTGAGAAGGACATTACAAGAACAAAATTCAATCTCATGAATATAGATACAAAATCCCAAACAAAATACTAGCAAATCAAATCCGCTGCTATATAAACAAGGTACTATGTCACAACTAATTTCAATTTATTCTAGGAATGCAAGGTTGGTTTAACATTTGAAAATCAATCATTGTAATTCACCACGTTAACAGAATAAAGGAGAAAAATTTATATGATCATCGCAATTGATCCAGAAAAAATATCTGACAAAAATCAAGATGGATTTATGATCAAATGTCTTATTGAACTAAGAAGAAATTACTTAATCTGGTAATGGATATTTACCCCTCAAAAAAGACTATAACAAACATCATATATAATGGTGAAATGTTGGAAGCATTTCCCCTAGACTGAGAATGGGTCAAGAATGCCCGCTCGTGCCATTGCTCTTCAACATTGCTGTGGGGGTCCCAGCCAGTGAAATAAGACAAGGAGAAAATAACCATAGAAGGATCAGAAAGGAAAAAAATCAAACTCCCATTTGAAGATGATATGCTTATATACATAGAAAATCCAAAAGAATCTACAAGTAAATCATTAGAATTATTAGGTAATTTGCTGGATATAATGTCAATATACCAAAATCAATTGAATTTCTATATTCTAACAACAAATTAAAAAAGTAGTACCACTTACGATAGAATAAAAAACAGCAAATACTTAAGAATAAGTCTAACAAAGTATATCCAAGACCTAGACTAGAAAACTGTAAGACAACGTTTGCAGAAATTATAAAAGACTAAATCAATGAAGGGCTATGCTATGCCTATGGAGGGGAGACTCACTCCTGTACAGATAGCAGTGTTCTCCAAAAGGATCTAGAGTCCATGCGAGCGCTTCCGAGGGCTCCCCAGTGCACTCCAGGGCAAGCACAGTTCCAGCAGAGGCGTCTGAGGGTGCTGAGGAGTTGATTCTAGCGTTTATATGGAAATGCATGGACCAAGAATAGCCAAGAACAGTTGAAGAAGATGATCAAAATATTCAATACTTATAAAAATATGATAGTCAAAGAGTATAATTTTGATGCAAGGATTGACAAATGTATTGTTAGAACAGAATACAGAGTCCAGAATTGAACCTCTGCACGAACACTTGATTTATTGCAGAGTGGAGGGGAAAGATGTTTTTTTAACAAATGGTGTTGGGTCCATTAAGTATCCAAATTGAGGGGAAAAATGAAGCCTAACACTCCTACTTTACTCTATATACGCATCGTATTTGTGGGTGTTTTGGATCTTAACTTAGTGGATTTTAGATCTACATATGAAAGGAGAAATAATAAAACTTATGAAAGATAATATAGGAGAATATCTCCATATTCTTGGAGCAGGAGAAGATGTCTTTAAAAAAAGAGATAAAAAGCCCTAACCACAATGGAAAAGATAAATAGTACTACATTAACACAAAATCTTTGTTCATTAAAGGCACCCATTAATCCATTGGGGAAAAATATTCATAATACATATATCTAATAAGGAGCGTATATCTAAAATATATGAACTCTGACAAATCAATAATAGTAATAAGCAAACAACCCAGTAGATTGATGGGCAAGAGATTTTGTCAGGCTCTTAACAGAACAAGAATGACCGATACCTGTACGAACAGGTGCTCAACCTCAGTAGACATTAGGGAAATGCAGTGAAACCCACAAGGAGATACCAGGATACACTTAATAGAACAACTAAAATTTAAAAGACTGGAAATGCCACATGTTGGTGCAGATGGGGCTATGTTATTCTCCTACTCCGCTGGCAGGACTATAAACTGGTACAAATCCTGTGGGAAGCTGTTTGGCAGTATCTATTAAAGCCGAACATACACCTACCCAGCAGCCACACTCCTAGACAGGCCCCCGCCACACGCAGGCACCTGTGCACCAAGACTGTGCAGCAGCGTTCGTGGCAGCACTGTGTGCAATAACTCCTGAGCAGGCAGTGACTTCAACCCATCAGCAGGAGAGTGGATGAAGAAACTGTGATACGTTCATACAGCAGTGACAAGGTGTAGAACTATACGCCACCCCACGGGTGAGTCTCACGCATCGAGTGCTGGGTGAAGGAAGCCAGATAGAGAAGAATATATACTTCGGATTGCCATTTATTTCAACTTTGAATATGGGCAAAACTAATCCATGGCATTAAAAGTCAGGAGGGTGAGGGGAGGCAGTCGCGGCAAGAAGCAGCAAGAAGGGGCTTCTGCAGCCCTGATATGGTTTATTTCTTGGCCGGAGAGGTGGCTACATGGGTATAATCACCTTGGGGTAATTCACTTGTATCCTAAGACTTGTGCATTTTTACGGACGTATATTATCCTTCAAAAGAAAGAGCTTTAAAAAACTATACGAAAATATGTATTCCTAGGAGTGGAACCATTCCACCCACCCCATCCTCTACAGGCTGTCATTTTTATTAGTTTTTGGTTGATCATTCCAGTGATCCTTTTTATAAAGATAAGTATATTTATATGATATATATGCTCATTCCTTCCACCACTTTCTTCCATGAATTTTTATATGCACTGCTCTGTGTCTGACTCCACTCTCTTAACCTTCAGCTTCTCTCTGCTGACCGCTCGCCTATTTCTGTATAACTAAGGGGGCTTCTCAAGTGACCCTGGTCAGAGCTAAGATCGGTTTACGTTGACATCTCTGTGGCACTGCGGTTGCCCCCTTTGCCATGCTGATCGGCACCACAAGGGGGCGAAAGTGGCAACAGAGAAGGTGACTGGGATCCTCCTGAGCACGGAGGGAGGCTCCTTGCTGCTGTTGGTGCCTCCTCATGCTGAGGGGCTACCAGCGCACCTTTAAGCCCCCTTCCCAGCGGTGCAGCCGCTGACACATAGAGCCCTCTGTAGCCGTGTTTTCTGGGCGAGAGCTCTAACGGGGGCAGAACTGTTCCTAGGAGAGGAACCAATGCAACCTTTGTAGTAAGTGACCTCGTCCTTCAGTTAAAACTGTGAAAGGACAGCCAAGGATTACCAGATACTACAAAAAACACTTATAGAATGAAAAAGGTGCAAAACAAAATGGGAAAACTGACTCCAAAGGAAACAGAGATAATTTAGGGAATGGAAAGGAACTTTTTATAAAGTAATAGTCCCAGAATGTTTGAGAAAATACATCTATAAACCCAGAGCACATTGCTAGGAAGAATTAGAGAACAACAAAGTGTTTTTATGAAATTAAAGATGTGATGAGTAAAATAGAAAATTCAAAAGCTAAAATAAAAAGTTCAGGGCATCCAAAAAGATTAAAATATGAGAGAAAAGTTAGGAGACATAGAGGCTCAGTACCAGAAGTATAATATCTATCTGATAACATTTCCAGAAAGAGAGAACAACAAAACAAAATAAGAGGGAAGGATACAAAGAAAAAATTAAAGGTGCTTTTTCAGATCTTCAAATGGTGAAGGCCCATGTAATGCTACGTGGGATGAATGAGAAGTTTTCGCGCTGAGGCATGTATTCATATGCCAGCCTTATATACAAAGGACGAGGAAGGTCTCCAAGCTTTACTCTGGCACACTGATTCAAGGACAGTCATCTCAAAGTCTGCAGACCAAAAAATACTTTAAGATTCAGATTTTCCTGTTTATTCCAAGGGAAAAAGATGATGGTTAGATTACTGTGCTTTTACAGACAGGTCTAAACCCAGCACACCCAGGGTCACACTTCTTCTCTGCTTTTCTCTTTGAACAGATTGTTTTGGGACCCCCCCTGGGGTCTGGGAGGGGTGAGGCTAGGCAGGGTCCCGGAGTCAGGGCTCCTCGCCTGGTGGGCCTCCAGGACCCAGGTGTCACAGCTCTGTGGCACGCACAGCTCTGTACGCACTTCTTTATCCTGTCCAGGGACAAGTGGCAGGCCCCGTTCTCTGGTCTTCCTCAGCTTTAGGTGGGGTCTGGGTGTCATGCCCTCCACCACCCTCCCCGTCCCGGACTGTGGGAATGCTGTCCTCTAAGGCTGCCCTGGGAACATCTGAAGAAACGCTGTGATCAGGCTCAGCCCAGCCAGGGGAGCAGCTGTTCCTCAGGCCGCCACCTTCAGGCTTTCTCACCCCGCTGCTTGGGCCGTTCGGGCTCCTTCCTCAGCCTTGCCCTCGCTCCCTGTCAGTCTCCGTTTTCCAACTACTCCCTGAGGCCACATATGTGACTGGGCTGGCAAAACCCGCTGCTGTCTCCTCACTGTTACCTGTGACTCCAGTGGCTCTTCAGAAGCCACTTGATGGAGGGGGTGACAGGAGGGTCGTTGGGCATCTCATGTAGGGGGCTGTGGCCTGCCGAACCACCCCTTCCCACTCCCCCTCCCCGCCTCTGCCTCCGGGTGCACCTTCCTAGGTTCTGGGGTCCTTGCTGAGGAGGGAAACTCTCACGGCAGGAATGTGGCTCAGAATCTTCTCAGGCAGAGCACAGAGTTTGCCAGCTCAGAGCTCCTTGGGCCTTGTCATCTCCCGCTGGCCTGGCCCCTCAGTGCCCTCGGCCAGTCGGCTCTGCTTGACTCAGCAGGGCAATGTGGCACGTTGGCTCTCTGTGCCCGGCTCTGCCCTTGGACAGCTTCGCCCAGCCTTCTGTGCGACATAGAAATGGGTCCAGCTGGGGTCTCACAGGACTTGGAGAAACCCCAGGGGACCCAGGGAAGACCCTCCCTGGGGGGTGGGCTCCAGGCTGTGATGCCAGGCAGAGGAGGGGCCAGGGTGCCTGCGACAAGGGAGAAGGTGTGGAAGCAGTGTGCTGCCCAGGGGCCAGAAGGTCACTCCGTGAAGTGGACAGTGGGAGGTGGCGTGGGAGAGAATGGCAGGCAGGAGGCTGTGGGGTGGCAGAGAGTCCAGGCAGGTGAGACCTGGGTTTGGGAAACTGACCTCGGCTACAGTGTGGACACTGATGGGCAGAGCTGAGGCCTGCTGCCCAGGGCAGATGTCTCCTGAGTTGTGCCAGCCAGGGGCGGTTGACTCGACTTGTTTGCCCCAGGGATGGTGGGGGGGCATCGGGCCAGGGTCCCCTGATTCAGGCTTTGGCAGGGCCTGGAGCTGCCCCGGGCTGGGCTCTGGGCCTGGAAGCTGGAGCTGCCCTTTGTCTCCTCCCAGGCTATGCTCCTGTCACCGGAATGTGCCACCCTGTCCGCAGCTGCACGCTAAACCACGAGGATGGCTTCTCCTCGGCCTTCGTGGTGGCCCATGAGACCGGCCACGTGTAAGTGGCCTCACTGTCCTTGTTGTCTGGGGAAGGTCGGGGCTCGGAGGGGCCCCGCTTCTCCTCTGTGCCCTGAGGGACATGCTCTGTATGAAAAGCACTTGGGATATGACCTTCTGGCCTCCCAGCGCTGCACAGGGCAGGCCCTTGGCCCACTTTCTGCCAAGGAAGCGCCTGAGAGCTGCGCGGGTGCTGGGGGCCTTTCATGCGTTATGCCCTTCAAGCCCTTGGGTGGGGGGCTCCTTACCCCATTTTATAGATGAGTAACTGAGGCTCCACCTGAATCGGTGCTGGACAACCTTTCTGGGAAACCTCGCGGGGCCGCCGGGTCTGTATGGGGGGTGTGTGCAGAGGGCACCTGGAGACCTGGGGCAGTGCCCCACCACGGGGGCAGAATACTGAGCGGGCTGCTGCTGGACACCGTCTCCCCAGAGTGCCCCCGGCTTTAAGAATCTAGCTGGTGGAACAGCAGCACCGCCAGGCTGACCAGAACAGCTAAGGTCGGGGGAAGACAGCTCAGGGAGGTTGGGGTGCCCTCCCAGCGTTCGGGTGGGGTGGAGCTGACAGGTCAGTGGGGCTAGGCGAGGGTCCAGTGAAGCCGCCTTGGCTCCCTGTGCAGGCTGGGCATGGAGCACGACGGGCAGGGCAACCGCTGCGGCGACGAGGTGCGCCTGGGCAGCATCATGGCGCCCCTGGTGCAGGCAGCCTTCCACCGCTTCCACTGGTCCCGCTGCAGCCAGCAGGAGCTGAGCCGCTACCTGCAGTGAGTACTGCCCTGCTCCCCCAGGACGACCCCGCAGCCCCGGCTCAGCTCTAGGAGGGCGCGTGTCCCCCTGTGCCTGGGTCCAGCCCGAGCCCTCAGACCTCCAGTCTCAGCCTGAGGCCCAGGGGATGGGAGAGGGAGAGAGCAGCGCAGGTGGGTGTGCGTGTGTGGCTGCGAGTCCACTGTTGGGGGCACGGCCTTGAAGGGGAGGTGGGCATGGCAGCCGCACCTTTCATGGACGCCTGGGATCCCGAGATCTGGGCTTCTGGGTAGCTTACACCAAGAAAAAGAGATGCAGCTGGACACGGAGGCAGCACGGCTGAGGGCTGGGTGTGCAGGCAAGGCCCCCCTCGGTTCCAGTAGGGGCGCCAGCTGCCTCACAGGCTGGACAGCCCACGTGTCCCTCACAGCTCCTATGACTGCCTGCGGGACGACCCCTTTGCCCACGACTGGCCGGCGCTGCCGCAGCTCCCGGGGCTGCACTACTCCATGAACGAGCAGTGCCGCTTCGACTTCGGCCTGGGCTACATGATGTGCACCGCGGTGAGTGCAGGAGCCGCCCCGGGGCAGGGGAGGGGAGCCTGCCCTGGACCTGGCTGGCTTTCTGGGAGGCAGCTGGAGTTGGGACAGTTCCTGGGGACAGGTGGCACCCCAAGAGGGTCCCGCAGTTGGAAGCGGCCTGGCGAGCTGCTGGTGCTCTCTTCTAGTTCCGGACCTTCGACCCCTGCAAGCAGCTGTGGTGCAGCCACCCTGACAACCCCTACTTTTGCAAGACCAAGAAAGGGCCCCCCCTGGACGGGACCATGTGTGCACCTGGCAAGGTGAGTGGGGGCAGAGAATGTGCACCGCAACACACACAGACTCAGGGACAGGCCCAGAAGTGCCCGCGGGGCGGGGCCGGGGGCCTTCTCGGGGGACCCTGCCTCCTTTCTAATCACTCCCTGTACTTGACACTGCAGAGCTTCCGCCTCTATGCTTCCCACGTACGATTTCTCCTGTCGGAGCGAACCTGGTGTCTCAGAGCTCCTCATTGTGCTTCGAGCCCCGCCCTCAGGAATCCCCTCCTCTGAGGAGCAGTTTTGGGGTTCCGGCAACCTTCCGGCCCCCTTGCACACTATGGGTCACCTCCCCTTGAGGCCAGCATTGGGGTCTGGAGGCCGCTGGGTCCCCAGGCCCAGCATCAGGCTTGGCCTCTCCATCCCTGGCGGCTCATTGTTTGCCCCCTGGTGGGCAGACTTGTCCCGAGGTCGCTGGACGGCTGCCCACCAGCAGCTTCCGGTCACCCCAGCCTCACTTCCCACCTTCTGGCAACTCAGCAGAAAGGAGGGCTTCTCCTTCCGCAGCCTTTCAGTGCAAACTCCGAGCCTGATTCTCATTGGTTCAGCTGAGATCACACGTCCACTCGTTGGCCAGTCACTTGCTAGGGGGCTGGCTTATGCAGATGAGCTAAGCCTGGGTCTAGGCTCGGGGGCTCAGCCCACAGAAACCGCCAGACCAGCAGCGTGGGTGGGGAGGGGGAGAGGGCTTCTGCCCACAACTCTGGCGTCAGCCCTAGAAAGGCCCCCAAATCACCTGGGTTTCCCCCATGCAGGTCTTAAATTCCGGTTAATTTTAGTCCCCGGTGGAGCTTCTTAAAGATACAGGTTCCCAGGTCCACCCTGAAGACTTTGGTTTGGGACAGGATCTGGAATTGTTTTTTTTTAAATTATAGTAAAATTCACATAATAGAAAATTCACCATTTTAACCATTTTGAAGTGTACAATTCAGTGGCTTTCAGCACATTCACAATGTTGTGCAAACCATCACCACTATCTAGTTCTAGAACTTTTTCATCACCCCAAAAGGAGGCCCCATTAAGCAGAGAATCCCCATTCGCCTCCTCTCTCCAGCCCCTGGCAACCACTAATATGCTTTCAGCCTCTATGGATTTTCCTATTCTGGAATTTCATGTAGAAGGAATCATACAACGTGTGCCCTTTTGTGACTGGCCTTTCTCACCGAGCATAATGTTTTCAAGGTTCATCCGTGGTGTAGCATGTCAGTGCTTCCTTCCTTTTTAAGGCTGAATAATATTCTGCTGTATGGATAGACCACATTTTGTTTATCTGTTCATTCATCGATGGACATTTGGGTTTTTTCCACCTTTTGGTATGTATGAATAGTGCTGCTATGAATATTCGTGTGCATGTTTTTGTTTGAAGACCTGGGAATTGGTATTTTTAAGAGGTGCCCCAGGTGATTCAGCTGTGCCCCCAGACTTACTGAACTGTTAAAAGTCGGAGGTGGGATGTTGTTAGTAATATGCCAGGGACCTGGTAAAACCAGAACTGATTGCGTAACCCTGCTCCCCACAGGAGGTGGATAGAGGGAACGGGGCCAGGGAGCATTTGCCGTAAGCCCAGTGGGGAGCTCAGTGAATGCTAAGGTGGAGGGTAAGACTGCAGTCCACTTCTCCCGTCCACTTCCTCCCAGTCCACCCTGGGCAGAGAAGGTAGATGCAGTGGGAGGCACACCCTGCAGAGGTGTGCTCATTGCGGGGGTCAGGGGGTGGCGGGGGGTGGTTGTGGCTGGCTCTCACCCCACAGGAGCCCTGGCCACTGGAGAAGCAGACCAAAGAACGCTGATGGGGTGGGTGGGTCTGCAGAGGAAGGTGGGCAGATGTGGCCAAAGTGTCCTCTCCCCACAGAAACCACTGACCCAGTCACAGTCCTTCACTCTTTTTGGTGGTGGGACCCTTTGTTCATCCAGTCCAGTAAATAAAATCACCATTTTATGTATTAAGAAACAGCGCTGTGCTGACTGAGGGGGCGGAGCTGGGGCTGGCTCAGCCTGCCCCAGTTCACAAGAGTGCAGGTTGGGAACTGACCCAGATCAGGGTTCTCAGTGTAGGGGTGTGGGGTGGAGGGGGAAAGAGAGGGAGGATGAGGGAGGGTCTCCTGGGGGCCTATAAGAATCCTCCGCCCATGTGCGTTTGTATGATTCAATATCTTATTATTGCAGTGTAATTTTATATTGGAAAGCGACCATTCTTTATTTCCCCCTTTCCTGCAAGAAAAGCCACAGGGACAAAGAGAGAGAGCAGTGGGGAGGGAGCAGGGAGAGGTCTGGCCAGGTTGGAGAAATATCAGGACACCAGACAGCAGCGTCTCAGGGCCCCAGGCTGTGCCGCGTGGTGTTCAGGCCCTGGTCACAGCCGCCCTGCCTGGGCTCCTCATTGTCCCCACTCCTCAGAGGCCGTCCCAAGCACGTTCTCACCTCTTGGCGTCCACCACCACCTCGTACCCCTGCTTCCTCACCGTGCGTGAATCTGCCACTTCCCAGAGGTAGAACAGTCTCTATCCATCCTCATACGCAGAGATGACCTGGGGAGAAGGAGCAGAGGTACAGACGAGCCGCCCTGCCCTCGCCCTTTGGTTTCACTGTCTGCCCAGGGTCGACTGTGGGGCCGGGTAGGCAGGGGATGGCAGCAGTACCCTTGGGGTACTGGGGGTTCAGGGCCCGGTGTCTCGGCGAGTGAAGCAGAGAGCATCAGGGCGGTAAGGAACGAGGGCCAGGGGTGCACAGCTTTCCCATGGAATCAAGAGTTTCAGGCAGGCGGGTTTGGCTGAGAGGGGAGAGATGAGCATGTTGCCCTTGGGTGAACCTGGGCGGTGAACCTGAGATGAGGGTGAAGAGGCTGCACGTCACTCAGCTCCACATTTGTTCGTTCATTCATTCGTTCATTCATTCATTCCATGTGTCAGGCCCACTCCGCCTCTATCACACCTCGCTGTCTGTGAGGGTCGACCATGAACGTGAAGAGGCAGCGGTGACATGGTAGTGAGGAAGGGGATGGGGACTGGCCTGTTGGGGAGCTCAGAGAGGCTTCCCAGTCAGTGACCCCAGCGAAGGGTAGAGGGAAGTGGGACCAGCAGTCCAGGTGGGGAGACCACGCTGGGTGGGAGCTTGGCGAGGAGGGCTGGGGAGGGCAGAGGAGAGGAGCATGGTGTTTGAAGATTAGTGTGTTAATAGAACATTTGAGGTATAGTAAAGCCAGCAGATGAGGAAATGATTGCCATTGAGAAGATAGTTGCTCCTCGTGGATCCCAAAAGGAGGGCCACACCGGGAAGCACCACGTGGGTCAGGAGGCAGAGGGAGGGGAGTGTTGTTTCTGCAGGAAGAAACGGGTGAGGCAGGGTGAGCAGGCTTGGGATTGGCTAGTTTGGGTAATTTCAGCTGCTCTGGGGCATAGGGGCTGCCCTTAGTTGTCTGGTACCTGGCCCTGGGTGATTAGGACAAGTGGTCCAGAGTGTGAGGGCCTGATAGAGGAGGTGGCTGGGGGTGGGCTCTGGATTGGGTGGTTTGCATTTGAAACTCACGCCCCCTAGTGAATTGTGCACTGTCTCTAGGAGTCAGCTACCCTGGGAGGGCAGTTCCTCCAGGTTCAGCAGGCCCCAGATGTCAAAGCATCAGAATCCAGAAAATAAAAGACATGGTTAACACACATGGCTCCCCAGGAGGCTGGGGAGAGGCGGGGAGAGAGGGAAGGACTGACTGAACTAACGATGGCACGTCCTGTGCTTGTTCAGTGTCCTGTCCTGTCCAGGGTGCTGAAGACGTTGTCAGATCTGCTCTCAGACCAGCATGCCCTGTGGCCACACAGCATGTGCCCCAGATACCCTGGAGCCAGAGTCAGGCCAAGCACAGAGGGTCCTCCCAGGGGCCTCTGCCCCGCAGGCCGGGCTGGTGGGATCACCTTGCCCTCCCTGCCCTAGCCAGCGTCAGGGCGGCAAGTGGGGTGCAGGCCCAGCTGGGTCGAAGATGGCCCCTGCCTCAGTGTGTCTTGGCAGGAAAGGGTCCTCATGTGCTCTCACATTCACGTGCAGTATCTTGGGGCAGCAACACCCACCCTAAGTGTTCAGAAGCTCCTTAGAAGGACTGTTTCAGAGACCTGTGCCCAGTGCAAAGGTCCTGTGATGCCCCTGTGTGGGACCTCGCGTTTCCCTGCACCGTTGAGAACTGGCAGGCAGGCATAGTGACAGGCCTGGGTCTGGGCACAGGAGTTCAAGCCCTGGGTCCCTCCTTCCTCATAGTGTGACCTTGAGCCATCCTTCCCCCACCGGGCAAGTTACCTAAGTGTCCAGCTCGCTTATCCTCACATCCTGGCACATGGTACCCGCTCGAGACTTGCTGCTGGGTGGAGGATGGAAACCCGGGACCAGAGCGGATCAGAAATGCTAAACGCGCACTTCCTGAAAAGAACAGTCTGCCTTTTAGGCTGTCAGACCAACCTGGCAGTGTCCCCAGCCCTGCTTAGGTGCACAGTGCTCTCTGCATACTTGTCCCAGAGGCAGCCTGGTCTGTCCGTGGTTATGTGACGGGCTCCCAGTTCACCCAGGACACGGGACTTTGTGCTTCTCAATGTTTAAGCCTCTCTATTGGATGAAATATTTGTAGGCATTTAAACATATATTTATAAAACATTTTAATAACATTAAATGTTTCCCTTATAATAGCACTGAGGTATCAGAGTATGAAATTGTTCATTTGGGGTAATGCACTCTGTTAAATGCTTGTAGTTCTTCTCCAGGAGGAACTAAACCAAAACATAGAGGGTGGCTTCTGAGTGGTGGAATTGAGTGATTTCCTTTCTTTCTGCTTTGCCTTGTTTTCATGTTTTCTACAACGCACGTGTATTGCCTCTGTGCATTTGGACCCTGGTCTGCGGAAGAGATGGACGATCACTCCGTGGGCCTGTGGGGTGTCCTGACTTGTCCCCTGCCCAGCTCTCCATTTCCACACTGGGGACCAATTTGTTCAACGGGGATGGGGGGGCCACCCTGTGGCCTTCTCCATCCTCCTGGCCCTTGGTTCCCCTGGCCACCAGTGACTTAGATGCCAGGCCCCAGTCACAGCCTTGTGAGATGCCAGGACCCCTTGCTCACTCCCTGTCTTAGTCAACTCTGGCTGCTATAACAAAAATGCCGTAGACTAGGGGGCTAAAACAACACGTATTTATACCTCACAGTTCTAGAGGCTGGAAGTCCGAGATCAGGGTGCCAGCATGGTCAGCTTTGGGTGAGGGTTGCAGACTGCCATCTTCTCACTATGTCCTCACATTCCAGAGAGAGAAATCATCTCTCTCATGTCTTATAATGGCACTAATCCCATTCCTATAGGCCTCATCACCTCCCAGAGGCCCCACATTCTAACACCATCACATTGGGGGTTAGGCTTCAACATGGGAATTTTGGGGGGACACAAACATTCAGTCCACAGCATTCCCTGACCTGGGCTCTCCCCTCTCAACCACCAGCTGAGGGCAACACCAGCCAGCATTTCTGTGGGTTCTTCCCTCCCTTCCATGGTTGAGTGAGGGGAGCTCTGGGGTGAGAGATGAGGTAACCATGGCCCGGAAGGACATGACCAACATCACTGGTGGCCTGCAGCCAGGCCTGCCTGACTCCAGGTGGTTCGTGACTGTGCTTGGTGGCCATGTGCCCGGGTGCCCAGAGCCTGGGAAGGAGAATCCAGAGTGGCTGCCTCTGCAGTGCCTCACGTGGGCTCAGGATAGTGCAAAGGCAGGCCTGGGAGTGCTCCGGTGGGTGAGGAAGGGAGAGAGGCCTGTGTTAGGAAGGAAGAGGTGAGGCAGGCTCCCAAGCAGAGATGTGCACAAAGGCAGGGAGGCAAGGAAGGGCCTGCCTGAGAGACAAAACCAGGAGGACACATGGGAGTGACTCGGGCATGGAGATGGGAGCATAGCTCCCCTGGAAAGGGGCTCTGAGACAGAGCTTGATTGCAGGCATTTTCCTGGGGAGCGCTCTCAGGATCAACACCTGTGGGGAGAGTGAGGCATTGAACAATGTGTGGCCACAACACAGGGCTCAGTCGACCCCATCCAGAGCTCTGGGCTGGTCTGGCCTTTAGAGTTGTCCCCAACCTTGACCATGCATTGGCTCTTGCTGTCCCCAGGAAAAGGGCATGACCCTGGACAAGGCTCTTTGGCTCTCTCTTGGGCTGAGGGCATTTCCTGTCAACTGTCAGCCACGAGCAAACCAGCACACTTCGTGGCTGGGGGAATGAGAGCCTCGGTCCTGAAGGGGATCCTCACGCTGGTGGCAGCGGCATGTGTCAGCTACACTGGGTGTGGGGGAAGGAAGTGGAGCGGCGGGCCTCCTGAGCAGAGGCACCCGCAGTGGTGGCGAGGAAAGAAACCAGCGTGGAGAGATGGGAGGGAGATGAAGCGGAAGGAGTGAGGAGGAGCCAGTCACGCAGGGCCTTGGATGCCAGGCCAGCAGGCTTGTCCAAATCCTACAGCAGTGGGGAGCCCGAGGAGGTTTTGAGAGGAGAGCAGAGGTGGATCCACCAGGAAGCTTACGAGGCATGAGCTTCTGGGCTCCTCACTTGCACTGGGCCCTTCTGAGGTCCTGGGAGGGACCTCGCAATGTGTTCACATGGTCATTATGTTTTCATAAATTTTGCAAAAGTAAGATATTTTAACCATAATCAATGAAGATCACTTCTCTTTTCCCCCCTCCTTCCCCTCTGACGCACCTCTCCTCCTGTCAGCTGGCGTGAGGGGCCATGAGTGCTCTGTGGCTTTGGCTAAGGAGAAATTGAATTTGGGGTATAATCGTTGGCTCGTTTACATGGTTCTCAATATCTTTCATGTTTAGTTAATTATTGTATCTGTCCAGGTATAAGAATAACTTCCAGAAATACTCCTTCCACCTCTGTGCCAACTCACCAGGGGAGTACATACACACACCGGGGACATTTGGTGTCAAATATGTGCTGTGTGCAGCCCATTCTCCTCAAATCATTGGAGAAAAGATGCTTCAACTGTACCTGAGGTCATGGCTGCTTCTGTACTGGCAACGATTTGTTTTCCTTTGGGGTTTGTCTTGTGGATGGGTTCCTTTGAGCACAGATCCAGCTTGGATATTTCTTTAGAAAGGCTGAGTGTAACAAGACGGTCTGCTTGAGAGAAAGCTCTTCAAGCCTCACAACGTATATATTACAGACACTAAGGGACGGAAACTAAAATACATTTTCAAAGACCAGGGGAGAAACTTGAAGGCAAATGGGATGCAAAAAGTTTGTTCAGAATGTTGACAAAGGTTTAATACACCAGTTTAACTTCAATTTTGAAAGTTGTTTTGGAATGCTTCAATAAAATGAGAGAGAAATTACAGACTTCTGACTTGGATATATGTGTAAAGGTACCTACTTTTATCATTTTTGAATTTATTTATTAAAGAAAATTCAGATAAAAATTAATGGAAAGTAAATAAAAGTTTAAAAATAAGTACAGGTATCAGTAGAAATAACTCTGACTTCAAAAACTTAATTATATAGCAAAAACAGATTTCAGAGTAAACCAAAAGCAGTCATTCATTAGGAGAAAGAAAAATGTCAAAGAGAAGTAATGGGCAGGCTCCTGGAATGTTTGACACTCTAACTAATGAAGAGGAGTGAATCTGATGAACACATCGGAAAATCATCTAAAGTTTGTTCTGATTTGACGTGAAATGTTGACAACATCAAAGACATTACAAAGCTCAGAATGTTGTCCCTACAATAAGAATGTCGACAGCAAGTTACTGAGTGTTGCTAATGCAAAGGGCGTTTAAAATCAGGCTCTAGGGGCCGGCCCGGTGGCGCAGCGATTGGGTGCGCGAGCTCCGCTTCGGCGGCCCAGGGTTCGCAGGTTCAGATCCTGGGCGTACACCGATGCACGGCTTGTCAAGCCATGCTGTGGCGGTGTCCCATATAAAGTAGAGGAAGATGGACACAGATGTTAGCCCAGGGCCAGTCTTCCTCAGCAAAAAGAGGAGGATTGGCGACAGATGTTAGCTCAGGGCTAATCTTCCTCACAAAAAAAAAAAATGAGGCTCTGACCAAGAAAACTTGAAATGCCCTGAAGTCCTCATCAGGAAGCAAACTAGACAGCAGTTTCTCTA